>NC_091131.1:100568995-100932329 GCF_040183065.1 Periplaneta americana | reverse complement strand
TAGATTAGATTAGATTAGATTAGATTAGATTAGATTAGATTAGATTAGATTAGATTAGATTAGATTAGATTAGATTAGATTAGATTAGATTAGATTAGATTAGATTAGATTAGATTAGATTAGATTAGATTTGTTCCATAATATTCTTACATTTGCTTTACAGCATAGAATAAAGAACATGTCCAATTCTTACGTTTAACAATAAAATGCAATACATATAAAATGCAAATATGAAATATGTACAGAATTAATACCTTAATAACAATAATATTTAATACAATGTAATATGTTTACCATTTACTATTATTATAATATTTACACAGTACTGTGAAATGTCAAGAATTCATCTACAGAATAGAAAGTGTGAGATATTAAGTAATTTTTTAGTTTTGTCTTAAATAATGCAGGGTTTTGGCTATGATTCTTAATGTCTTCAGGAAGGCTATTGAACAATTTTATCGCCATGTAACGTACTCCCCTTTGAAAGCATGATAAATTTGATGATGGCGTATGCGGGTATTTATACTATGTATGGTTGAGTTAGTTGGAAAATTTTCTTTATTACATAAGAGGAAATTTATTGTAGAGTATATGTATTGATTTGTTAAGGTTAGAATCTCTAATTTTTTAAAAAATAATCTACATGATTCTCTAGCCTTTGCTCCAACTATTATTCCAATGGCTCTTTTTTGTAATAAGAATATATTTTTACTATCTACAGAATTTCCCCAAAATATTATTCCGTAGGTCATAATGGAATGAAAATAGGCAAAATATATTGTCTTTAAGATAGTGCTGTTTAGAAATTGTTGTAACGACCTAATTGCGAAGCATGCTGAGCTAAGTTTGGGGGTTATTTCTTTGATACGATTTTTCCAATTTATTGTATTATTAATATGCAAACCAAGAAATTTGGTTGTTGATGTTTCTAGTGGAGGTATATTGTTGATAGTTGTGTCCAATGTTTCAGAGATTAAATTTGAATTATGTTAGTTTTATTAATGTTTAATGCTAGTTTATTGGTTGTAAACCAGTCATAAATTTTAAGGAGAATTGTTTCTGTTTTATATTTGAATGTGACAAAGTTATTGTCTCTAATTATGATACTTGTGTCATCTGCAAATAGTATAGGATAACCTATTCCTTTTATTATGGGGCCAAGGTCATTTATAAAAATTAAAAAAAGAAGAGGCCCTAATATAGATCCCTGTGGGACCCCTGTATGAACATTTCCCCATGTTGAAGTAGATTTAAAGGAGTTATTAAATGCGTTGATTTCTACTTTTTGTTTTCTGTTCAGGAGATATGACTCAAACCACTGATATGCTGTGCCTTTAATACCATAGTATTCTAATTTTTGTAGTAGAATTTTATGGTTAATACAACTAAAGAACTAAATACAATAAAATATATAGCACAAGACAACCAATAGAACCCTTATATAATAGATACGATAATGAAAAAGACAAAACAAAAACATAACAAACCAACACAAACAATACACGAGAATAAATTAATGTACATAACATGGAGAATTCGAACAAACTGAATTTATGAACAAATATAATACATGAGATATTGTGGCAGCAATAAGATCAAGAATGGGCCAGGACAGAGTGGTGAAGAAGATTTTAGAAGGAAAGATGGGAGGCAGTAGAAAGAGAGGAAGACCCAGGCTTAGATGGAGTGATGATGTGGAAAATGATTTGAGACAGCTGGGAATGAGAAGATGGAGAAACAAGATTGAATTGGGCCAACCATCTATACATATCTAGTTTATATTTGAATTAAACATTAACGTTTTCGGCACTTATGTACCATTTTCAAATGTATGGAATTGCCTTATTACATGATCAAATAGATACACTTTATGTGTGTGAAATATATGACACACATAAGGTGTATCTATTTGAACATGTAATAAGGCAATTCCATGCATTTGAAAATGGCACATAAGCGCCGAAAACGTTAATGTTTAATTAAAATATAAACTAGATAAGTATAGACGGTTGGCCCAATTCAATATTATTATATTACAACGTGCTTATCGGAGAATCATACAAAATGAAAAAATGGAGAAACAAGGCTTTGGATCGAGACATATAGGCATCTATCACAAAGGAAGCCGAGACTGAACTTAAAGGGCCGTAGAGCTATATGATGATGATGATGATGATGATGATGATGATGATGATGATGATGATGATGATGAAATGTACATAACATTAACATAGGTATCACAATACCAATACACACAAAATTGCAGCTCATTTAATAAAACTAAAATACAAGATAGTATATAAAACAAATAATACAATACAGAAATATCTAAACAGTCACATAAAAAAAAACAAATAAATACAATTCATCAGGAGTTTACAAATTAAAATGCAATAGCTGTCCAGATTTTTACATAAGACAGACTGGATGATCATTCCAAATAAGATACAATGAGCACATTAAAGCAATAACTAAACTATATATAACATAAAATTACGCAGAACACATTACTAACAACAATCACAACTACAATAACATAGAAACAGATATGGAAATAGTACACATCTCACGAAAAATTTCACAGTTAAACATATTAGAACAATACGAAATATACAAGCACACAATAACATACTCACAACATATACTTAATACCCAATTACAATTCAGTACACATACATTATTTGACCTCATAATATACGACATACAAACAACTCCCCACCACCATAAGAGCAGCACACTCCCATCACTGATGACAGCAATTGCCGAAAATCAAGACGAGCAGGAGCCACAGTGCCGGTACTGTTATAGTTCAGTTGGTAAGAGCGTTTCCTATTAATCCAGAGCTATACTGCTGGATTGGATTCCCACTTGGGCTTTTACTTTGTTCGGTTTTTTCACCGAGGTGTGCCCCAAATGTAAGGCGAATGTCGGGTAATTCCATGTCGAATCTTCAGCCTCATATCATCAATTCCACCAACACTAGCAAGATTTTCATTAGGAAGGGAAGTAAAAACAGTGGTTTCAATATCGTAGGTTTTCTCTGATAGAGAGATCCAAGTAATGTTTTTCGGGCACTTGTCTCCCAGTTAAAAAATGTTTAAGTGACACAGTGGACCCATAAAAGTCCCTAAGAGTGCCTGGGTTAGTCCGACTCTCCATCCCCAATGTACACCATAGGCCTATTTATAGGCGGATATGTGGGAAAATGTAGGGGAGGGGGCAGGGCTCCCCACCAAGTCAGAGTGATGTAGGCTACTGTCTCTCTCTACCATTAGGTATGAAGAAATCATAATTCTGCAAATTTATATACAAATCAACGTTTATGTATGCGACTTTTCATTTTATAGTATGGATAAGAAAGAATTGGGACAAGCCTGAAACATTTTATAGAAAGAATTCATTCAGTTCACTACATGTGACAATGACTTCGTGAGATACACGGTCTCTTTCTTAAAGTGGAAGTAAACCTATTAATAGATCATATAATGAAGAATCCGATAATAATACGGATAATAGTCCTAATGTAAGTGTTGATGCATTTGCAATAGCATTCAATCTACAATTAGTTACGATAAAAGTGATAACAAATGGCGAAGTGGACAGAATCAGTGTTGTCACAGATCTCTAATTCACACAAGGATCTCAGGATCTTTTTAAAAAAACTGGCAATATTTATTTGATATAAAAGACATTTTGTTGTTTCACATATCATCATCATCATCATCCATACCGTAGCACAGGTTCAGTTCACAGTGGTATGCTGTGTTCACAGTGTGGCATGCTGTACTTGTACAAGAGTATGGCCGTTCGGCTACTCAATCATTCATAGAATAGGAATGATAAGCACAATAAGCCTCAGGCTGCAGTACAAGAGAAAAAAAAACTTAGCTAAGCATTAAATTATCGCCCTTTAGGAACAAAATCTATGGGCCATCCCCTGAAGCAATGGAGTGAGACAATAACAGGCCACCAGGTTAATATGTGATAGGAAGAAGAAGACTGTGTTAATATTATTTTTTATTTCTCATAGTCGTTTATATAACTTAAGCTCTTCTAGTCACTGTTACATCTATAAATCTTTAGAAATATTATTACTTTTTGTAGTTTGTACGTGATTTCAACTCTTTCTCTGCCATTGTTAAAACAAAGGTACACATGTTATACCTAAACTACCATAATAATTCACACAGTGCTGCATTGAATTTGAAAATCGTAATCAGACTTTTTATAGCCTACTGAAGTAAAATTACTATCCTTTATGCAAATTTTCATACATAGATATTACGTTATACATTTTTATATTGTGACAGCGACGTGAGATTCGAACTCACAACCAGCGTCCCGCAAGAGAGAAGATCGCGCTGAGCACTTTGGAATGGCGCGCGGCTGAGAGGGGAGAGGGCCAACGCGGCGAGAGAGTGGAGAGAGTTTGCGCGCGCATCTTCTGCTTGCCTAGAGAGGCCGAGAAATCCGTCGAAATGGAAGACTCGCGAATTCGAACTTTCGAGGCTACGTCGCTGTGGTTATAAATTACGGTCGCGAAGGAACGACAGCAGTTTTAGAGTTTTCAGTTATTCAGTCAGTGAGAAAGCCAGAGCAAGCAAGCCAGCCGGAGTTCGACTCGAGTGTGCGTCCGCATCTGCGTCAGCATCCGAAGGCCTGAGTTCGAGTGCAGTGGACCGCAGTTGGAGGGACCTGAGTTCGAGTGACTGAGATAGAAGAACTGTGAACTGAGAACTGATAGTTCTGATTTGTAAATAGTGCTTTGTAAATATTAGTTAAGATTAACAGTTCATTGTTGTGCGTAATAGTCCAAGTAAACTGTCATTGTCGTCGGTGGAGTGCTATAACGAATACTGTGTTGAGTGAAGATCCAATTGTTGCCGAGAGCGTTTAAGGTGAATTGTAGAAAGGAATTATTGTTGTGACGAATAAATTACATTGTTGTAACTAATAAAATTTACAATATTTACAGATACTGGTATATAAATTTTTACCAAAAAGCAATTTTTGTGATATATAAAAGAAAGTTTCTTTACTTTCTAAATACAATAATCGTAAAGAAAGAGCATATTCTCAAGAACTATGAATAATGCTAGTTACCAACAATTTAAAGCTACTTCATATTGCATGAATACATATAGGCTTATATTCGTTTTCAGTATAAGAGTATTTGGAAGTTAAATGATATTAACCCTTCAGTACTCGCATGCGAGACACCTGTCAACTAGCGTGTTTCTTTTCATTGTTGTATTTCCTAGAAAGGGTTTACAACCTTGAGGTTTTAGTACCTTCAAAAAAAAAGCTCGCATAATAACATTCTTTAGTTTCAGGACAGTCTACTATATACAGTCACGAAGCTCAATACGTAGTAAATATGTATCCATAGATAGTTGCTAACCACTAGGATCACTAATATCGCCTCTTTGCAGACAATACGAAATAGTACCGGCACAGTCTATTGTTTCTAGCACCCTCACAACTTCATGACTGCATATACTAGACTGTGGTTTCAGTCTTGAAGTTGTTCGTATAACTTGTGTAGCTAAAGATCCATTCTTCTGGATGACAATTGTCAACCACGCGACTTTTTACGTTACGGTTTCTGCAAAGTTTCGGTAAGTATTCATTATCACTTTTGTGAGTTATATACTATATCTTTAGAGATAATTTGTTCTATTGAACTTCGAAGGATTCTAGACCTACGTTTATCAAATTCCTTCAGAGATTAGAAGGTTTTCTCAAGTATTACTGTGAATTCAAGAATCCGCTACGCCAATTTTGTAGGTTTCGAGATGAAATGACTAGAAATTGTGTGTAAAATGTTCAAAACGGACATGTGCCGACAATTTGAGGGATATCTGTGTAAATTGTTTGTAAATAACTAGGTTTTGTAAAGACATGTCTGCAGAAAGCATTCATGAATAAGGACTTTTGAAGGTAATCCAAAGAAAATAGGACAAAGAAACATCAGCTATTCATATATTATTGTATACAAATATTTTCACAACAAAACAGGGATTATAAACGTGTTTCAAATATTTAATTTTGTAGGTAAATGTAGAAAGTATTTTAAGTTTATATATAAATAGTTATCTATTAATTATAAATAAACTAATTCTGTTTCAAAGTATTTTTATATTTATTTATTTATTTATAAATAAACTATGTATACTCCGTAGTAACACATTTATGTAACCATTCATATTGAAAATAATGTTAAAGCTCATTCTCTAAAGCAAGAATATAACTTGGGTGACAGCTGTCCCCCACGCGACTGAATACATTACGAAAAAGTACGTGAGTACTGAAGGGTTAAATAAATTTAAGTTCAAGTAAAATTTCGTCTTTTAACTTTAAATTTCTACCTCGCTATTCTTATTAGATTTATGAGTAATATATATTTTGTTTAACACTGGAGACTACCAAACCTCCTGAGCAAATTCAACCTCAAAGACAGTGGTTTGCTTTAGGGATCATTGGACTATGAACAGAGTAGACAGAAGAGCCAAAGAAAAGGTTGAAATAAGATTTCTAAGGGAAATTGCTGAATATACCGTAAATGGAAGAAATTATATAGCTAGTAAGGGAAGACTTAAATCTTTTAACTTAAACTAAAATACACAGAATTGTAATTCTAATTGGCACACTCACATACAGTGGATGGAAAATGCAAGAACTGAGAAATTTTTACTACAACCTACAGGATCCCGAAACATTGATAGATCAATGAGAAGACCGAAAGATGACTGCTGAAAGATAATGGGTTATTATAAATGATGGTCGTGGTGATGATAGTGATAGTGATGATGATAATAATGAACTTCATCAGATATACCGTAGATCACTGGTCGTCAGCACTCGCTGAAATGTGCAAAGAGTAAGCGGTGCTGTCCAGTGTGCACCGTCATGCACCAGGAAGAGATAGAGAGCATACCCGCTAGCAGCTATGAGTGCACCATGGTGCACTGCGTTTTCCACGGGTAAGAGACGCTAGCCCCAATCTGCTCTGTGCTGACGACCCCTGCCGTAAATGATGGTAAATATTATTTTCTAATGTTTAAATTTTTTACTCTACATTTTTATTTCTTTGTTTATTTCAGATTAGAAGTAAAAACATAGAACCAGATGTTTATTCAATGGATAAAGTTACTTTAACAGCAACAACTACAGAGAAAGGTATGCATAACAATATGTTTAATTTAGACTGAATTACAGTGGTGATCAGTGTAATGGAAGTGTGGTGCAAAAGACATTTTCAGTCATCCTGACACAAGTAAATAGACTAACATCCAAACTAACTAACTAACTAACTGGTCAACAAGAAGAGTTTGGGAACCCCACCAGCGTAGCTCAGTTGGCTAAAATGCTTGCCTGCCGATCCAGAGTTGTGTTTGGGTGTGGGTTCGATTCCCGCTTGGGCTGATTACCTGGTTGGGCTTTTTCCGAGATTTTACCCAACCGTAAGGCAAATGTCAGGTATTCTATGGCGAATCCTCGGCCTCATCTCGCCAAATATCATCTCGTTATCACCAATCCCATCGACGCTAAATAACCTCGTAGTTGATACAGTGTCGTTAAATAACCAAGTAAAATAGAAAAAGAAGAATTTGGAGTTTCCTACCATATGTTGCGACTTAATGTCCTGATGGTTCTGAACTGTTTTCAGATGCCATAATTAGGGTCATATCACCAAAAATATGAAGGATTCTCATATTCTGGTCCATTTTATGTGGTTAGTCAGATCTGAAGTGTCACCTGCTCTGTTGAGTCTGCTATGACTGGACGGACATAATGGACCCAACAGAGCAGAAGATCCTTTAGGATTTTTGTGACATGTCTCTGGTAATGGAACCTGTAAGTAGTTCCGAAACATCGAAGATCTCATATCTAAACACAGATTGGAAACCCCAAATTTCCTGATCTGAATACAATTACAATCTTGTATAATGTACAATCGTTCACTTGCATGGAATGAAAAGCTAGCATTTGAAAAGTTGGAGCTCGCTTATGAAACATGATTTTTTTCACAGAATGACAAAAAATAAATGTGCATTCTTCAGGGAATTTATAAGTGTTACCTGGGCATTGCTGTATTTAGTTATATACATTTATGTATTTCTTTCTATGCATCACACATATCAAGAGGAATAATTCTCCAGTAATTCTTACTTCTGTAAATGTGTAAGTGCTGACATCACTTTAGTGGGGCTATGAGAACAAAGCAATTATTAAAAGAGAACAACCTTGTACTATTCAAAAGGATCTCAAATTCCGTTTGCAATTTTATAGATTCATTATAATGGCTCTAAGAGAAAGTAGGCCTAACGTGATTCTGTAAAAAATTAATTTAGAGATTTTCTCACTCCTACACTTTTTCAGACTACTGAATACCGAAAAAAGTCATTTATTTTACATCCTATCTGTCTGTGTTTGCACATAAATTTCTCTTCAAGTAATTAGATTCTTCCTCATTTTCAATACTGGTATCTAAGATATATTAATCTGAAAATGATGCAGAACATGAAATATAACAATAATAGTGAGAAATAATTAATGTCCACCACTTTGGAGTAATGGTTAGCACGTCTGACTGTAAAACAGCCGGTCCAGGTTCAAATCCTGATTGAGATAAGTTATCTGGTTGGGCCTTTTCCCGGAGTTTTTCCTCAAGCAATTGAACCAGTATTGATGGGTAATTTCTGGCGTTGAACCTTGGATTCATTTCATCATCATTAATTCACATATCATCATTCATACCATAGACCAGGTTAAGTTCACAGTGTGGTGTGCTGTACTTGTATGAGTACAAGAGTGCAGCCATTTAGCTATAAGTATAATTTATAGAACAGGAGTAGTAAGCACTGTAAAAGGGAGAGAGAGAGAGGGAGAAATTATTGGATCTTGGGATTTTTCTCTCTGCCAAAACTTCCAGAACGGTTCCCGAAGTTCACTCACCATCCTATCTTTCCCAGGAGTAAAAGACAGTCAGAGTGTGGTGCTGACCACACCATCTCATTCTATTGCTGAAATCGTGAAAGCATGGAGTTCTACTTTCATGCTTCCCAGTGCGTTCATAGCGTGTAAAGAGATACCTTTTACCTTCTTATTACGTATTACAAAATTGGGATTTTTCTATAATCATCCTCTTCTTAAAAGTTTTGTTTTTGCTTCGGTAAAGTCTCATTTTATAAACCTATGGATCAACAATTGGCTTTCTTCTGACAAAGGAATAATTTTACAGTCTGTACAAAAGAAACCAAATGACCTAGAAATGAACAAAAACTTGCCCAGACATGTTCAGACATTTTTAACAAGAGCCAGAACAGGTCACATTGTCACACAATTGTACATACACCGATTTCACCTTTCTGATAATCCTACTTGTCTGTGGTGTAATAATCATGATGAACATCTGAAACACATTCTTCTATACTGTCCATCCATAAACCACAAAAGAAGTAAATTAAAATCATCAGTACCAGTTGCAGAAGACACAGCCCTGCAGTATATATTTGACTACATTCCAACTTTGGCTACTAGCAACAGGCATCTATAATGAACACCGATCAAAATACCCCTCATTTCTCGTGAAAAACAACAACTGAATAGACTACAGTGGACTTTATGTTGTCAGCAAAAAGCTGGATACATTAAGAAGATTGATTGATTGATTGATTGATTGATTGATTGATTGATTGATTGATTGATTGATTGATTGATTGATTGATTGATTGATTGATTGATTGCAACTTTTTCTCTTATGTAAGATGAAGTAACATATCATCGTGTATAAGCCTATTGAATTTCTAAAAAAATGAATGTATGATGTCTCCGCAAATAATGTGAAAGAAATCTGTAAGGGATGGATCAGGCAAGACCATTTGGGAGTGACTTTGTAAGGAGAGTTTTACAGTGGTTGGAAAGAGCTTTAAGACATCACCTCTGTACATTTCTTTCTTTCTAACTGCTAGAACGCTTTAAAAATCATGCAGGTAAATATCAATCATAGAACATTATTTTACAAATTTCCCTCCAAAGATTGGAAAAGAGGAAAGTACCACAGCATTATAAATATTCGTTTCCATCATTTCTAACATTTTTGTCAGCTGGAAATACTGAAAGGTCCAGTACAGTATCCAATCTTATAGTAGACTAAGTAACCACAGGAGCCATTATCGAAATGATGGCGAATGAAAAATGCTGTCCTCACCTTGCTCTGTCATTCTACCACTACAGCTAACTAAGCTCAGTATAAATAATGAACCTAAGTTAGTTAATTGGCTGGTTGTCAATGCTCGGAATGTTGACTTTCTTCCACCTTTCAACTTGATGTAAGTAGTAATTTAAATAGTTGATAGAGTAGATCGCTCTTTATATTTGGATTCACCACATAGTACAAATTGGAGAGATGAATAGATGTTGAGTTAATACAGAGGAGGAAATGGGCATTCATCTTCTGGGATTATTTGTGTGGATTGTTTCAAGAGCAAGCAAGCTGTTGTAGTATTGCTTAATTTATTTATCTTTTCTTGACGTTCAGTATTGCTATTGATATCAGGTATGGGCTACTGTATCTGTTTGGTAAGTTCAGTAAGTTGGTAAAGACAGTAAATGAAGTCACAATGCTATATACTTCTACTATCTGGTATAATCATTTTACCATTAGAAATGTTCTACGAAGATTACACCTTTTAGACCACTAAACTCATACGATATTACCAGTAGACTATGAAGCAATAAAGAATTATAACAATTTGCCTGTCTGTGAAGTGCATTCAGTAATAATTAAATTGTGATAGTAAATGTTTTTATAAATTAAAATTTACCGGTAGGCCTATTCTATATTTACATTATAGCTGAATGGAAAGTTGTCCTATCATAAGTTCTTGTATTGATTTTGAATTATGATGTATAAATTATAAGGAAGTCAGTCCTAGCTATTTGAAATTAATTATTTGTTAACTGATCTACAAAAATTGTTTCTGTTTCAGTGATCCTGGCAATTTAATCGCAAACCATAGAATCACATTTTGTTTTGTATTTGTACAAGAACATCATCTCACATTTATCGCGAATATGTTTTATAATTTATAATCACTTCGTTTACAGCTCCGGGACCACCACTAAATTTGAAAAAATCAAATGTAACTTCAACAAATGTAACTGTGACATGGGAGCATCCATTCCAACCAAATGGGAAAGTTAAATATTTTGAAGTTGAAGCAAATGAGACTGAAACGTATTTGAGAAAAAGAGGAATGACAAATCCTGTCAAGACAAGAGTGAATGTTGGTGAACCACGTCGAATTTACTCTGTACAGGTTAGTGGCATTCAGATTCGCATGATTTTGACGATATTTAATGGTCATTATAATCGGTATTTCTACAGTAATCATTATATTAAAAGGGACTACGGTACTACATTTCATAGTAGGTACTAGGATAGATTTTGATATTGATTTAATGAGAAATATTTCAATTTGATACACTAACCAAGTACCGGTAAGCTTACTTAAGATGTTTGCATTGGCTGATAGTTGATTTTTTTTACGCGAAGGTTCACATGAGGTTCATGCATTACACCAAGTATTTCTGGAATTGGTAAAGAACTGAGAACTCCAATCATCTGGTCTAAAAGGACAATGATTTGAAATGATTTTCTTAGTTAGATGCTTAATGTGTTTCTGTTGCTACAGATGACTTTATTGTCAAACACCTGGCATTAGAAAACAACAACATAATAAAGGAAAAAAAAACCTGATGAATAAGGTTTGGAATGTTACTCGTAACTTGATAATATTTTATATAATTTTAGTAAAATATGTTACACAAAAAACTGTTGGAAATATAAGGTCATTGAAACATCACTTCAAACTTTAAAACGTTTATAATTATTATAATATTTGAGGTAGAAAACTGAAGCTTCAATCCGTGGTTCTATCGTCACAATAATGTTAGGATAGAGCTGGTTCAATGCTATTATGAAAGCAATAGTAAAGTTTCTCAAGGCCTGAGAAAATTTAGGACGCATTTTCTATTCGTAATTGCGGGGATTTAATCAAGAGGTTTGAGAAAACTGATTCTGTTGCTGATAAGAAGAAATCTGTAAAACCAGAGGTAATCAATGATGTTATTGCTGCTGAGGTGGTTTAGATACTTAATAAAATGAGTACTGGTATTAATAATTATTATGGAATTAGTAGTGTTAATCAGATATCCAGACATCTTCAAATGAATTATAGCACAGTTTGGAGAGTTTTAAGAAAATATCTTAATCTGTACGTATATAAACCAAAACCGTATTTGCATTCAAAATTACAACCAGAAAATAATTATATAATTTTACTTTATTTGTGCTAGCAGAGATTCGTCTTAGTAATCATTGGCTGGATAAAGTTTTTTTAACAGACGAAGTACACTTCTAATGGTGGAATTAACACACACAATTGCAGAATTTTGCCTGAAGATGACCTCCAATTTTCAATTCAACAAGGTCTTCATGATTTACAGTGACGAAGAAGAGACTTTTGAGGCTTAGTCTCCTAAAAAATTTGAGCTATATCTAATAACTGTATAAGTTCATAATAATGATTTATCGTAACACTTGATTTCACTCCTATCCTTCCACATATTACATTTACTGTTGGCAGTCATTCCAGGATGGACAGTTCAGTGCAAGAGGCTTGTGGCAGAAACCTCGTAGCAATGTGCAGTGACCTCGCTCACAGGCAGCAGCACTCACAAGCTTGAGGGAAGGCTGGGAAGGAGAGGATATTGATTCACTATGACTCAGTGGCTAGCCTCAACACACGATATAATGCGCCGTGCTGTGTTGGTGTTCTGTGAATGCGCTGCATTGTTATTTTAAACAAGAGTGCATGCGTGTGTATGTGTTTCATACTAATTTTGAACATTGAGGTCATTATTTGCAGAATTAAAAGAGAAATAGTTTTCAAGTTGAGCATATGAAGCAAAATGAACTTACAAAGAAGATCGAAGCTATATTTATATATCGTCGTTGTTCCTGCAATAACTCCTATGTACATATTTATCGATTTTCAGATTTTTGCTCTATTATATAACTTAAATAGTGATACAGCAAATAATAAAATCTCTTATATGTAATTATATTTCTTTCTTTCGAAAATGTAAGAATTCATAATCTTCTATGCACCATTGCTAGAGAATGAATAAATGTGTTTTTTCTTTCTATTGAAAAATTTTGCACATAGGAGTTATTGCAGGGACAACGATACTATTAAAATAGCGGATGGAGAAAGACAAAACATAAAATTTCAATTTTCATTATATAAGAAATATCCTTGGCAAACAGGGTGCTCTGAGACAATTAAGTTATATTGATTTACCTGTATTTTGTTTGAGGGTGAAAATGAGTGGTCATCATCTTCTTGTGGGGTCTGTGTCGCAAAAAAATTTTGATAGAAAAGCCGAGGAACATCTGCTGTATACAGATTTTTTCAGCCTACCCTATATTTACACTTTAGCTTTGCCACTGATGGTTTGAAAGATACTGTATGGTGTTCCTTCACTTCACAGTTCATCATTGGCCCATATTTCTTTGAAGAAGACGACTATAAAATAATAGAAACTGTCAGAGTAAACAGAAACGCTAATATAGTATGCTACAGAACTTCTTCACTGAAAACTGATGATGTGGAAAATATAATCTTCATGCAAGATGGTGCATGGCTCCAAAATGTATATTCTTGCAAAACAGTACCTAATTAATTACATGGATTTTTGGTGATCGTGTCATCAGTCGGCAGTTTCCGACAATATGGTCTATACACTCTCCAGATCTCAATCCGGCCAATTTTTTAAATGTGGGATTACTTTAAAGAGCTAGTTTTCTTGGCATACCCAACAACCCTACAGAAACTGAAAGATGCTGTCTCTCAAGAAATTGTGAAGAGTTCAAGACATAGTCTGCAAAATGTTATGCATAGTGTCGCAGAAAGAATGGTTTTTTGTTGAACAAGAGAAAGACATACTTCCAATGTTTTATAAAAGCCAAACTCCATTGTTTGCCGACACAGTGATGTGCTCGTTTGCTTTCTTTGTATGACAAAATATTATAATAATTATAACATTTTAAAGTTTGAAGTGATTTTTTAATTATCTTATAAATAAAATAATAATGTGCTAGTGTTTCGAAAGTAAAAATTATACATCTATACACAATTTTTTTTTTGTCTTATATACTTTATAAACTGCGACTATAATCTAGCACTTGAATGAAATTAAGATGATCACACCAGCGAAATGAATTCAGGGTGCAATGCCAAAATTTATCCAGCATTTGCTCTTAATGTGTTGATAGAAAACCTTGGAGAAAACCTCAACCAGGTAGCTTGTCCCACCAGGATTTGAACCTGGGCCCACTCGTTTCACGCTCAGACATGCTGTTACACCGCAGGATGAACCTATACACAGTTTAAAAAAAAAACTATTTTTAATGACATTTAATTGTTACATATTTGGAATCGTATGTAACTGTCCGGTAAAACTGAATTTGTACTGGAAATATCTGTAAGTTACTGGAGTCCATATTATTCATATAATACATTCTCTTTACTTTCTACTTTCTAGTTATTTCTTGTGCGAATTCAATTCTGCTATTGTAGCATTTGTTTCTATCCACTATCTGATCCCACCAATTTTCTTCAGTGAATCTTAATTTTCAGCAGTATGCATTGGAAGGTATTTCTACTGGAACATTAATAGTACCAGTAACTCAGTTTCTGAATCCCAGTGGTTCATGCAATACAATGTCACACTACACATAGCTGATATCATGTTGGATTTCCTTCACACCTTTTTCTATCCTCGCATGATACCGGGATTGCATTGTTATCCAGATTATCCTAATAATTTTATTGTGTAGGCACTTTTGGCCACCAATTGGTCCAGACTTGAAGTTTGCAACTAATTTACATGGGGAATTTTGAAGGAGAAGTTGTTTCCAATGAGAGCTCAAACACTTAATGAAATGGAAAGATGCATGTTCAGTTGCACTTTGAAATTTATGAAGATATATTGTGCTGGGTTATCATTTATAATGCTGTTCCAATAAATAAAGTTTCTATTAAAAATTTAAAAGTATCAACCCATCTTGCACCATGCTGTATTTAGGCTATCCTTTGTTAAAATAGCAACATGTGAATTTGTCTCGTTTATATGTTTCTCAATTGGCATTACTTTGTTGCTAATATACTGTAGAATTAAGTGGAATAGCCTACGCTTAGTTGTGTTGAATTAGTCTTGGTGTTTCTTACCCATGACAGATTTATATAATGCTGTGTAGATTGTGTAGTTCATCTATCATAATAAATTTCATTTTGTGGTAGGTTCTTTTGTCTTGTTGACTTTCTAACATTATCTTCTTTGCATTCAGTGTTTGCTGTTTTTCTGACAGGATGATTAGGATTTGTTTTATGCATGATAAAATTTTTGTTTTTGTATCACATATGGTATCTTTTTTTGCCACTTCTTTCTTGTCAGACCAGTTCATGTGGAACTTATCTTATGATTAAACTATTTTGTAAATAAATATCGATCATTTTTACATTATCATAAGTTTCTGTTTCCTTTTTCGTTTTCTCTTACATGCAATCACTTCTCTTTTTTCAGGTGAAGTTGCATTTAAATCATGTCTGTCAGGTATTCACATACAATTACGGTATGTTTGTTTTGTTCCAAATATTTCCTTATGTGTCAGTGTCCCTTGTTGGAATTATTCTCACTTTCATTCTTGCAAATAAGACGAAGACCATGGTCATACGAAGAAAAATAAAGAAGGTAAACTTGCGAATTCTAAATGAAGCAGTAGAGCAAGTGGACAGCTTCAAATACTGAGCTACTGCTAGGAAGTCAAAAGGAGGATAGCAATGGCCAAGGAAGCTTTTAATAGAAAAAGGAGCATTTTCTGCGGACCTCTGGAAAAAGAACTAAGGAAGAGACTATTGAAGTGCTTTGTGTGAAGTGTGGCATTGTATGGGGCAGAAACATGGACATTACGACGAAGTGAAGAAAAGCGATTAGAAGTATTTGAAATGTGGATATGGAGGAAAATAGAACACGTGAAGTGGACAGACAGAATAAGAAATGAAGCTGTGTTGGAAAGGGTGGATGAAGAAAGAATAATTCTGAAACTGATCA
Source organism: Periplaneta americana (assembly GCF_040183065.1). Lineage (NCBI taxonomy): Eukaryota > Metazoa > Arthropoda > Insecta > Blattodea > Blattidae > Periplaneta > Periplaneta americana. The sequence goes on along the minus strand of NC_091131.1, from coordinate 100,916,147 downwards.
GGAGGAGGAAAAGGAATTGTTTGGGTCACTGGCTGAGAAGAAACTGCCTGCTGAAGAATGTACTGGGAGGAATGGTGAACGGGAGAAGAGTTCGAGGCAAAGAAGATATCAGATGATATACGATATTAAGATATATGGATCATATACGGAGACAAAGAGGAAGTCTGAAAATAGGAAAGATTGGAGAATGCTGAATTTGCTGCCTTTGGTCAGAACACTATGAGTGAATGAATATTTTTTTGTTCCCCTTTCTATGAGACTATAAAGTCTTTTTCCATCTCTTTCATGTCACAGTTAGCTGATTTAGTTTCTTCAGTTAAGTGTGCACCAGGCTTCACAACACCGTTCATTTTTACACCTTCCAGCTTATCTGACAATTCAACTGCTTAGCCTCGTTAATGGCTGCCCCTAGGACAAGGATTTTCTGTTTCTTTGCGTCTTTGCTTTTCCCATGTTTACCTGTCTCTACCAGTAATCTTTGTTATGGGTTGTCATTATTTCACATTTTGATTTCTGGTAACTGAACCTATTTATGATTGAACTCGACAAGTCGTAATTTCTGTTGTACATTCTGAATTTCGTTATGCTTACAATACATTGTTTTCTCACAGTTTAAAGCACTTATCATAACATGGAAATAAAAAATGTCATATTTTATTTTCAGCTGGATCTGTTGCCTGCAACAGTGTACAATATGTCCGTTCGTGCTGTGACAAATCAACCTGGTGAATATATTATTGACATCATAAAAGTTCCAGTGAGTGCTCCAGATATTAGATCATTTCAGCTTGATACACATACTGAAGTAACAAATACATCGTTTGGTATAACAATTCCAAAAGCAGATCAATACCTTACTAATACAAGGTTAGTATTACTTCAAGAATGGTATTGAAAAATAACATCAAATTGTATACATTGTGTGAGATGGAACTATGAGAATAATAATTTAATTTAATCCAAATATTTCTGTTACCTTTATGTAAAAAAAAAAAAAAAAAAACTGTTACATCAAATTATTCATATTCGTTCTAATCCAATATTGAAGTAATCACATTGGAAACAACTTGGGTTGAAATTAGGTAAGATGAAGTATGGTGGCGGTAGTGGTGGTGTTTCAGCAGATCCTGCTACAGCAGTCTTTGATGTGTGAATTAGGGAAGGAGGCAGACCAATTTTTAACTTTAGTAGGAATGGCTTCCACAAGATCTTTATTTGTTGAAAAGAAAACTGGATTAATAATGTTAGATATTGAATGTTACAGAATTCCTGGGGCTAATTGATAACCAATCCCTATATTTGTTACACTATTCTATAGCAACAAAACAATTGAAGTCGAATAATTATGAAAGTAACATCCATTTAGATATTAGGCCTACATACAAATCAGAGACTAGAAAGAATATTAACCGCTGTAATATAAACACTGTTTTGCTCACTGCAGCAGTAATAATGAACCTATTATTGTCTACACATATACGAGTAAGTATAGGAATTTTAGTACAAAAGCTTTTCTATCATAAATTGTTTAACGAATGCAATCAAATGCATGTTCTTTTCAAACTTTAGTGTTACACATTCACACACATCTTCATTTATATGGAAATTAAGGAACAACTTCACTTGACTTTACTGCTACTGCTGCTGCTAGGCGAGACTGCTGCTATTGTACTACTTGATTTATCTCTATTTATCCTTACTATTTGAATTTTTCATTGATACTGCTGCTGCTAGTAGGTACTGCTACTTGAACTCCTGCTGTTATTACTACTTGATTCGTCTAACTTTTGCTACTAAGTAAGTTACTGCTGTCAGTACTTGAACTACTACTACTACTACTACTACTACTACTACTACTACTACTACTACTACTACTACTACTACTGCTGCTGCTTGCTGCTACTGCTGCTGCTCCTGCTACTACTACTACTACTACGGTACTACTACTACTACTACTACTAATACTACTGCTGCTGCTGCTGCTGCTGCTGCTGCACTTGTACTTCTCGAATGCCACATCATCTCCACTGTTAGCAGATACTTTCTTTCCATTGGTAACGAATGTAGTTACTGTACATAGAACTTCCTAGAACTTGTGATGAAAACTTTTGCGTGAAAGCTTTTTTATATTTGTGTATGTGATGTATCCAGCACCAATTTGTATGATCCTTAGAACATAATAAAATACAAATACGAATAGTAAGAAATATTTAATATTGTGTTTCAGTTTTTATCTTATAATTGTAACACCGAGCAAAACTGAAGATGATTCATCAGAAGAAAGGGGACCTATAATCTCAGAAACCTTAACAGAGACAATTACAGAGGAAGCAGGTATTAAAGGAAAGAAGTGGTGGATTGCTGCAAAATTACAAGTTAGTCATTTTCAATATGTATATTTATGTATAGGAGTAAATCATCCTATTAACAGTGTCTCATCTAAGTCTTTGGAGTTCTTCGTCTTCCACATGAAGAGATGTAACTCAAAAAAGTCATTTTAAAGATACTGGTATGTCGATTTTCAATACATTCATATGTATGAAGTTGGATAAAAAATAATGGCAACAGTGCTATAATTTACAAATGGCTTTATTATCAGAGGAAACAACACTTATATTTCCTCAATGTAATCGCCCCCTGTGTTTACCACCTTTTGCCACATTTGTGGAAAGCGTCCATCTCTGTTAATGTGCCGAAGTGACTGCCCTATGGCATCAATAATGGCCTTTCTTGTGTTGTAATGCTTCCCTCTAAATAGCTTTTTCATTTTGGGGAAGGGATCATAATCGCATGGATCATATCAGGTGAGTATGCCGGATGTTCCAGTACTTCCCATTGCCAGCAGGACAGAAGATCTGCCACGACGTTAGTAGTGTAACTCCTCACATTGTCATGAGGGATGATATGGGTCGTTTCCAGAAGGTGCCGTTGCTTTTCTCTTGAAGCTGGATGGAGGTGTTGTTGCAGGAAATTGTAGTTGTAGGCAGCATCTACCATCTGCTTTGGTGATACAGCATGATGTAGTATTACTCCATAGATGTCATTTGTCACAATGAACATCACTTTCAGACCACCTTGTGCAGAGCGCACTGGCCTTGGACGAGGAGGGCCAGGATGCTTCCATTCATTTGACAGCTGCTTCATGTGTGGTTTGTATGAGTGAGCCCACATTTCGTTCATATGGAAAATCTATCCAAGGAAGTCGCCACCTTTCCTGTGGTAGTGGTTTGACAATGCCTGTGCACTTTCATAGTGCTGCTCAGTGATTTGATGGGGTATCTAATGCGCGCAATTTGCATAACCCAAGAATATCGTGCAGAATGTGGAGCACAAGTTTGTGATATATATCTTATCTCTGCGGCTAATTCATGCGCAGCCCATGAGCTATCAACATCCAGCAGGGAAGCAAGAAGTTGAATAATGTGGTTGTCAGTTTGAGGTAGTTCTGAATGGGGCCTGTCCTGAACAGCATTTCTTCCTTCACGAAACACTTTCACCCATTGTGCCACTGTATGCAATGACAACTCTACATCACCACATACTTCATGCAGTCTCTGATAATAGTTTTGTGTACTACGACCATGTGCAACTTCACTTCTTATCCACGAACATTGTTCCATTTTCGTAAACATGCCGTTAGGGTGCTTGCACTATCCTCCAGGTACTTAAATTGTTGCTGTATTTGGCTGAATATCGTACAGCCGATACCACTTGCTGTACTGACTCGTCTGACCTTCCGTTCTCATCTCCACAACACCCTAAAGGTCTGCTCCTACTTAGCAGAATCGAACCGAATCGAAATGAAAAGTCTGCTGCCGCTCACATCTAGTGGAATCGAACCAAACAGTATTTTTGTGTTTTGTCATACAAAAGAGAATAATTCTACTCAAGATTTATTAATTTTTCTTCGTTCATATTAATTTGTGATTTTTGTATTATGTACTATTTCAGCAATAACTTTCAATAGTACAGGTAAATGACTTAAGCCACCAAGAGTGGATATGGTTCATTTGTTTTTTTATGAAGGCTTCACGAGAACTTACGATCATACAAACTACAAAATACATTATATCTATGTGTGTATGTATCTAATGCCTACCCACTTCACTTGCTGATTCGGGTTCTGCATATTGCGGGTAGATGACAGAACTGTGACCCATTTTCAATTTGTGCACCACTTTGGCAGGCAACGCTGAACATGATGTGTACCTTTGAAGAGTTATGTTGTGTACTAGGCTGAGTGTATATGTAAGTGTTCGTGTGTAAGTGTACTGTATGTAATGGGCGATGATGATGAAGATGAGGAAGAGAGACTGGAAAACCTGGTGCCAGCATGTAGCCTACTTCTGTCGAATAATACTAAGCAGGTTTTATATGAAACATTTCATAGTGTGTTTTGGGAAAGTCATTGGTTTAATTCCCAATATGCTCAGCCAATTTAGCAGTGTAGTATGATAAATTATTGAAAGAATTTCAGTTTTGTCCTTTAAATGTGCAAAAATTTGATAAGAACAAATGTAACATTGTAAAATTCCTTTGCAGGACGAAAAGTTACATTCGTTCAGATAAAATTTCTGCACTTTTAAAGGACAAAAATATAATTCTTTCAATAATTTATTATCATAATACACTGTTCTCTTAAATTGACTGAGCATATTGGAAATTAAATCAATAGCTTTCCCAGAACACACTATGAAATATTTCATACAAAACAATTTTTGTCTCGAAAATGAAGCAAAAACTAGCAATATTGTATTAAACTTTTTTTTTCCTATATATACTTTTAACACTTACATATCACTGACTAAATTCCAGCTTCTTTACTGATTTACCTTGGCTGACTAGTTTCGAACTCTTGTTCTTCACTAGGCTTTGGACAATGTAGAACAGTAGTGTCAGAGTTGTAAGCTCCAAAACCGATTGTGGAGCTAGAGACGTCCAGTCGGAGCTTGAACTTGCTTATGTCTGTGGAAGCACCGGAGCACGCTCCGCTCCGCTCCATTTAGGCTGTGTCTGACAACGCTGGTGTAGAACAAGATTTCAAAACTAGACAGCTAAGGTAAATCCTAAATATTAACACAGTAAAGAACTTGGAAATTTGATCAGTAAACTTTTTTGTTTGAAAATAATATGGCATCTCAAAGAATAAGCCCTTGAAATTAATGACATTACTTACGGTTCATTCCGTATATAATATGATTATGAAATGTAACAACAAACAGGAAATATAAACTGCACTTATTTGTTCATTATGAAGCGTCATATTACCAATGTTGAATGTAATTTGGATTGAGATACACTTAATAAAATATAGCCACATAAGTAGACCTACATCTCGGTTAGTACATTAGTGCGTAAAATTTAATTGAAGAGTTCATGAGTCTCTATATTTCATCAATTTCTTAAAATAATAATCTTAAAAAAAACTCGTGCAAATAACTTGACTTATTTAAGAATTTAGGCCTAACAGACATAACTTTGATCTAGAAGCTGCATAATTAACCAAATGTAGCTTTCAATCTCGAAATTCCATGTTGAAGTCCCGATGAGACTATTTGAATATATATGGATGAAGACAAAATTGAAACGGAACAGATTTTCTATGTGTACGAAGTGTAACTTTAAATATCCGAAAATTTGAATATCCCGCGCAAACCAGTAATGATACGAACCTGGTGTCTCTTGATCTTGGTGGATTATTCAGCCACTAATCTGAGTGGCGTCTTTTTAAGTGTATACGTGCTTCCAAGTTTTGGTTGTTTTTTACATCTTGTATTTGTGTTTCTACGATTTTCGAAATGGTTGTGCTAAGGAACAGATATATTTGCATTACATTTTGTTTCAAGCTCAACAAAACTGCATCTGAAACTTACTGAATGCTACAGGAAACTATTCACGAGCAAGATTTAAGCTAAGTAAAAACATATGAGTGGCACAGTCTAGTATAGGTCTCGCATTATAAGATTTAACATTCTGATAATAAATAACTAAACAATAAGAAACTAATCCCAATCCATCCCAACCTAACAAGATTCTAATTATATTAGGTCTAATAATTAAAAATATTATAGATTACATTTTGTTTCAAGCTCAACAAAACTGCATCTGAAACTTACTGAATGCCATAAGAGACTATTCACGAGCAAGATTTAAACTAAGTAAAAACATATGAGTGGCACAGTCTAGTATAGGTCTCGCAAACAGGGAATACTGATGGAAGGAATGCGAATGAAACAATGTGATAAGGAAGAGCGGACGACAGGAAAGGTCACAAGATAACTTGAATGATATTCAAGAGTACAGTCGGAAGAGAAATGATATCGATAAAATCAGTCTTGCATTATGATAGTTACATTAGGACTTTACTTTGTTCCATTGCATGTGAATACATGTCTTGTATCGTACGGTATTATTATTTCATTCGTAAACATATGTTGCATGTTTAATTAGCTTCGAATTTTTCTCTTGCTACGTTCTTTATTTCCACAGTGATGTCCTCATTTGTCCATCTTCTTGGAAGAGACAGTACTTTCATTGGCCCACACCTCTCGCCTCCTTGGCATGCCTACATACCGTTGCTTACGAGATTATACAAGCTGGCGCATAGCGCTTGAAATGTGGGTCTGAAGTGGTTCCCTCGTAATGCCAATTCCGCCGCTCGGAGCACTGTTCTGTACTAAATATTCATAGCAGAACACTTAAATGACATTGACATTTGGGACATTTAAAGGACTCACCATTGCTTATTAATTGCTTCGTACAATATTTTATGGGCAATAGACGTAATTTCCAAACTTCTACGTCTCAATTATATTACAATAAAAGGCTGTCATTCTTGATATTAAAAGATATTACATATTATAAACTACCTTTCTGTTGTTCAATTCATACACCGTACCTTTTCGGAAATAATGAAAGAAACTTAATATATTTTACATGAACACTGTAGGCCTAGTCTACCCTTTTCACGTATTCATTTATTATTATTATTATTATTATTATTATTATTATTATTATTATTATTATTATTATTATTCCAATGAATTAAGGTAATGTATTATCTTCCATTTCCCTGACTTCATAATTTAATCATTTGTAAGTAGGCCTAACTTATTCCTTTCTTTTTTTTAAATATATTGACGTTGAAGTGTTATGATTTTTACTAAAGCAAACAGCAGTCACAATACATGATTAGTACAAATGTGCGATTTTTCATGCACAACTTGCAGCGGTGAAATAAATATCTAATAGGCCTGCTGATTAACCTGTTACTTAGGCCTACAAATGGCTTTTAAGGAACCCGCAGGTTCATTGCCTCCCTTACATAAGCCCGCCGCCATCGGTCCCTATCCTGTGCAAGATTAATCCAGTAGTGGGTAGTAATAGCAAATGCTGTGATATTTTACTGTGTGTGTAAACAGTTTTTAAATTAGGAGTTAGAATTAAATTAATTAGGAAGTTAGACTGCAATATATGTGATTAGAAATGGTTTTCGAATTTGACCATTTCCCAAAACATAAACAAATATCTCAGGAATCTCAGGGACAATATTTTTTAGAATTTGCCGATCATAGGCACATGCGCATCTGCTCTCCCCGATCCCCATTTCATTTTTAGTAATGTCTGAATCTCGCTCCCCTGAGCTGTTTTCTGTCGTCACTCATGACATGTCAATTTAATGAAAACATAAAGTAAAATTTTCGGTACACCATGCAGTGATAATTGTACTTTATCACAACGAATAATTGTAGTAATTATTACTTATTTATTTTTTGTTACTCGTAATGTCATAATAAAATTTGATTTGGCTTGGAGGATAAGGGGAGTACGTTACACTAAACTCGGCATGCTCAACATTAAAATCGCATTGCTGCGTATGTTGTATCCTAAATAATGCAAATCGTTTATGTGTCAATATTCAGCAGTAATAATTAACATTGTCGTGGAATATTTCGCCACTTTAAATGATGATGGTAAATCATACTCTTTTCCTCGAATAACGCTACTGATTGCATTAAGGCAAGACAAGCTAAGCATTATATTAATTTGATTTTGATAATGATGATGATGATGATGATAATAATAATAATAATAATAATAATAATAATAATAATAATAATAATAATAACGCCTGAAAGTAGCAGAAACCGGTAGTTCAATTTCAGCAATTATAACAAATTAGAGGGAACGAAATCTGAAGGAAAAACACGGAACTGAAAACAATCAACTTGCCAAAGTAAATGAACCATATGAACAATGTAGTTTGGAAGCAAAATTTTAATTCAACAAATTCAGACTTTCGGGAAACAAAATTGTAAATTCCATTAAATGACGCTGAAAATCTGCATACTGATATTTAACAAGTCATCAATAAATCTCAAATAAGACTGTAATATGCTTGGCATATTTATAATTTTCGTACTTGATCAATAATGCACAATTAATCAAACTATTTTCACAATACACAATGCTTAGTAATGGAACTATTCATCATTTCTTAGTACAGCGAGGCGAACCTAGCGGCAGAAATTGTCATCACTCTCAGAGACCTACTCTCGATCGTGCTATGCGCCAGCTTGTATAATCTCGTAAGCAACGCTACATACACACGTCAAAACAGACAGCAAAACGCCACCATTGCTTTTCTGTAATCGTTCCTTGCGCGAGCTATACATAGTCACGAAGCTTGAGGTGATTTTTTGCATTTCTCGCAATACAATGTTTCAAACAATTAGCAACTGAGAGTTCTAGGAACAATAGACTGTGCAATAGTAGCGATCATAGTGGCTAGCAACTAAAGTTAAACTGTCACTGGATGCATATTCCCTACATATTGAGCTTCATGACTATGTACTAGACTGTGTGAGTGGTTTCAAAGATGGCAGCCTGTGGATGGTGAAAAACATTTTGATCGACCTTCATCATGCACAACTCAGTGATTGCGAAAGAGCGTGAAGTTATCTTTGAATATAGGGGCGGAAATGGTATGAAATAGGGCTACGGAAGAGCAGAGACTAGGTGTTTCACCATGGCAACATGCCTGCACACAACTTTCTGACAAAAAATAATATGATCACTGTCCTCTATTGTAGCTACCTACTCGCCTAACCTGGACCCTCTGGCTTCTATCTCAATTTGAAAGATCGGCGTTTTGACTCCTGATATGCAAACAGAATTGTGGAAGGTGTTGAACACACTATCGCTGGCAGACTTTTACAAGTGTTTCCAAGTTGACTACTTTGAAGGTGCCTGTGGAAATTAGGACTTCATATTTTTACGAGAAAATTCTTGGATATTTTGGTAGTACCTCGTATCTATTTTGTATTGATTCCATCATTGCTTTATAATTCATAATCGCCCTTAATATCAATGCAGAAAGCAACTGGAAACAACTGCATGACCACTTGCGTCTGTAGAGGTTGGCAAAGAGGACTTGTAAACTGAGACAGCATTTGCTTGTGGTTGCGTATCCCAATAGAGCTACTTACTTGACATTTTTTCAGAGATTTTCTCAACTGCAAGACTAATATCAGGTAGTCTCATGGCTAATCCTCGGATTCACCTCACTGTCATCAATTCCACAAGAGTCTAGTCTAGATAATCTCAGTTTACAAAGCATCACTGATTTAAAAGAAAAAGAGCAGAGTCATATCATATTCCCATTAAAAATAAAATTCATATGGTGAATATTTCACAGACCAAGTAGCTGAGGAATAAATTGGTCTTGATGTTTGCATTTCTACATATTGGTAAGACAACGATGATGGATCGCATTATTCACTTTCTTTTATTTTATTAATCTTTAGATTTCTGTACCTGTGTTTAAGTTTTTCCTCTTCTATTTTTATTTCTTTTCAGTTTATTTAACGATGTTGTATGAACCACTAGATTATTTAGTGTTGTTGTGATTGTGTGCATGTGTGCACGCATGTTTATTAATTTTTTCTCAGAGGTTGTCCTGCCATCGGCGATTGAGGTCTTCCGATGTTCTGAGTACCTTTTGGGTTATGTTGTCGTAATCGACAAGCTTACTATTCGCTGTCCACCTAATTCTCTGAGATTTATGAGTATCAACTTTGTTACACTTGTGGGTTACTTGCCCTACTGAGCAACCTCCAAAGCTGGAGGACCATAGTTTTTGTGTCGGGATTTCCTTCTCCTTAAAGGTTGTCTTTGATATGGCTTACGAGAATTCTCTTCCCACGTTTATATTCGGAGTATTCTCCTAGCGCTACAGGTAGTTTACATACCAGTATCGAACCATTAAGTTCTGGAAATATTTATCGACTTCGCAGTCTAGATCTGCTGTGTTTTGTAAACATAGGGCCACCTCTTGCAGTATGTGGGACTTGATCATGTACGGATGGTCCTGTTTGTATCATCCTTGGAGCTAGTTCCTCTGCTCAAAATATGTTTTCGCCATTCATTCTCTCAAAGTTTTTTTTCTTTCCCAATACCGGTATCCCGTATCTCAGTACTTTGCATTTCATATATCAAAAAAGTTTAATTTTGTTATTTAACATTGATGCATAATGACTTTTAACATTGGTTAGTGGCATTATGTCGAAAATTTTTATATAATGAGAAACAGTGTTATATTTGATATTTTGCTGTGAAAAAGTAAGAATGATATGAGCCATTCAGAGCAGAAGTGGTTTAAGTCAAAAATGGGTAATGAGGGTTAAAGTAAACATTCTGTAAAATACAGCGCAAAGTAGCAATTAATATTCATTTTATTTAAACTATTAGGAGTCAGTGGATAGCACGAAGGACATATTAATTGCTACTTTGCGCGGTATTTTACATAATTTTTATTTTAAACCTCATTACCCAATTTTGACTTACACCACTTCTGCTCTGAACGGCTCATATGTAAGCCTATAGTAAGTTATTTTAAATTGTATATTTTTTGCAGCCTGATGATGAACAGCGCACTTTCAAAGTGGGCAATAATTCAAACATCAAGCCTTCTGACAAAACATATTGGAACAGACCTCTGACTCCTGGAGAGAATTACCAAGTGACTTTAGTAGCAGTCAACCAGTTAGACGAATCTCTTGAGTACAGCATTAACAATGTACACCAGCAGACAAAATCCGAATACCGTGTGTCAGAACCTGGTGGCAATGCAGCATGGGCTGCTCTGTTGTTGTTACTAATAATACCAGCAGTCGTATATTTATTCATATGGAGGTCAGTTTCTTAAAATAATTAGAAAGTAGTGCTGATTTGTATACATAATAATTTCTTGAATGACCCTCCATTACATTTTTGTGTTTATGTTTAAACTGAAAAGGAAAATGCTTGAGGAACTTAAACGAAAATGCATTAAATGAATCCTCTAGATTCAAAGCCCCCTAAAGACTATTTTATTCATAATTGAGTTATGCTCACATAATGCTTGATAAGAATGATTCTAATGATTTATATATATTTTAAGAATAGCTCCAATTGCACACTTTGCACTGTATCTTCTCCTATGGATCTACCTCACCTTGAAATATGCCCAGCCTTGACTAAGAACAATGTATGGGAAAAGTACTGGGAACCAAGACACCTGCTCCAAGACTCTTGATCTCCTTTTATTAACTACTCGTATGTTCTGTTTGGTATTTTTTTTTCTTAATTTGTAAGCGAATTTGTATCAAGTGCTTGCTGCATTAAATAAATAACTTATATATAGTTTGAATTCAAAAAGTGACTGAATTTAAAACAAAAGGTTTGTTAAAAGTCACTGTTGGGTTGAAAATTTCCTCTATTTGCACCAGTTACTGTCAAAATCCTTTAATTTGTGACAGTAGATATAGGGAATTTTGAATCTGTAGGATTCAAATGTCATGCGTATTTTATGATTGCTACATCTCAGTGGGGGCTGAGGCAGGCAGGAGGGGTTGTATCAACTTCCTAAAAAGTATACCGGTACTAACATGAACCAACGCCAAATCACATCAAATATTATAATATTACGAAATTATTCATTAAAAATTATGTTAATTAATCAAATGCTCAGAACATTGTATTTTCTCCATTTGTTTCCTAATATGCCAGTAAATAACTCTGATGTTATTAACACTCTTATCTGAAAAGCTGATAGTTTTGCAGTTTAGTATGTGGTACAAGTTCATAGTTGAATCCTTTTCTTTCCGACTCTTCAAAAATTATATTGGTAACCAGCAAAATGGTTTTGAGAGACTTCATTTTCGACAGATATTTAAGTAAACAAAAATGTAAAAGCTGAAAAAAGTAGTTCTTCCGCCAAAAGATGAATAGTCTTCTTTAACAGTGTTAATGTCAGTGCCACTTAGTTGATAACGATAAAAAAAAGTGCAGCCTGTGTGCCTTCATATTTGCAAATAACTCTGTTATTTTATTGTTAAAGCACTTCTATGTTTCCACGAAAGTTTTTTTTTTGTTTGTTTTGCATGCAATGACGTAGTAAGTCTTTCGCGTTTTCTTTCATTTCGCGTTTAAAAGCATTTCTCAGCTTTGGATGTTGACATCAGCATAATTATAAATATAATCTCATAGGTGTAACAATAAATAATTTTAACAGTTTTAAATTTTCTTAGAAAGTGTTGCATACTGTAGTTCATAGTCGCGAGTGAATATCAGAAATAGTATATGCCAGAAATGGTTCCCAGTTCTGATCTTGAGCATATTTGAAATACCTACATTCTTAATCTCTTTTTCTCTCTCCTCTGCCTCCAGGAATAGATTAACTTCATTTCACCAGGAAAATTTGTTGATAAGAATCTAGCATTTGGACTTTATTTACAGAAAATTGGCATCACATACTTCTAAAGGCAGGATTATACGGAAAGAGCAATGTTGTCACCCCACCACATTGTTGTCACGATCATAATCAGCATCATTGTCATATACTGTATCACTGTCGACATTATCAGTGTTATTAATATTGTTTCTCCCAGTAACATTTTTGTCTTCTCCTTCTGTCTCTTTATCATCTTGTCTCTTTGTCTTTTTCTTTTTCATGGCTCACCATTAGCGAAATGCTAATTTTGTTATTTTATATTCTGTACTACTCAACTGGTGAAGTCCAGAGGTGAAATGTACTTGGACTTTTTTTTAACGATTAGTGAGAGAAAACTGATGATCATTTTATATGCGTTATTCTCTTTCAGGAAAAAACATATGAAGAAAGAAGGAGACACATTAGAATTAAAAACAGAGGATGCACTTTGTCGTGAGTAGTTTTTAATTTAATAATTTGCTAGTATCATAGTCTTTTCAAGTAGGTGCTAAGATTGTACTTTGTAATACAGAGTGTCCACATGAAATCTTTACACTTCAGATGTAAGTAACCAAATTATTGAGACACGATATTTGGATGCATTTTTCTGCATGTTAATCAAAAACTGTCAAAGTTTTTATGAGAATTTTGTTGAATTGTTGAAATGAGTTTTTTGGTTGCAGGTATGAATTTTGGTGAAATCTGACGGTGAAAGAGATATGGACACTTCAGGAAATGGCACAATGTGTGTCCTGGTTTATCGAGACATGATTAGATACATAGATGCAACATTGTGTCCGGACCCAATATGGAAGAGAACAACCATAATGGCCAACAATCCCGAAGTGGCACCGAAAATTTATAGAGACTGAGAGTGTGCTGCGGCAAAAGGGCAGTGAGTGGCAAAGCACAAGTGTGAAAGACATTGTATGTGTGCAAAGTGTATTTGTCCCGGAAGGAATCGGTTCTAGCCAACATGTCAACAGCAAATGCTGTGCGGCATGGATGATTATCTGGCTGAAGAGCTTGCACTATCTAAACTTTGTATGCATACAGCCTCAGATTCTTGTAAAGGATTTTGTGGACAGTCGAGCGCAGCAAGTTCAATTTCCCTGGCGGCATTGCAAATGGACTTACTAGGGCTTACTGATCGTGTCTCGATAAATCAGGATACATAGGCTATTGTTCCATTTCCTGAGGTATCCACATCTTCTTCACTGACAGATTTCAGATTTCACCAAATTTCACACCTGCAACAAAAAACGCAATTTAGCAATCTAACGAAATTTCCATAAAAACTTGAACAGTTTCTGATTAACATGCAGAAAACCACATCCAGATATCATGTCTCAATATTTGTTATTTACATCTGAAGTGACAAAGGTTTCGTGTGGACACTCTGTAGATTGGAATACCAGTAGTTCTTTCTTGTAACTTTCCAAATACGATCTAAACAGCTGGATATCTTCTTATGGACACATGTCCGAGTGTTTGTGCTTCTTCACTCTTTTCTCTGTATTTCTCCCCAGGCATACAGACCCATCACATGAAGGTAAGTTTAGCTTTTGAGACAAAGAGACTTTATATTACCCATCTTCTTCCGTGAACTCCTTAATGGTCTCTATTTGCTTAAAAATGTTCCCTTAATATCTTCATTTCTACCAATATCTGTGACCACTTGACTTCAAAATCCATATATACCTGGTGATCCTCTCGAAATTTCCTGATTTTAACTACCTCTTAAAAGAAAAAGGAAAATGCGAGGACATTTTTGTCACCTTTATTAGGAGGTACAGTTCAAACAATTTCATAAAAACAATCTATAATAGGATTCTACAAGAGTCCAGTCAGTAGCAGGAACAGCACCTATACAAACAATTTCAGTCCAGGTTCTGTGTAGCATATCTGGTGTGATAGTTCTACTGCTTCCACAAAGTAGTAAGTTGTTGAGGTATACATGGTGGAGTACATGATGTCCTTGACATGCCCCAAGAAAAAAAATCTGAGTAATATCGGGAGAATGAAAAGGCAATGCTATTGTACCACAAGTAAGTGAGAAAGTGTTATCCAGTGTTGTATGCAGTGCTCTATCTTTGTAGACTGGAAGATTATGCGGGCTGTTTGTGAACTATCTGTGGAAATAGGTATTCTTCTAGTATGTCTAGATACGGAAATGCTGTGACAGTAGGCTCAATAAAAAGAAAGATCCAGTTATCATATCCTGCATAAGATCACATTATACATTTAGCTTAAGGCTGTCTTTGATATGCGTCATGATTATATAGGGGTTTTGAGAGTCCCATATTTGGACATTATGTTGGTTAACTTTCCCAGAGATGTTGCGTCGTCACTTCGGCAGAAAACATAACATGACTAAAAAATCTTGATTTTCGTGAAATGCTTTCTAGGATCTCAATTGCAAATTCTTGTCACTGAGATTGATCGGTCGGCTTGATATCTTAAGTAATTTGTACCTTATAAGGGTAATTCTTATGTTGCTTTATTTCTGAATCAACAGACAATCACCAGTGTCGTCCATATTATTGACGAAAATATTTGAGTTGAACTTCCCAGTAAATAATAATAAAAAAAAATTCCCTGCGCCTATGGTATTCTTTTCATAGACAATCAAAATCAGGAAAGTTCGAGAGGGTCGACCTTTATTATATCCTTTGAATGAGAGCATGTACCCATATTTCAAATATCATCTACAGCTTACTTCTGATTGAGGTTCTGGTTGATATGTACAGTAGTGGCAAAAAAACCACCGGACCGACCCTTGTAGCTGATTTCAGAGCCTTATTCACTCCAGAGCACGATAGACTGGTAACTAAGACTTTCGTGGTTCGAATCCTGCCTGGGAAGGAAACTTTTTTTTTTGTTCCTTATTCAAATTTATTCCCAATACTTTTCGATTACTGGTAAAATTCATGTTCTGGGAATAAGAAGTTAATTAAATAGTAAAATCTCGCTACAGTCAAAAAGTATTGGGAATAAATTCGAATAAGGAACAAAAAAAGTTTCCTTCCCAGGCAGGATTCGAACCACGAAAGTCTTAGTTACCAGTCTATCGTGCTTTGGAGTGAACAAGGCTCTGAAATCAGCTACAAGGGTCGGTCCGGTTTTTTTGCCACTACTGTACATCTATTATCAGGCAATTAATCTCGCTTGACAATGTGTCAGAACAATTGTTTGTATACTTCTGAAATCTGATTAATATAGTACCGATATGTTACTAGTCAGTGATGTATGCAATGGAGAAGGAAAGGAACTGGCCACCCTATCCCATTATCTCCTGGCTTAGTTACCTCATGAGTGATGTCTTATTGGTGTCACTTATCTTCGGACAGTTGACTAAACAACAATCTACAGCAGTGTCAGTTTGATGATGGCTTTTCACGAAGACAATATGTTTAGATCTCCAAATGATTTGGAAGATATGGTGAACAAAGAATCTGTGGATTAGATTTCTGCGAGCACTCAAGGTCTCCAGTGAACTCTTTCCACTACGTTTCCTTTATTTTCGTGTCATCGACTTTGAGTAGTTATTGCATTATATTAGATAATCAGGAATTATAAAGAGACCTAGGCCTATATAAGTTTTGAATACTGTCACTATCTATCGGAACACTCTATGTAAGTTCTGATTAGAAATTGGTATTCTCAAGTAACACACTGCCCACATACATAAGCCCAAAGTTTATGAAAGTTGTTAATGTAAATCTGAATGATAATATTATATTGGTTTATTCTAACAGGAAACCAGAGTGAGTCTACCGAAAATATAACTCAGCCAGAGTTAGAACCAGATGAAATGCCTGTAGGACCAAAGCTTCCCCCATCGCAGAGATTCAGTCGGAGAGTGGCAATTTCAGATCTTGAGAAGTATGTTAAGGAAGGTCTAACATCTGGTGAACTACAACGTCAGCATGCGGTATGTATTGCTTATTGTGCTGTGCCTGTATAATGTCACTGTTAGTCTGAAATTGTTGTACCTGTTAAAAATAACACAGGAATGACACAATAACAGAACAAGTTTCACATAAAATTTCCTGATACCTGTATGTACGAAGTTAATACTGTAGGCCTACCTATTGTACATAAATAACTTCAATTATGATGAGAAACGAATATTCGACATATTATAATATTTATATGTTTATACATTACTTCATTATTTCAGCTGTTTCCAAGAGGTCAGACTCAACCTTGGGACTATGGTCGACTTCCACAAAATAAATCAAAGAATCGTTATGGAAACTTAGTGGCATGTAAGTTATTTTTAACAACAGTATATTATACATACATACACAATTTTTTCAAATAAACTTAAGTGCTACAAAAAATTCTCGATAGAAATAGACAATATTGTAACATCTGTTCTACATAGTTTGAAGTACCGGTATTTTAATCCTGTACCATCATCATATTCCTGTCATGCCGTATCCTGTAAGAACTGTTACGTCTACAAGAAATGTTCCAGTTGACATAACTAAGGCGAATGATGCAAAAGACTACTCAAGAATGCTTTTGTGGATGTATATATATATATATATATATATATATATATATATATTTATTTAAATTTTCACTTATTATGTAAGTGTTAATTAAACACATCTGTCCAACTACTTGGTCACAGCGAGATGCTGAATATGGTTTTTCAAAACATATTTTAAAACTAACAGTAAAATAATAGCAGTGTTATGCGTGCATAAAATAAGGAAATATTGCAGCAGATAAATATTTAAGTATCGGTAACTCAAAAATAGAAGAGTTGGAAATACGAGCATACGTAATTTTAAAGAAAGCACATCTTGAAATACAATTCCTGTAAATAAATTTCGATTATATCTCACTTTTCATCACGTTGTGAATAGCATTGGCTAGAAGAGACATTGTTTCTATGTAGGGAGCATATGTTGTCAAGTGCAAATTGTAGACAAACTTGCTACTGATACTGGACAGTTACTGTTACACTTCAAAATTATTAAATCTTTTAGAATGCAGGGGACTAGTAATTAGGGGAATGCTATCCATTTAATTGGTAGCCTTTTTTTTCCATCAGAAATCGCTTTTTTGGATTAACTATACTTTATCATATTACACACAACATTAAAAGGGATATGAACGTTACTCATTTAACGTAAAAACCCTTCATATTAATCTCTTTCTGTATGCTTTTTAATGAGTATCACGAAGGTGACACATACTTTCTCATTATACATTTTATGCGTTTTGCAGCAATGAATAGTATATTATGCAATGAGCCCTATAGTAATTAAGACGCGAGTATCTTAATTACTATTATAGGCAAGATGCATACGACTGTTTTTGTTCGACTATAATTAAATGTCTCAGTTTTGAGTTTTTACAAATATCTTGCCTTGTTACTTTGCTGATAATGAAATGGTGACCATTAGTGTATCTTCAGCATGTTCTCACTATCGATATAAATGGCAGGCACGGACTATGAGAGTCTTTCCAGCATGTTCCCGAGTAGTGCAACATATGGTAAGCACGGAGCACTTTTGCATGTACATCGTATTTGTTGATTTTTTGCAGGGCTTTAGTTTGACGATTTTAACCTCAAAGCAATACATATTAAAACACAGGAAATTAACTCAATTTATTAGAAAATAAAAATTAACATGAACAGAATTTATTTTATTTTAAATGTTATTGATTGTGCAGTTTGTACCTGTCATTTTGGATTGCTCCTATCAAGGCTTGCGGGTTGTTGTGCATATGATATTAATCAATATTACATATATGCTTAGTTGGAATAACATAATGAATAGCAGTACTTTAATGTATGTCATTAAGGTACAATTATGTCACATGTAATGAGCGTAGGCCTATTATAATATGATCGAGCAAAAATTCCTTTATCATGTTACTACCTCTGATTGAGATTCTGGCTGAAACATCTATTAGCAAGCAATAACATCGATATACGTCAGAGTAAGAACAATAATTCTTGCATAAATCTCAAGTATGATTAATATGTTACTAGTCAGCGATGTGGGAAAAGGAGCTGGCCACCCTACCCCATTATCTTCTGGCTTATTTACCTCATGAGTGATGCCTTATTTGTGTCACTTATGAGATTTGCTCATAAAATTTGGGTTAGTGTATGGGACTGGCACCCACCCAGTATCGTGATAAATTTGAAGAGGTACAATAGGTATCGAAATGTGGATTGGAAAGCCAGCTATAGCAAATAGGGAAGTCATCATACTGACCACATGTTACCCCCGTTCTGGTTGGATTATCGTTCAGCTCTGCTGAGCCATTGGACTTGAAGCCAGCAGCACAGATGGACAGTTATTTATTCCTTTACTGCATACAGTGTTTAAAGTACACTAACAAAATCCAACCTTTGATCTTATTACAACCAAATGATGCTTCATCTTCAACTGTAAGTTCCACTTCCCCACATACTCTTTACACTTGTGTTTCCGCATTTTTCGTAGTTGAGCTGTGTATGCTGGCTCAGTCAGCGTGGTCATCTCACATCCATGAACACTATCTTTTTTGTTAGCATATTTATGGGCATTTCCTTTCATATCCGTTACGTCATAGCAGCATGGGTACATAGGTAAGCAAGGAGAGGTGGAAACCTAGTCTTCTTGGATAGCTAAATTCTAAGCTACAGGCAAATCAGAAGGGTGACAGCAAGCGAGGCAGTAAGTTACTCCGAAGAGAGCTAGTTCAGTTCGAATGTTTTGGATTAGGAACATAAGTATGGGGTATCGTAACTTGGGATTTGTCCATTGTTGAAGTATAAATATTATACTATAACTTGGTAGAAAGACTCCTCAATTACCGATTCAACATCAAAATTATTCTAATACTGAACAAGATTATATCTTTCTTGATTACGAGCCGATAGTAAGATTTTGTGTATTGTATTTGGCACAGTTGAATGTACCTTCAGGAAAGTTATGTTGTTGTTTTCTAATGCCAGGCGTTTGACAATAAAGTCATTTGACCTCTTGCACTCCAATATTTTTCAAATATATTATCATGACCAGCCACTGAAGCCCAGATTTTAAGGTGTTCCGAATCCATTTCTTGGTTTGAGTTGCACAATGGGCAGTTAGGGGACTGATATATTCCAATTCTATGCAGGTGTTTGGCCAAACAATCATGGCCTGTTGCCAATCTAAATGCAGCTACAGACGATTTCCGTGGTAAATCGGGAATTAACTGTGGATTTTGATGCAGAGAGTTCCATTTTTTCCCTTGGGGTTGAGTTATGTGCAGATTGGTATTATTGCGTTTTTGTTACTTATATTCGATTTCCTTAATTATTGTTTATTTAATTATTATTATATTATTGTACTATGTTATATTTATACTTGTTTGTATTTTCTATTTAATTATATTTTATTATATTTTATTATATACTAATTCATATCCAGTCTTGCTTTATTTCTGCTCTTTTCCACTACGTCATATTGGTCAAATACCGATTCACCTTTAACATCTGACGTTGTAGACATACCCAATATGCGTTGTGATGTTTCACAGTTTACCCTGACACCTAGGGTATCTCTCTTTTCTTTCAACATAGAACAGTGACTTCAGTCATGTAATGTGCTTTGTATCGAACAGATGGCTGTTGTGTTACAGAAGCTGTTGACAATAACAATAAATGATTTAACATGTCTTGAAAAGTTGAAACATAAAGTTCAATAAGAATTAAATGATACATTAAAATTTCACTGATAACTAATTAATAAATAACGAACCTTCATAAAGAAAGAAATTTCTTTGGTAACATTGCTCTATTTCACGTAAAATAGTAAAGTTATTGTAATTGGTACATTCTGTACAAGTTGAAATGAATATTGCTAATGGAGGAGAGTATTAATTTAATACTTCAATTGCAGATGATGAGACAAGAGTGAAACTCAAGAAGTTACCAGAAGATCAGTTTTCTGATTACATCAATGCAAATTACATAAATGTAAGTAAAAGAGTTTTTCGTTTTGTTACAAAACTCGGTAGTAATTTGCTCACATGTTCTGTTCATGATATCAGAAAGAATTATACAATAAAATTAAGATAAGATGTTTGCTTCAATAAACATGCTCACATTTAGAACAGTTTTTCTGAATTTATAATATGAAATTACATTTTCAACAGACTGAGCTGTTATTGTTGTTATTATTATTATTATTATTATTATTATTGTTATTATTATTATTGTTATTATCTACGGCTAATTTTAAATTCAAAGTAAACACCATGTTTCAAAATATCATCATACATCAATTAAATATCTAATAATTAGATTCGGCTCTGAGAGTCTTGTAATAAATGACGTTAGCCCTCGGAGTAGCTTGGTCGGCTGAGGCACTTGCTTGCCAATCCGAAGTTGCGCTCAGGCATGGATTCGATTCCTGCTTGACCTAATTACCTGATTGGGTTTTTTTCGAGGTTTTCCCGAACCATAAGGGGAATGTCGGGTAATCTATGGTGAATCGCCAAGTACCATTTCACTATCACTAATCCTATCACCGCTAAGTAACTTAGTAGTTGATACACTGTTCTTAAATAACCACCTAAAAAGAATATGACGTTTATAAACTAAAATATGAATTGCAGTGACAGCAAGTGACATATTGTCGAATACCAATACTTTAATAATCGAGATTGACTTTAACCACAGTCTAGTATATACAGTCCTGAAGCTCAATACGTAGTAAATATGCATCCAAAGATAGTTGCTAATCACTAGGATCGCTAATATCGCCTCATTACAGACAATGTGAAATAGTACCGGCACAGTCTATTGTTCCTAGCACTCTCACAACTCAAGATTCGTGACTGTATATACTAGACTGTGCTTTAACCTCACACTGATATTACAGAAATAGATTGTTCAAATATCTCTCATAAGAGTGAAGCAGACTACCTAATCCAGAGAGAATCTTGGATGGCTAGTACTGAATATTGGAAGCACTTCGGTTTGTAAATCCTCTCTTACTAGACACTTACTTCATACAACCAAGTTGGTTAACTTTTTACCAGTCAGGGTAATTTTGTACAATTATTAAAGCTGTATTGTCTGATATTCTGTCTGTTTATAAAATTTGTTGTATGGTGTTGTAACTGTATAATTTATGGACAAATAAGTATTACAAAAGATGGAACCCAATTGCCCTACTTGAAACGAAATTAAGAAGTGTTATAAACTTTCCTTGGTTGGTGAAAAAACTCTCCACATTAACTGTGATTACTGTGATAACTACCGGTAGTGACTTCTTATTAAAAATACTATTGTTCAAAGAATGAAATGTCTTGTAAAATTTTCGGTGGTTAGACCAGCTGTGAGCCACAGATAGGCCTACTTTTGTTTGTTCTATCAATTTCATTCCTCTATTAATCCATTCTCAATAAAATATCATCTATAAAATATGGTAAAACTTTAAAATTTCAAAGTCTTAAAATATTTTAAATAAAGATACCGGTATGGTAATATATCATACATATGCCATACTGCCTTTACGAAGCATATATATTTAAGGTATGTTACTTTTTTAACATATTTTAACACTTTGGAGTTTTAAAAGTTTTATCATATTTTATACAATACTGGTATTGAAAGTGTTATGAAGTGAATTGTAGCCGTGAAAGGAATAACGACGTAAAATATCAACTCATCAGTACTGAATCATCTCTTGTTTAAAATCTCCTTTAAAGAAAGTGATAAGTAAATAAATACGATAAATAATTGAACTTAAACGTTTTTCAAATGCCATATTATTCAAGACTTACTCAGCATTTTAGGTATTTTGTAACTTCATCATTCTTCTGTTTATCCCTAGGAGTACTGCGTATAGGTTGTGTGCGTGTTCCCCCCCCCCCCCCCACACCGCTTCCGCAAGCCACACTATACATGATGTTGGACCGCCAGGCTTAATGTCCCTGTCTGACAGACAAATCACTATCAACAGTAACATATGCACTACGGAGGGATTTTGGATTTAACCCAAACATATTGTTGCACAATTTAGTGATTAGAAGTTGTGTCTCTTAGTCCTGATGTAGAAATTTTACACGAAAATTTCTGACCTTCTGGGAATCGAATCTGGGCTGGCTAGTCTGGAAATAGTCACGCTACCACAGAGCTAATTCTGCAGACTACCTAGGCTTATGTGATGAACATAAGATTAGTGTTTTTATATTGGAGTGTAGGCTTTCACGGCCGGTGTCACTATTAGTGTTTTTAGTTCCAATCTGTTAAATTGTGTAACCACATACATGAATGACAACTTTGAAGATATACTGTATATTTATTTTGATATATAAAAAAAAACTTGTTGACAAATGCATGTAAATAAATTAGTTGCTTTATACTTTAAAATATAAGCATCCGCAACAAATTACCGGTATATCTTCGATTTTGTCTTACAAATGGAATATTCCTGTGTTATGGAAGTGCAGAACTTCGTACTTAATTATTTTAGAATGTGTTCCTTTCATTGTACTCGTATCTTGTGCCAGTTACTACTTTTTATTACTTGTTTAGGGTTACAATTCACCCAAGTTCTACATTGCCACACAAGGGCCAAAACGGAACACCATTGTAGATTTTTGGAGAATGGTATGGCAAGAACATGTTCAAGTGATCGCCATGTTAACTAATATTGTGGAGAATGGCAAGGTGAGCAAAATATGTTAAGGGTTGTCTTTATGTCTGACTACTTAACTCTTAATCAGACGCAAAATTTCTGCACTAGAACTAGCCAACGATATATTATTTTAATTTTATTGTGAACACTGTACTGGGTCTAGGCACAGTTAGTATTGCAAAATACAGAGCATTCAGTTTTACATCTAGCTAATATAATGCAATAAATAATTGGTACTGATTACATAT
This sequence comes from Periplaneta americana, assembly GCF_040183065.1. Taxonomy (NCBI): domain Eukaryota; kingdom Metazoa; phylum Arthropoda; class Insecta; order Blattodea; family Blattidae; genus Periplaneta; species Periplaneta americana. The sequence goes on along the minus strand of NC_091131.1, from coordinate 100,892,502 downwards.
TTCACATGAATGATGTTAAATGCCGTTTGTTTCATTTATTGAAATTTACTACCTATATTGTTGCAGTAAACAGTGGCACTATAACAATTTTATTTGCTAAAATGTACGAGCCAGCACTGCGATCTTGAAGATTTATTGCACTAATCTTCGAGCTAGGCGCATTCCCAAATCACACTGACTGACTACACTAAGGCACTAAGGTGCACTGCATATCAGGTTTCGATTAGGTAACCCCACTCATCCCTAGACCAGTTCCCTCCATGTGTCGCCAACCAGCACTTAGGGAATGATACTGAATGATAACGGAATGTTGTATCTGTAGATGTCTAATTTGGAGAAAATAGGAAACACCGAGAAAAATCCCAATTGCAACCTTGTCTGCCATAAGCATCACTATGGATTTATCACATGAAAACTCCCAGACCACGCTGGGACTCGAACCCAGACCTCCTGCATGTTAGGCCTGTTAGCCACCGCCACATATACAAGTATATCAGATCACCATCATCATCCTCCTGTCAAGTATTAGGCTCTTCAGCCTGTTACGATCTCATTGCCATCTTTTTTGTAGGTCTGTCCACATTTCTTCTACATAAAGATTGATAATTCAAGGCCATTTTTGGGATTTGGGTTTCTTCCATTCTATACAAATGTTCTCTTTAATTTTGCCTGTATTGTAAATTTTATCATTCACTGCATATATATTCAGTTCATCTCTTATTTGTGTATTTGGTATTTTATCTCTTCTAGTGCATCTTCTGATGGCCATTAGGAATTTTATTATATCTGTATATAAATGAGTAATTCTCATCACAGGGGTGAACATCAATTTTTGGTGAAAGTTCTGTCAAGGACCCAGTTTCTCGGGGTATAACTAGAGCTCCTGCCCCGGGATATGGGTGAAGATCTCAACGGCTGGAGTGGGGAAGGAATAAATACCTATCCGATGTGACAGACGGAAGAGGCAAACCTGCTTACGGGGGAGGGGGATAAATTCCTAAGCAAGGTAGATGGAACTCTATAGTTATGAGTAGGTAACCGTCTACGAGAAGGAACTATGAAATAAAACTCCTATCCTCTCGGTTTAGAGGTTATGCGATTGGGCTGGTAACCGGTCCATGTACAAAATTTATTACTCAGCAGTCTCAAATGAATATTTTATTAGGTAATGGCTGTACCAGTTCTCTTATATGGAAGTGAATCATGGATTCACAGAAAAGTATTTCAGATGTGAGTGAAAATGTCTGATCCCAAGTACTTATCTACATGATACCAATGAAACCACTGACTATATTTGTATACAACTTTGTTCTCTTTTGGAAAGGTGTTAAATAGTTCATAATTTTTCAGGTTACAATTGACATTTTAACAATAGAGATTTATACGTACATTTACTATCAGACTATTTTGAACCTGTATGAGCATTTGTAGGAAAAGACAGTTATTACTTATTAATTTCTGGCAACAAATAATGTACGACATGGTACCTATTAATTACATTCTTGTGTCACATCACGTAGTAAATGATAGTATATGAAATAAATTTTCTTCTAGCATAGTAAAACATCTACACAAAATTATAACTAACATCATCATTAACTTTTTACATCTTTCTCATATTCCAGTTAAAATGCGAACAGTATTGGCCTCAGCTTGGACAAGAAGTAACTTACGGGTCAGTAACTGTTCTGAATGCCTCCAACAAAATATTTGCAGACTTCACTTTTAGAATGCTAAATGTTACCTGCAAGGGTAAAACAAGAAAGGTATGTATTGTAACCTACTCTACCTTCAGTAGTATACGTATTCGTAAACACATTCCACTTTCTAGTGTAATAGTGAAAGAGTGAAGCAAGTGCCATGAAATATATAGTACATTTCAGAATTAAAGATAATGTTTTATGTTGCTACTTTTTCAGTAGCTTAGGTGTGATTTAAGTTTTACAAAAGGTAATTCTAATAAAGTATTCATATCTTTAAATGAACTTCAATACTAAAAAGTATTATTATTATTATTATTATTATTATTATTATTATTATTATTATTATTATTATTATTATTATTATTATCATTATCAACATCATTATCATTATCATTATTACAGAACCAAGTAGTATCTTTTTTTGTATAAAATTAATCTCAGGCTTTCTTATCATTATCTTGTGTAAATGTCACGAAAATAAAAAATTGATGCATAATCATACTGTGTAAGTATTGTACACTAAATTTTCTGTCTATACCCAAGCCATTGTAACCTTGCACTTGGCATTAGTTATTTGTGTTGGCAATCCTTCCTATGAAAAAGTTGAACGCTGTGTGACAGCCGTCTGAACCAATCAGAACATAGTATTTTCTATCAGCTGCTACATGGAGGACTGCTGTGTTGCCAGTTTGCTGCATGCTATGTTACGCGATGTTACTACCACATGCTTAATTTGTGTGTTAATATTGTAAAGTTATAAATAAATTTGTAGTGCTGCTGTGAAATGTCACAGGAGAAGCTGATAAGTGATAACTTACGTAGTGACAATCCTTTATGTAAATAGTCAGGCATCAGAATTGGTGCGAAGGACTCGTCAATTTTACGAGCAGGAAAGGAATTAGTCTGTATGGGCCTGTATGGGTGTCCCTTCATTCCTGCAGGTAATGTAATACAGTGGACATAAAAAAAAATTAGGCCTTTCTAAGAGGACAGTAATAAAGAAAGATTAGAGTTGCATAATAATTACCATTTAAATTAACAATACAGAATGGTAAACTCCGCTTAAGTAAAGTCAGCTGTTGTGTAGTGATCACTGTGTTAGCATCACATCTCTCACGACCAACATTAGGCTACGCAAAGGTTACAATGGGCAGGGTGCAGATAGAGCCAGTGGCGATATTCAAAACGTTTAACAGCCAGTTCTAGCATGTGTACATATGTTAAACATAATATACTGTACGGTATATGTTCATGGTAATTGCAAATATTACCTAGAATAATTTAACAACCAGTTCGTCTGAACCGCTGTGAACTGGCCGAATATCACAACTGGATACAGTAGTTTTCCATAAATAAATTCGATGCGTTGGCTATTCTGTTATTATTTTGTGACTTGTCATGACTTCATTAGCATCTTAAATTAAAGATTAATTAAAATTAATTAAATATAGTTTATTTCTTGTCCAGTTTTTCATTCCAGTACACAATTAAAAGATTAATAATATATCATTTTGCTTTATTTTGTAGTTTATTTTTATGTTCGTTGGTATAATTCGTTATTCCTTATTAAAACTTATGGTTTAATTTCTTCTTGGTGAGGTGTATTATTTTTCTTTAAAGGAATCCGTCCTTTACTGGCAGGCTTTGAGCTAAATTTGCTATTGATTTCTATCCATTTTCGATACCGTATTCATCTTTGCTAATCATCCTATGAGAGATAATGAAACTCATATTGTGTTTCCACCTTAGAAGTAGAACTACCAGATTAGCAAAAGTCTTTGTTAGCTGACCATATCTGGAAGCACTGGAGCAATTTAGCTAAGATCTGACATAGCCACATCTGAGATACATCTACAACTTTTAAAATCAGACTTTGAAAACTTATGTGAATTAATTTTAACGATTTTTTTATCTATAAATAAAAATTGGTTATATTTCCAGGTGCATCACCTTCATTTCACATCATGGCCAGATCATGGCGTTCCATTGTATCCTCAGTCTGTGGCATCATATCTAAAGAAGCTATTGGCTACTCCACCAGGCTCAGGTCCAATTGTGGTGCATTGCAGGTTTGTATTAGATTAAATTCTGTTATACAATAATAGTTCTGTTGGTTAAATGAGAATCTATATTTATTTACTTACTTACTTAATTAGTTACTTACTTACCATTAGTTATTTACTTGGTTAATTACTTAGTTACTTACTCACAACATAAAATATAAAATACATGGCTGGTTTGTTCAATATCTGTTCAAACAGAAACTATGAAGAGTAAAAATGCAGTACAAGTGAAGAAACAATTCTGCATATACTTCTATAGTTCCCAGCTCATGAACAGAAAATAACACTGCTAATAAGACACATAGACTAGATCAAGAAACCATTCAGCCTGCAAACAGTCCTTACAAACCCATTCTTGGCTCTTTGCATTCAAACTATGGACATACAAGTGAATCACGAATTAATTAATATGCAAGATAATCTTAAACTTGAACCACTTTTCTGTATTTAAATTAACTTCTCAATAATCTTCTACATTATTGGAAGCCATCAAGGCTTCAAAATTTGAGGTGATATTTGCCATAGCTATTTTTAATTGTGTCGTGGTGTCTCTTGACAATTTATATATTTTTTAATTTATTCACAAATTCAGGACATATTTTCTCGGTTAGTTTCACTAACACTTAAGGGTTTCATTCACCGAGCTGTTTCATATGCAACAATATAACTGACAAGAGGTACATTATTGTCTTTTTGAGTTGTTAATTTAGGTACCCTTTAACTCTTCTAGTTGCACTGTCCAATTCAGACCTGTAGTATTCACTGAAAACTAAAGTTATTATTATTATTATTATTATTATTATTATTATTATTATTATTATTATTATTATTATTATTATTATTATTATTATTATTAATTTAATAACGAAACATATCTTGCTAACTTGTGATTTCACTGTGACTCTTGTGGGGTGATTGATAATGTCGTTGCATATTGTATTTTTTACTCGAAAAAATATTTTCCAGTGAAGGAGACATCTAATATTTTCCCTTCCATTACACAAAAATATTCTTTCATCCACTCTTCATGGAATTTGCGTTTGTAAGACTTGGTTGGTTTTGAAAGCGGCATTTTTCTTCTACCTTAATTCACACTACTTATGAAGTTCGTTGGCAGAATGAAGACATATGGTAGGAAGGAATACATTGGCAGAGGTTCAATGAGTGACTTTGAAGAACGTGGAACCAGTTGCTGCTTCTGAGCCAGTATTTAGCCGTCCATGATTTAGCTGTTCGAATTACAGCTTGTCTAACGAACATAAAAATATGTATATACCGGTATACAAATAATGGTTTTCATTTTATTCTAGTGCTGGAGTTGGGAGGACAGGAACCATCATTCTTGCAGATGTTTGTCTTCGAATGGCTGCTGCAGAAGGTTTTGTAGATATATTGGGCTTTCTGCAGCAGATACGTGAACAGAGGGCCAACATGGTGGATAATTTGGTATGCATGGACATTTTAATGTAAAAAGTACTGGTAGTATAGATTATTATATAATATTTATCCCACTAACAAATTATTTATGAAATAATACAACAAGTTTACGTACTATATCAGGAAGAACTGAGGTACTTCACACTACCTGTCCACGTCCACATTATGTCTTTGGCTTCATTGAATAATCTTGTAACCATCACATGGTTTGCAGCAATCATTTCTTGGCATATTAATAGGCAAGATTTCTTAGAAATTATTGCATCATATTTATGATGCCCAGTCAATGGTATTCTCTACTTCCCTGTCTGTAGAGTCTGATGTTTCGACTATGCTCATCCAGATTTTTGTTTTTTTTAACACTATAGGCTTAATCTTACAAAGCTTTCCCATAACATTTCGGAAGATATTTTTTTTCTTAAAGTTTTGTAAAGGAGTGTCAGTATTCGAGTGTTTGATAAGGAATTTTAGTAACTGGGATAAGTCGCTTAATTTACCTTTTCAATGATTTTTTTTTTCATGAAATTGCTAAAAATATAACCTACACGTGATCTTTAAATTGTTTTTGGTTTGTTAATGACTTTAATACAAAGCTATGGTACTTCATGCTTATATCTTTTTCTTCATATAAATTATATAATTTGAATCAGGATGAAGAGTGCAACAAATTTATGGAATGAAATGTAGAGTGTCTAATTAAAAGACACATAACTTTGTGTTACTATGAATTTCTGTGACACTGGTTAATTGCCAAACGATAGGCTTTGGTCAGTCCTATAAAGTAAATACAAAACTGTTTCTAGATAAACTGAAATACACTAGTTACGGGAGTATTCCAAAAGTTGTGGGACACTCTATATATCATTGTACAGTGCGGAATGGAAGTCTGTCCGCACTGAGGTGAGTGATAGTCTGTTGTTAAATAAAGTATTTCAGTTGGCAGCAACCCAAGGGCCAGATCATTGGCATGTCTTTCAATTGGGGTTGTGTAGCTAAGGGTATGCTATTGTTACAAGCAGGAGATCGTGCTACCAACATAACTACTGTTACTAGTGCGTACACTCTGCTCTTTTGAGTGTGGAGTAACTTCCCTTCTTTATACATGTTCTTTTATAGAGCAAAATCAAATAAATGCACCTGTAATTCTGGATGGAAAAGATTTTATGTAACAAAAAGATAGTGATTTTTTACGAGGTGAAAGGAAGAGAGGGTATGAAATATAAAAAAGAAAGGGACGAAGGAAATGGAGATAAAAGGAAGAAATGAAGTTGATTAGAAATTCGTACGACGAAAATATCATAATTACTTCATAGTGTTCTGCCCAAAGGCACATCTTTCATTGTGAACCGTCATTCTCCAGTCTTTCCTATTTTCCGCCTTCCTCTTAGTCTCCGCATATGATCCATTAATTTTAATGTTATCTATCATCTGATGTCTTCTTCTGCCCTGAATGAACTTTTCTTCCGTTCACCATTCTTCCAGTAAATCCTTCAGGAAGCAGTTTTTCTTAGCCAGTGACCCAGCCAATTTCTTTTTCTCGTCCTGATCAGTTTCAGCATTATTCTTTCTTCATCCACTCTTTCTAGCACTGCTTCATTTATATTTTGTCTGTCTATTTCACACGCTCAATTTTTCTCCATATTCACATTTCAAATACTTCTCGTCGTTTCTCTTCACTTCGCCATAAATATCATAAAAGACTTAAAATTAAATATATGAATTCAAGAAGAAATAATGTAATGTAAATTGCCATCTAGTTCATACATTCGAATTCGAATGATGTTACATTTTTACATTATCTTCATAATAGATAGTAGGGCTAAAATAATTGTTGTTGTTTGCTAATACTGAATTTCTGATAATGAAATAATTAATTCTCGTGTTCTCCGGTATTTTTCACTCAAGGACGCCAAGTTGATAGTGGCTGAGCAGTGCTGAAGATGATCTAGAGCTAAAATTGTGTTAATAAATATTACAGTCATTTGGAGTAACGGTAAATTTTTATCGCTGTGTAATTTAGTTTCAAGTGATTGGTGTTCATCTGTTTACAGTGTTTTTAATTCTTTTACAAATATGTTGTAAACAGATGGAACATCAGTCACTTAAAATGAAGTTAGGAAGTAGTTTAAAGTTATACTCACTGGTAAAATTGACTGTATGTATGTTATCTATTATAGGATCAATACAAGTTGGTTCACTTGGTTCTTTTGGAGTGTCTGGTGGCTGAACCATCTGCCATTCCATGTGACTGTAACTTAGAGAAACGAATTGACGAGTTGCGTACATCTGGAGCTCTTGTCCGACAGTTCAATCACCTGCATAACCTTAGGTGGCAAGATCAGGCACTGAAATCGTCTACAGCACAGTCAAGTACTCCTTCGGCAGAAAAATTCAAATCCAAGAACAGATCCCAGAAAATTGTTCCTGGTAAGTACACCAGAATTATCCATTTATATTACAGTATATAGATTAAGCTGAAGCAACTGCATAATGTGAACACAGAATTGCAATGAGGTATTGTAGACAGCATTCTAACATAGGTCTGATCATATTCTTATACAACTCATTTTAAATAGAAAATTTTTTTGAGGGGGAGGAGGGGAAGAGCGTGGCAGGGATAATATTAAATCATAAAAACTTGAAGACAGCGGCACTGGTACAGCGAAATTGTGTGAGAAAATTAATTAATTTTATTGTATACATACTGTATGAATAATTGGTAAGAGTAATACAAAATAGTTATAAGTGATATATTATGTCTTTACTCTGATGTTCACTATAATATTTTAGACTATTAATTGGCTGCACTTTGTACCAGTGGTCGAACTGGGCTGGTATGACATACCAGAAGTAAAATAAAATTCTGAAAAGTATATCGGCAGTAAAAATTTAAAATTGATTGTTATTAGAAATTCATTGTGCTGTCAGGATTGAGCAGTTGCAATGCATTTACATTGCCAGATGGCTTCAATTTAGCTGACTTTATTGCGACTTTTGCTGCACCAACCTCGTGCATTAAACATGAAATACGGTAACTATTTTGTTACTATAGGTCAACAATTGTTATCTCGTGAAATCAAATGCTTGCGTGCGCCATAGCATTTAGTAATAACTTTAAGGTGGGGGTAAACGAGCTCGCTTGCTACAAGTTGAAGCGTATCAAGGGAGGGAAGCTTCTCAGTCCACTTTCTTCTTCCCTTATCACGCAGGCAGGTTTCACAAGGTATCAATGTTCAAAACTCGTACTATAAAATATGGATATTAATCTATACCAGTGGCGTATATTCCATAGAAGCAAGGTAAGCAGTGCAAACCCTGGATTTATGAGGAAGAAAATGATGAGATGAACATATTATTTTGTGCAGGATATTCAATTATATTGATATATAATATAGAAGAAGTAATTTTTGCTATCCAGTTTGCAGCGAGTGTCCTCCATTGAGTCAATGTCCATGCCATATCTTAGTACGGTATTCCTCAGTACTATCATCACTATCCAGCACTGCGCAACTTGCCGAAAAATCCCTACCGCAGTCGAGTCTTATCCACCCGACCCCCCCTTCTAAACTCCCATGCTGTTTCCTTGGTTGGAAGCAGGAAGCAATACTTTGAACTGTTTTTCTTTCGAGTGCAAAGAAGGCCCTGTTCGGTTTAGTGAGGTTGAATCTACTCCCAATCCGAAATGAAGAATGTTTTTTTTTTTTTTTAATGTTTATGGTTAACATTATATGTTGTGTTTCGTAAGTGTTTGTAACAGTTTTTTTTATCTTAGCGATAAACTGAACTAGTGTTACAGTGAAATATTGTGCATTATTAGGGAACTGAGATATGCAATTGCATAAATTGATTATTGTAGTGGCAGCACTTTTGTTGGAAATGGAGATGGATACCGGACCTTCAGCTAAATGTGACTGTAATATGTGGTCTTCCTCAGTGTAATTTTTCTTCTCGGTCATTTTGTCGTACGCCGGACTCCTCGTCGTTTCACTCTCCGACGTGTTGTCGAGGTGGGGAGAGGAAACGGGAGTGACGTGACAAGAGGGTTGTGGTTTGTGGGTGGGGGGATACGAAACTGTGGTGAAGTTTAAAGGAAAGACTGTTTTTAAAGTAACATTGTTTATTACAGAAATAACAGTGAAAGTATAACTATAGTTTCCTCCTAGTTCTGTGATAGGGGTAACGGGAGAGTCGTGATAGAAATTGATAGTTTAGAAATTCGTCCTGAGGCTTCGATGCGAGGAGAGTTATGAGGGGTGATAGTAAAGTATGACTTGAATGAAAGGGAGGTAGGGGTAACGGGAGTGCCTGGGGAAAATCGGCTTGCTCTCAGGTGTGTTGTGGGGGTAGGATAACGAGAGAGATGGAATGAGGTAGAAGGTTAGTTCTCTAGTTCGAAGGATCAACACAGCGTGCTGTGCGACTTACCGACTTCGAGAACAAGCTCCTGGCATCGGAGGATCAACACAGCGTACTGTGCGACTTACCGACTTCAGGAGCGGGGAAGGGTGACCTCTATCATCGACGGATCAACAGAGCGCACTCGCGACTTACCGACTCTAGAGGGGGGCTGAGGAGATGGTTGTGTTTAATCGAACAAGCCGGGATAAGAGCTGGGAGTCGAAGTCAGAATGGTGAGAGATAAGGGTGATCAGGGGAGAGAAGTGTGCCGGTTGGAGGTGGTGATGAGGCTTGTAGCGAGACTAGAATAAAATAAGTTTAGAATACGTAAGAAGTGAGGCTAGTGTAGGAAAGAATACAGGAGACAGGGGCGCAGCTTGGCTCCCTGTTCCCGGAGTGGTGGGCGTGTGCAGACACGTCCGAACAAAAGACAACCATAGCGTAGGCCTGGTTGGGAGACTGCTGTCAGTGACGGAGGTCGCGCTAGAGCTACCTCTTTGCCATCTGACGAACGAGTGACTGAAGTCGCGGAGATGCGTTATATTTATACCCCTCGGAACAATGGTGGTTGAGGACGCCATTGACGTCACAGTGCCTGGGGGTATTTCTATTGCCAACGTGACTCGTCGCCGCGCGATCTTTGCTTTCTCCCTCACAAGAGGAAAAAAAAAAAGCGAGCCAACCTGCTTTCTGAGAGAGAGAAAGCAGCGACTCTCATTTGCGCGGGTAGGTTTGAACCGTTTAAAGTAGGACGCACGGGCATCGAGAATTGATATACACAACAATTTGAAAACAAACAATTAATTTTGCAGAAAGATTGTCCAACTCCTCAATTAAATATTTGCACCAAAGTTAAAACTTGCGTAAGACATTTTAATTCTAATTTATGTGACAACAATGACTGGTTGTTCTTCAGTTCAAAAATTATACTGCTGACCCTACCTTCTTTTTCAAACGATAAAATTCTTTGGAATCATGGGGGTTATAATGTGAATATTGTGCGCAAGACTATAAAAAAAGCACAGTCTTTCTCAGAATCGCCTGCATGCAATAATATTGAAAAAAAAAAAACTTTTAGTACGTCTGGGATAGATCACATGACTGATAACCAAAAAAAGTAAGTGACCAAATCATAATGAACTTGTTAGCAGAAACAGAGACATTATGAAACATTTGATCGACGTTGTTTGTTTTTGGGAAAGCAAGAACAAGGTTTCAGAGCTCACAATGAGGGCAGAGATTCTTCAAATACAGGAAACTATGTCGAATGTTATACTTTATAATGTCTTTAAACTGAGCTTAATATTTAATATCTTAGGAGAAAAATTCGCTCCAGCACCGGGGATCAAACCCAGGTCCTTGGTTCTACGTACCAAGCGCTCTGACCACTGAGCTATCCGAATTCAATCCACAGCACCGGATCGAATTCTCCTCCTTCAATGTTTCCCTTCGGTGCTGTGGATTGAATTCGGTGTAGCTCAGTAGTCAGAGCACTTGGTACGTAGAACCAAGAACCCGGGTTCGATCCCCGGCGCCAGAGCGAATTTTTCTCCTAAAATATTAAGTGTCAATATTACAGATAAATTCTGTAGGACAAATTAATATAGCCTATATCTATAATATGAACTTAGTATTGTCACAGTCGGCTTCTAATATCAAAGGCTGCAGAGTATTCTTCTTAACTCTAAATGGACTGGCAACTTTTTTTTTTTTTTTTTCATAATCAGCTAAGAGAAATCATGCACTATGTGAGGAAGTCAGGAAGAGACTGTCCAAAGTGTCCGTCACACGCAGAAACTTCAATTCACAATTAGTGGAAATAGTTTTGGAACATCGCGACCAGTTAATCTCATTATTTCAGAAAATGACTGATCCTGATGAAAAGTGAGATCACAAGGCATTGATTTCTGCCCGTGAATTTATAGTTTAATTGAAGGACTTTAACATCTATTTTGTGTTGACGTATTTGAAAGTATTTTTCCTCTTACTGACGTCTGGTTCTCTGTATCGCAAACAAAGTCTCGTTATATTGGTTATTGTGTAAATAAAGTCAAAGAGCTGAAGATAAAACTAGAAGCAAGACGTGAGAACTCTGAAGAAATATGGCCGTGATAGAACTAAGAGGGAATGTAAATGAGCCAGACAGAAAAATAGAAAGATTGAATAAAGTACTTGATATTAAGACATTCCATAAGTACAGTACCTATTTTGTTAAATTGTTCATACAATTTTAATTTGCAACAGCTCAACAACAGGTTCGGTAATCTCGATTCCCTACGCTTCTTGGAACTCATTAATCCCATTAATTCAGATCAGAATAAAAGGATGTTTCCTGAGATCAGTTTTGATTCCCTAAAGATAGTTACCCCACCATGTTTGACTTTCCTGATCTTTAATCCAAATTAACTGTCATATATGTTTCCGAAGACCTGCGTAAAAGGAAAATGTTAATGAACTATTAGTTTTCATCAAATCAAACCATCTGGATGCAGCATTAGGAGACACTAATGAAACTCTGTGAACTTATTCTGTCACTTTCTGCTACAAGTGCATTCATAGAAAGAAGTTTCACTGATTTTATTGTTGTTGTTGTTGTTATTATTATTATTATTATTATTATTATTATTATTATTATTATTATTATTATTATCATCATTATAATTATCATTATTTAATGTATTATTCATTAAGGATTAGCTACATTCAATTTTGTGCTACAAAAAAAATTTGCATTTATTACTGTACCCTTATTTATTTGTACTGTAATGTTTTAATTTCGCGTTGCTTACTGCTTACCCTGTATAAAATACCACCACACGCCACTTATACAGGGTGTTTCCGAGGTGGTGTTACAAACTTTCAGGGATGATGGCGAAGGGCACATGTATCAATATTTGAGATAAGGAACCCTGGTCCGGAAATGACCGAGTCGAAAGTTACAAGCAAAAATAGTTGTGTGGAAATGAAATAATTTTATTCCTCTGTACGCCTTATTTATGTGTATTTATCTGTACATCTTACACGTACTGTATTCATCTGACGTTGTTTACGTTGTCTACTTACAGTATTCAATTCAGTGGGCTGTCTGAGGGGTGTGGACAGGAAACTACACTAAAGCAATGCAGATAGCGTAATGTGTAACGGACATGGTCGGTCCTGATATGCACGTCTGTAGACAGCGATGTATGTGTACAAGTTGCAGTGACCAGTCAATCAGTCCTAGTGAAATGGAGGAGTACACGAGAGCGGAATAAGCAGACCTGATTTTCGAATACGGATGAGCCAATGGGAACAGTAGACAAGCTCACAAGTACCCACATAGGAGACATCCGGCCCATACCATCTTTCTACGACTGTTCCAAAGGTTAAGGGAAGGAGGGCACGTGGTGCCAAATTACAATTCCATTTCCACACAACTATTTTTGCTTATAACTTTCGACTCAGTCATTTCCGGACCATGGTTCCTTATATCAAATTGATACATGTGCCCTTCACCATCATCCCTGAAAGTTTGTAACACCACCTCGGAAACACCCTGCATATATACATGCATGCATGCATGCATGCATGCATGCATACATACATACATACATACATACATACATACATACATACATACATACATACATACATACATACATACACACACACACGCACGCACGCATACTCACACACACACGTTCTGCCCCAGGGCTGATCTTTCACTGCAAACTCAGCATTCTCCAATCTTTCCTATTTTCTGCCTTCCTCTTTGTTTCTGCATATGATCCTCACATCTTAATATTGTCTATCATCTGATATCTTCTTCTGCCCCAAACTCTTCTCCCGTTCACCATTCCTTCCAGTGCATCCTTCAGTAGGTAGTTTGTTCTCAGTCAGCGACCCAACCAATTCCTTTTTCTCTTTCTGATCAGTTTCAGCATCGTTCTTTCTTCACTCACTCTTTCCAGCACAGCTTCATTTCTTATTCTGTCTGACCATTTCACATGTTCTATTCTTCTCCATATCCACATTTCAAATGCTTCTAGTCACTTCTCTTCACTTCGTCGTAATGCCCATGTTTCTGCCCCATACAATGCCACACTCCGCACAAAGAACTTCATTAGTCTCTTCCTTAATTCTTTTTCCAGATATCCGCAGAAGATGCTTCTTTTTCTATTAAAAGCTTCCTTTGCCATTGTCCTTTTGACTTCCTTGCAGCAGCTCGTGTTACTGCTTATGATATGTATACCCTAAGTATTTAAAGCTGTTCACTTACTCTACTGCCTCGTTTAGTATTCGCAAGTTTACCTTCTTTATTTTTCTTCCGACAATCATGATCTTCGTCTAGTGTGGGCAACAAAGTGGTCTAATAATTATTGCTTTTTGTTAGGAGCAAGCGGCAGGACATTCATCTCCAGGTATCCTTATGATGACATGAACTCCGACTATATAAATGCAGTATTAGTAGATGGATTCAGGATTAAAGACCAGTTTATAGCTACACAATTTCCCCTACCATCAACTGTTGCTGATTTCTGGAGACTTATTGTTGAGAAGAATGTCTCTCTTGTTGTTGTGTTGAATGAAGTAGACCTGGAAATAAAGGTTAGTGGACAAAGTGTATTATTATAAAAAATTAATTAATTAATTATGAATTTATTAATTTCTGGGAAGAGTTCAATCTTGAATGCTCTTTGGCCAAGACTGTTTCTTTGACAGCTCTAAAATATTCAATCTATCTTCTGAGAAATCACATATATAAAGTAAATTAATAGCACAACAATAATAATTACATTTCTCACAAAAATTGTACGCATTTATTAATACTTGTATATTTGGTATACTTTGTCCTTCAGGGCAACTCCTATTTTAGGGGAAGTTTGTTTAAACTAAAACTTCATTTTATTATTGTTAGTGTTATCATCATCATCATCATTATTATTATTATTATTATTATTATTATTATTATTATTTTATAAGCTATGAAAGTTCTCAGTTGTTGAATTTACAGTATAATATCACTGCACTCTGTCCTGACAGTTTTCCAGTTATCATAAATTTCTAAAATATTTAGGTCCTCCTTCAGATTGTCCAAATATCTAAGCTTAGGTAGTGTTTTCCTTATAGGAGTTTTTGTGAACAATCTCTTCACTTTTCTTTCTTCTGGAGTTCTTGGCACGGGCCCAATTCATCACATTCTTCTTGCATCATATCTTCATTTTGACATTAGTAAATTTATAAGTAGGCCTACATTACAGTATTTGATATTCAGATTGTTTTAATTAAAAATAATGTTTCAATTTACGTCACATAAATTGAATTTCGTGAGATAATGTATTCTTAGAGTAAGAGTATGTGAATAATTTTAGCAATGAAGTGAAAGCATAATCAACTCTTCGTATTGTTAAGGCATTGTACATTCTTCGGTAAAATTTAACTATATGGAATTGAGTGGAAGAAAGGATACAGTGACTACTCATAAAGATTTTGAATAATAATTATTTAAAAGTAGGTTTTGAGTAGTGATGAAATATTAATTATATTCTAAAGAATTTATGCTTAAGTTGTTTCGAGTCAAGTCCTATTGCATACGTACTGAATATTACCGTATTTGATTCTCTTGTAAATGAATAAATGTGCTATTAATTTCTGTATTATAAGTTTTGTAAATTTGTTGCATACATCGCTGATTAGTAACATACGAGGCGCATCCAGAAAGTAAGTTTCCCTTAAAAAAAAAAAAAGAACACACACTTTCAGGAAAACATTTATTGGCAACAGGTACAGCAATGTTTCAGCTATTTTTCAACATAGCCACCATCAGAATTGAGACACTTGTCGTATCGTGGGATCAACTTTTGTATCCCTCTGTCATAGAACTCTGCCGCCTGTGAATGGAACCAGCGTGTGACAGACGTCTTCAGCTTTTCGTCGTTGCCAAAACGCTCACCGGAGGACAAGAATTTCTTGAGGTGTAAGAAAACGTGAAAATCGCTGGGAGCAAGATCAGGACTGTAGGGTGGTTGATCAAACAACTCCCAGCCAAATTCCGTCAAAACAGCTGCTGTGCGCCGAGCCGTATGTGGACGAGCATTGTCATGGAGGAGCACAATACCTGCAGTAAGCATTCTATGCCTCTTGTTTTGAATGGCACGTCGCAATCGCAGTGTTTCACAGTAACGGTCAGTGTTCACTGTTTCACCTCTTGGAAGGAAGTCAATGAGCAGAATGCCCTTCCTGTCCCAGAACACTGTGCACATCACTTTCCGTACTGACAGCGTCTGTTTGAATTTCGTCCTGACCCGAGATCCACTATGCTGCCAATGCATTGACTGCTGCTTGGTTTTACGGGGTGAAGTGTGAAATCCAAGTCTCACCACCCATGACGATCCTGTCGAGGAACTCGTCGCCGTCATCGTGATACCGTTGCAGAAATGTCAGTGCTGCTCCTAAACATTGTATTTTGTGTTCGGGTGTCAGGTTTTTCGGCACCCACCTGGCACACACTTTTTTGAACAGCAGGTGCTTAGTGACAATCTCATGCAACAAAGATCGCGATATCTTCGGAAAATGGCTGCTCAGCTCCATAATCGTGAAGCGACGGTTCTCCATGATGCACTGCCGCACCAGCTCAACATGATCATCATTGATGAGGGACGGTCGCCCACTGCACTCTTCATCATGGACACTTTGACGACCTTCAGAAAACTGTCTACACCAGCGACGCACCATCTGCTTACTCATGATGTTCGGCCCATAGACCTGACAGAGCTGCCGATGAATTTCAATTGGCGCAATGCTTTGTGCATTAAAGAACTTTATCACCGACCGAACCTCGCAGGCGGCGGGAGAAGGAATAAGAGCTTCCATTTCGGACCACTGCTGCCACGCTACTGGCACCAGGCGGGACCTGTCCGGCTGACATATGATTGATACGTCATAGATCTGTTACGCATGCACAATTGACACGGCTAATTACGTTTACTTTCAAGGAGAAAAAATCGGGAAACTTACTTTCTGAATGCGCCTCGTAGTTCACTAATCAGACTTGTGATGTATGCAACAACTGTTCTTCCTCTGACACATACTGTCAAGTGAGATTACTGCCTGATCATTACCTGTATGATACATATCAGCCAGAACCTCAATCATAGGTAGGCTAATAAGTTTGTTAATAAATTAATTTGTAATATTATGAACTTTCAAATTTTCAGAATGTATGCAAGTTCTGGCCTACTAAAGGTGAACCAAATATGAACCCTATGCCATACCTTGCACTCAGATGTAGGCAAGAGGATGATTCCATGTATAAGATCATCTACAGAATAACAATTTTGGATCGTGATGCTTCAGTAAGTACCACTTAAGTAATTGATTCCTCCTCACACATTTTAAAAACCACCAACACCACCACCACCACCCCCACCACCACACTATAGCCATTTTAGAGGTCTTTTAGTATCTTATTCCTCTAGGTTGATAATATTTCATTATTCTAGGAAGATATTCCTGTGGCATCTATGTCAAACTAATTATTTTTGTATTTCGAATTTTATCTAAAACTGGAATGACTTTTAAATTATTTTAGAATTTCTTCATTTCTCTTATAATCTGACAGTATATTGTGTAGTTTTTTTGTTTTTTTTTTTTTTGTTTTTTTTTTTTTTCGTAAATCTCATTTCAGATGATCTAATTTTTTATTTATTGTTGGCATTTAGTGTCCAGAATTCGCTGCCATACATTAATACTGGAAGAGCCAATATGTCATTCAAGTCATTTGAGTACCGGTACTCATTGAAGATTTTTTGAGTTTTATGTTATTTAAGTTACATTATTTACTTCCAAATATTACCAAGTTCCGGTTCTTCTTTTTTAAAACCTAATATGGTGACTAATGCCCAAGAAAGTATAGAAACAAGGCACAATAAAATTATGATATCATACGTCATAACATGCTAAAGATTTTAATATGCAGTAGGACTAGTCATATCTTCTAATGCAAGTTTATATTCTTCTTATCTGTTTGTGAGGCTTTTTTATTTTACTGCAATTACCTTCTGCATAAATCTGTAGAGGAGTGTTGTAATGAAAACCGATTTCCTAAATCTTTAAACATTTTCTGACTATTTGTGCAATGATCTGTTTATTTGTGGGTATACTTACTATTTTAAATGATAAACTGTGTGACTGTGGCATCTTTAACAGTAATAATTATTGGTATGTAATTTTTACACTTGAACTTTTGGACCTGATTAGTTTTATTGAATAAAAAACAACATAGGTGTTTTAAAAGTGCATAAATTTGAGAAATGACAATTCTCATTTTGTTTCACCAAAATCATAAAAATGTTTTAAGAGTAACTTAAAATGTTCGAAGTTCGTACAAATGCATCACTTCTTAAATTAACTTTTAGGGCTATGTTTTATTTGCACGAAAGATCGTTAATATTTTCTTTTGGTCCTTTAAAGCTTTAAGATAATTATGTACTGCATTTATAACCATAATACGTGAATAGTACACTCTCTTTTTTATAACACTTGAGACTAATATAAAGTAGATGGAGATCTGATTTGTATCGAGTATATATCTCTCGCAGACACTCCAGAGTCCTGTAGGTACCTGTTAAGAGTAATTAGAGACAATATGCTTGAACATTACCTTAGAAGTGCTTTTTTTTTTATCATAACATATTGAAATATGAAGTCTTGGTGTGGGGAAGCAATAACAAACTGAATGAGGTCTTATTAATTCAGGAAAAAGCATAAAAATTATCACAAAAGTACCAAGCACATTGAAATTATTGAATACGTCTTTGAACTCCAATATATAAAGAAAAATCTTTATATCTTCACCAGTAGGAATGATAAACATGAACATAATACTTACAATAAAGAAAAACTAAACATACCCTATTGCAAACTGTCTAAAGTTAGAAGTAGTATTTACATCTTGAGTTGCAAGCTGTTTAACATGTTATCAGATACCAAAAGAAACACAGAAAGTCTCACTAAACAATTTAAATGTAAAAGTGAAAACCTGGCTTCTCAAAAATATATCCTATTCTGTACAAGATTGTTTTGAATGGTAAAATCAAACTTCAGAGATTTTTAGTTCTTTTTATTGTTTTATATGAATATTTATCGTAAATTAACTCTTGTCTTATGTGAACAGAAAGTGTAAAATATTGTTTGGAATAAAAATGTGTAGGAAGCTTTATTTAGAGGATATACTATATTTTTTTAGAATATTGACTTCTGATTGTATACTGTACCGGTAAGTAATGTTTAGGATAAGTTTCTTTTATCCTTAATATTGTATGTAATATTATATTGTTTATTTTAGTATGATAATTTTGCACCTGCATTTTCATATCATTTGCTTCTGGCGTACATGTTTGGATATATAATTTTTTTACAATTTAATATTAATGTAAACTTCCGAAGTTAGTATTTTTATCATTGTGAATTCCGAACAATTTTGCTTTTTAGGAGTATCGTCATTGTTACCTAATATGAAGTACATTGTTTAGAATTTTCTTCATTTGCTGGTAGGCCTACCAGTACCATATTTTTAGTTAATTTATGATAGACCAAAGTTTATTTTTCTTCAGTATAATATTTTCTTTGTTCTTTACCTTATCAATATTCTTATCTACTGTAAGAAAGATTGTGTCGTCAGCATGTAACACTGACTTGCATTTAACATGTATGGCAAATCATTCATAATAATGAATCAATGATAAACAGAAGTGGCCCTAAAATTGAATCCTGCCTGAGGAACCGCAGATTTACCAATTTGTAGATTTGATGTTTCATTCTCATCTATTTCCTATTATGTAAATAAGAAATTGTCTACAGTTTGGAATTGTCAATGAAATTTCAATTAGCAATTTTCCATTACATAAAAGAGCACTTTTTCATTACGGTATTATTACAATACAAGAAATCGTATTAAAAGCTTTGCTTAAATCTGCAACAGCAGCTTATACAGCAGTCTTGTCTTCAAATATCTTTAAGATTGTACTGATTACTGATTTAACTGCCCTTACTGTAATTCACAAGTACCTATCTTTACTCATATGCTGTGAACTCTCATCTTAGAATGCTCGTCAAGATTACATTGTCAATTTGTGGAAAAGTATGAGCCACTAGAACTGAATCATTAAGCATTTAATACCGGTATTGAATAAGAATGTAATTATCTCTTCTAAATAAGCTGCACGTAATACTGAGTAGCAAGTCAGAAATCAGTTTTGATTAACAACATTTTGGATCATTTTCAGATTATAATTCAGTATTATAAGTGAACCCATATTGTATTTTTTTCTGCATAGTAATGAAATAATCGTTGTTGTGAAATGATGATGACGATTATAAGAACAATGATGCTCATGATGATGCCGACGATGACGGGGTATGGTACAGTCAACAAAATAATATTAAGTAAAAATAATTATTTACAGAGTACAACAGAGGACAAGACAGTACAAATCTTGCAGTTGAAGGGATGGAAGAGTGATGAAACGCTTCCACCTTCTACGTCTGTTGTCTTGGAGTTATGGCAGGAAACAGAAAGACTCTACAATGGCAAAGGACCTATAGTCGTCACATGCCTGTAAGTAACATATTATATATCAATAAAGCTTCTACACACTGATTCTCATCCTTGTAGCCTGGTTTGTTTGAAACACCCCTTTGAGAACATAAGTCACGGCACTCTTGTTTGAATGCCTCATTTTCTGTATTTCTTTCTTTTTTATATTTATTTCCATCTTTCTTCATGTCTGCCTTACTTTGTGTTTCGTCTCTTTCTTTTTTCTGCATATCTTTTACGTGGGTAAATATGGTAATATGGCAAGTTCTTGTAGCCTATAGTATGGAGTTGTAATTTTGTTACATAAAACAGTGTACAACAGTTGTATAATATTAGTAAAATGTTATTAGTGACGTCATAAAATTGTATGGCAGAGGAACTGATGTTTGCCACATGAAGTTATACCTTGAATTAGGTTATGTCCACCTTCTTGGTAATAAATTTGTATTTCAGGATGCAAGGAACGGTTTATCATCATTCATATAATATTTGTCTGACTTATTCTATCAAGAATAATGGTAATTTAAATATTTATCATTTATTTGTCAATATTTAAACGTGATCTTCCACTTCAAGATAACCGTCGTATTTTTCTGTGCGTGCGTATCGGTACCAATAGAGTCGAGAGCTGGTGCAAGTATTGATGTACCCATGCTTGAGCGCAATTCCGGATCAGCAGGCAAACGCGCTACCGCCTGAACCACGCCGATGGTTTCTGGGAGGTTAGAGATCACAGTTGAACAGTGTGAACGCAAATCATTTTGTACTTTCTTTTATCGAAAATAATAGCATATCATGCGACTACTAGGAAAGGAATTCAGCAAGCTATTTATGACATTCAGGTGAAAGCAAAACGAAACTTCTTTGAAATACCAACTTACTATGGACAGGAACGTTTTCATTCATCTGCACCTTTATTTGATGTCTTATTCCCAAATGGGTTACCCTAGACAACCTACTCAATCAATTACTCCCTCAACTTATTATGCTTCAGTTCCTGAACCACCGCAACGTCCTCCGACTCAAGTCTTCTCAAGCCGACTTTTAATGACAAAAGCTCCAATTCCATTCTTACTACACTACACCCTGTCACTTTCGGATTTGAATCAAACTCTCTTGGCTCTCCCCAACGTCCTCCAGTCAAAACTCCATCCCCAGAATGTTAATCACATAGGCTGCTCCGATAGTCAAAACCAGCACGTTTAATGGTTTCTGTTTTTTTTTTCTTATTATTTTTAATAAATTGAATAACAATTTTTGTAGTATTTGTTGTATATATTTTGCATTCCTATGTTTTATTTTAAAATCATTTTCTTTGGCTGATTTAAAATACTCGTTTTGACTACACTTAAATTAAAAACATAATTTGGAAAAGTCGGCCTGAGTAGCATAGTTGGTATAGCGCTGACCTTCTATGCTCAAGGTTGTGGGTTCGATCCCGGCCCAGGTCGATGACATTTAAGTGTGTTTAAATGCGACAGTCTCATGTCAGTAGATTTACTGGCACGTAAAAGAACTCCTGCAGGACAGAATTCCGGCACACCGGCAATGCGGATATAACCTCTGCAGTTTGCGAGCGTCGTTAAATAAACCATAATTTCTTTTTATTTGGCAATCAAATTTTGATTACTCGAAAAAGGAAATGTTTGTAGTTTCATTGTATGTGTTTCTTTATTACAATGCTACTTCGAAATATTATTGATTTTTCTTGGTGTGATATTTCGAATTTTTTAACTGTAATTCTCTCAATGTTTCATTGTTTGTATTGCAATTAAAATATCCCCATTAAAGAAGCACATTATGTTGGTACTATGATTTAACTCATCTTGATATTTTTCTTTAATGTGCTGACAATTGCTGGGCGAACTTCTGGAATTATTTCTCCGATAATAATCTGTTTTGAAATTCGCAAAAGGTATTGAAGGCTTGTAAACGAATCCCCTGTCACCAAGAATCATAAAGTCAGTGCGAACCTGGAATATTGACATATACAGACGATCAACCAAAAATACTGTTTTACATACTTTGTTAATTACACAATAACATTCTTCAAAGAATGAATTGAGTTTAGTACAATAAATAGGCCTACTATCCTATCTTGACTTCAGATTGGTTCTCGCACGTTGGTGGCTATTTTTTAGTTTGCCCCAATTTTTATCAATAATTCTCCAGAATTGGTGGAAATCAGCCGAGTAGTCCTAAGGTTTTTATACTGGCCGCTTATTGAAAGTTTATTGCATTTAACAAATTACTCCCTAGCCGCTTCTTGTGCAGTCTGTAGGTCTACGTTTCTTTCTGTTGAAAATGTATCCTATTACTACCAAAGCGCCAATAGCAGTTAACAAAGCTTCCTCGCTTTCCATGGTCGTGCATTGTGCTAGATAGAATGGAACTAGAAAGGTGTTCGAGGCTTGCGCGCTGGTCAGATGGTTCGTATCGTGCGCACCGCTTGTTCGAGAGTGCACAATTTCCTCTGCGCATTACATGTAATGCCGCGTTACTGCCGCAGCGTGTCCCCGGCCTTATTGTTTCGCAAAAAGGAAAATTCGTGAAAATGGTGTTTTTAACACAAAGACGAAATTATTTATTTTAAAAGAGCTAGAGGCAAGGAAAGACATTGTTCGGTACATTTAGCGAAAATCTAAAGAAAACACACAATAAGGATCTGTATTGAAATTATATGTCATTATAGTGTTATCACAGATTGAATTTATCTACACACTAAAAAACTTTGATATTTCATGCATATTTGCTATGCTATGACATTGACTACTATTAACCAACCAATGAAATGTAGGGGAACCAGGGGCGGAACAAAACCTTTAACATGAAAATGGATATAAAATGTTATATGTTATAAATAAAAAGCAGAAATTTTGTGTACATGTTCTTTAATATGTCCTCTTCACTATGAAGCACAAAGGTTACACATAGAAATGTATAGGGGCAACCAATAACAAAAAATAAAATAATATGAAAGTGGTCCGTTCTGTCCCACCTCTGGGGCAGAATGGACCCTATTGATACATTGTCAAATTTCACATAATTATCTCCCGTGAGGCAGCGTATCCAAAGCTTACTTAAAGTTGTTGTTGTTATTTTCTAATGCCAGGTGTTTGACAATAAAGTCATTTGACCTCTTGCACACCAATATTTTTCAAAGATATTAGACCATACTTTTGTGGAATAGGACCCAGGATTCGGACACTGACATGGTTAGGGTGGGTTAGATGAGGAGATAGATAAATGCAGAAATGCATTTTCCTCCATAAACTATACTACTACTTTCTAAACATTGGCAACATTACCTCAACTGCTTTCTGTAGATACTACTCTAATACTTTAGCTTTAAATTGTTAATATTCCTTCTTCGCTTCTAATTCTTGCATAAAAGAAATGTTGTTGTTGTTGTTGTTGTTGTTGTTGTTTTCTAATGCCAGGCGTTTGACAATAAAGTCATTTGACCTCTTGCACTCCAATATTTTTCAAAGATATTATCATGACCAGCCAATGAAGCACAGATTTATAAAAGAAATGTAGTATTTAGGGTGGATAGGTGGACCACACATGTTCCTACAGAAATTATCTTTCTCCCGATAATACAGAGCGTATTCCGAATCTCACCGGTGAGCAATCCGATGGCATCACGGTATTCCGAATTCCACCAATGACGTCATTGATGCTCCACTGGTGTCGCACTGGTGCCATCAGCTTGCAAAGGTGGTGGCAGTCTCCATCAGCCGCCATCAGTGAATCTGATTGGTTCTTGTATAGGGCGGGAATTAGCAGACGAATGACATCGTGCACTGTTGTGTCATGGCAGTGTGTTCTGCTTTAGTTCTGCTGTATTGTTTGTAATGAGCACAACGTAAAAACAATATGTTAATGGCTTATGAGTGAACATGTCAACGGATCAGTTATTACTACCGGTTCAAGAAATAAGTTGTTTATGATCTCTTTTCTTTGAACGAGATGGCAGTACGGAAATTTCGCAAAATTTTGCTAGCGTAGCACAGATAACCACTTACACAGTCGCCATGACAGCCATCAGTCCTTCCGGCAGTTTTGTTCCTATTCCGCTGCAGCGTGACGTCATTGTTGTCCACCAGTCCAGTGAGATTCGGAATACGCTGACACGTGACCTCCTATATACATACTGACTCTGCTCTAATATTTGCTTCTAATGTTGCAGTGAAGGTAAAAGTAGCATTACCGATGTTTTCAAAGTTACACATTTTTACAGTGATGGTGCAAAAGCCTGTGGATACTTTCTGTCACTGGCCTTTCTTGTGGAAAAAATTAAACTGGAACAAGAGTGCGATGTCTGTCATGCTATCCGGACAATACGTCAGAATCGAGAGCAGTTTGTGTCATCTTACGTGAGTATTGTGGAAGATTGGTACTGTTTAGTTAATATTAGACTGCCAAGATAATTCCTTGTATAAAGCTAAGTCCTTTATTCTTTACAATTCATTTTGAAGTTTCAGATAAGTCAATTCTAATATTATTACTTAAAAGTGTTATTCAGTCATGTGACTTATCAATTTAATGTAATTTATGATGTAGTTTACATTGCATACATTTGTTGTAAACGTTTTTGCCTTAAGTCTGGCATCTTCAGACATATAACTCCTTCTGACACTCCTTCTCCCATTCATTCACCCAACTACCTATGCACCAAACCAACCACCAATCAACCTACCCTATGACTATAATAGAACGAATAGACTAAGCTTTAATTAATAAAAAAGAAAGAATGTGAAAGGGAGGGGAGACGAAGGAAAAGAAAAAAGCGAGAAGAAATGAGAAAGGAATGAAATAATGGCAAGAAAGAGTGAATGAGTGAGTGAGTGAGTGAGTGAGTGAAAGAATGAAATGAATGAGAAAGAAGACAGAGGAATTGGAAAGAAGTATAAAAGAATAAACCGCAAGGATGAAGTGAGAAAGATGGATAGAAGTAAGGGAGGGAGATAACCATAAGGACCTGATGTATTATTTCTTAGCTATTTTCTAAAAACAGTGGGAGGATAATATTAAAATGGATTTGAGGGAGGTGGGATATGATGATAGGGAGTGGATTAATCTTGCACAGGATAGGGACCAATGGCAGGCTTATGTGAGGGTGGCAATGAACCTTCGGGTTCCTTAAAAGCCATTTGTAAGTAAGTAATTTTCTAATAATAATTACTAACTTTGCAACGATGAATATTCTCAACAAATCACAAGGATATTGGAACTTTATATTTCATTTTTGGTGCCTGATCAGGTATAGTAGGAACATCATTAAGCATATTAATTCGTCCTGTCATGTTCTTGCAAGAATTGAAAATAACTAGTACAAAATTCTGTTCAGCATATTGATTTTCAGACATGTGCACACATGTAGGCCTGTAATAAGTGCTCACGGCTATTTGATTGATTGGTTCATTGATTAACTGTTTGATTGAATTTTTTATATTAGAGTGAAGGTGAAATAACCTTGCAGATTGAAAAGTACGATAGAGTACACGTAATTGAATAGAAAATCAATATTACGTTTTGTGATTAAATGCACGGTTAATTAGAAAATTAAGTTTGAAGTTTCAGCAGTCCGACAATATCGTTGCAAACACACATTACTCCTGATACAGTTGTAAAAGATCAACAAACTCGGTGAGTCTAGGTAGGTGAGCTGCTCTCTGCCAAGACGTTACACTTGCTCACATTGTGCAATGGCTTGGATTTAGAGGTTTTTAAAATTAAATTTACACGAAAACCGTGCATGCTACTGAAATATGCCAGAGAGATAAATTATTCTTTATTAGATTTCCTATCGATAAGGACAAAAATCACGATCCTATTAGCAATAGTTACCGAATAAGAGATTGTTAAACTTTTGGAAAAAAACATTTTTTACTGAAAAAACTATGAACTTTCCATCATTATGATATTACAGTTTTTTGTTACATACAACATGAGCTATCCGCTCTGGAAATCTGCAAAGCTATTTCACTTCCACTCTGTATTTATTAACATATTGACTAATGGTTTATTAATTGAACAATTGTCAGTTGACTAATCTGTTGTTCGACAGCTTGATCAGTTTATTGACTAATATGAACATCAGTGTCATACAGGGTATTAAAAAAACGGTCTAATATTAAATGCATAAAAACAAGAAAAAATAAAGTCCAATAAACATGAGTCCTAAAATTAATAATTCTTACGAAAAACGTACTTTAAAGTTCGTGTGTTGGTGACAGGTTAATAGGACCACACATTCTACGCCGTAGATTATCTGGTTCTCATTATTGGCGTTTCTTAGCAAACTAACTGCCCGTCCTACTGGAAGAAGTGTCATACCGTAAGAGTATAAATGTGGTTTATGCATGACGGAGCACCAGCCCATTTCCATAACATAGTCAGACAACATCTATCACGGGTATTTAATCTTCAGTGGATTGGCTGGGGAGATCCTGTACCATGCCCTGCTTGTTCCCCAGATTTTAATTCCTTGGACTTTTGGTAATGGGGACACTTAAACTTAGTGTATGAACATTCATTGAAGACGTTCAAACGCTACAGGGGCATGTCTTCAACACATGTCAGCACATCCGAGACCAACGAAGGGTGTTTGAAAGGTTGCGTGGTTCCCTAAGATGTTGAGCAGGAGATTGTGTTAGGATGAATGGAAGGTACATCGAGCATCCATTGTGAACAATTAATTCTAATATCTCGGAAGATATTAATGTCAGGACAAATGTTTATTAAACCTTTTTTTTTAATTGTTTTGATGAGTTTTATTATCTCTTAAAATATTAGACCCCTTTTTTTAACACTCTAATATGAAGAAATATTTAACTAAATTTGATTAGTTACGATTTCATGTCTGAGGATTAGACCGTGTTCGTAATGATAAAAACATATTTGGTTTTGTTTTACAGGAACAGTTTGAATTCCTCTACAAAGCAGCAGTTACTTATTTGGACACATTCCAAACCTATGCCAATTTTAACTGATCACAAAGGAATAACAAAGTTACCGGTATATACAGAATTCAGCAAAGAGAGTTACGCTTTGTGCTAATTTTATATAGCTAATAATATGTTATAAAAATATCTTTAGCTGTTATTAGTCAAGATAAAATTTACAGAAGCAATGCAAATGAACTGTTAGAAACAAACGAAAACGTGATATGGTATTTGTCCATCTGTGGGTTGTGTTAAAATTACAGTAAGTATTCTGTGACTTAATTTGATAGCTCTTGTTTTTGTATATAAGCCTAAAGAAAGTGAACCATTGGGTACATGGGAAATGATACTTTTACAAGCATTGTGATTACTAATTTCATATTTGTGAATACTACATAGTTTATTTTGATTTCTTTTTCTTTTTTCCACTTTCTGTAAGAAAAAAAAAAAACATTTAAAACTCTATATCAGTTAAAATGAACGAGTAATTCCAAACTCTAATAAGACTTTTGTAGGCATAACTAAATTTAATTTTTAGAGACATTATGATCGATATAATAATAATAATAAATTTCACGTTTTCAGGCATACTATATTCATTCTGATGTTCTTTTTAATGATAAAAATGAAATAGGAGATACTTAGAAGAAACTAGGTATTCTTTGGTAGTGATGGTGTTGTTTAATGCTGTTAGTGATGACTTTGACGATAATGACAATTTCTATGACTATGACTATAGTGGTTGTGATGACGACGATGGTGGTGGTAAATAATGTTAATGGTTGCGATATTAATGATGACGGCGATACAATGATGACAGTTATCAGTAATTTCTAGGATGGTAATGATGATAGTGACATGAAGATGACGAAAGCAATTATGATAATGATGGCGGCAGCGATGGTGATGACGACAATAATGATTAACATAATTCACTTAATGTATGAATTAAATATGCATATATTTTTATGGAAATTATCCAGCAAAAGTAAAGTTATTTATGAAAATAGTTTTACTACATATAGAAAATAATGGTATTAGATCTACATTGCATTATTAGTAACTTACATAACTTATTAACTTGACTTTGTTAAACTTACATCTCTTCTTGCTGTTGTTAACATACAAAAATGTAAGCGAATGGATTTATTGTTGTAAACAAAACTCTCCGTTTACACTAAGAATCTATAATGAACTGTGGCAAGTTGGATGATAATCCTACGTGTTAAACTATGAATGTTTGGTCTCTAATGTTGAGCACTTGGATATAATTTTTTATGTCAGTTTTTTCTCCAATTGTGTAACTGTATATTGTTAGAAAATTATTAAAGGGGGGATTATTACAGAGTAAATTTGTAATGATCATTGCAAAGGAAGTAAGATGGTAATCACATCATGTTCAAATTAAACTTTTTCCGAAGTGAGAAATTATGTGTACCTGTCTTTTTCAATAGTTTCATTGTAAATGTAAGATTATTCTGAGTTCCGTATTAATAAAGTAGTTCAGCATTTTAAAATGTATACGAAATAAAGTGTACTTTTACTGAAGTTAGGCGATGAGATGAGCTTAAAGCAACAGTTACGAACAAATTTGATATCACACAACTTTATAATGTTTATTCTCTTGTTCCACAAAAGCACATTAAATTTATGCTTCTTCAGCCTGGGGTATGGAATTGTTCTTGTAATTGTATCTGTATATTGTTTCTATATTATTACATGGGAGACTACAATTACATCCTGAGCAGTGTCTGCACATGTAATTTAGTCCGGGAATAGATGATTTATGGAAATCAAGACATCAAATAAAGACGCTGGAATAATGCATTACTGAGAATATACACTTGATGTACTTTTTTGAATTGAAACAAGCAAATGAGTGGTGCCCATAGTTAGTGTTGACATGCATTACTTCAAAGAAATGGAGATAAATGTTAAATAGAGCGATGTCTAAATTTATTATACATGTAGAAAGGGATATTTTAGAAATGAGTAATCATTTTTGCGTATTTTTTTATAATAAAAAGAGTCCAAGTGTTTTATACTTCAGGATTTTTAAGCTGTTTTTATTTTTATGATGTACTACCTACTAGTGGAATTCAAAATATTTTTTTTATATTATCATAACATTCAGTGTAAGATATATTTTTCATGGTACTAATAATGAAATAAAATATTTGTTATGCTCTATAGAGAATATAATAAAGAAAGAAAATGCATCATATTATACACATATTGTTATTTCATGAAGAACGTGAAAATACATTTCTCTTATTAAAAATTGATCTTTTATTAATTTCCTTAAAATAATGATTTCTTCGATTTTATTTATTCTGAGCTGAACACTTGTCAAAGTTAAGAAATTGGGATGTTCCGATTTTTTGGGACAAACCTACTCATAACCCTTCTTCAGCAGCTTTTGCAGATGTACCAGTAGAGATTTTGTTAGCATGAAAATTGTTTACATCTGTGCAATTAACATGCAAATTTCTGTGCCGATGTTGATCTATTTTTCATTTGTTCCTTTTTTGTTTTTCTTCCTTTCTTCTTTCTTGCAATCTTGCTTTGTATGGTTTTTTCTTCCATCTTCTTCTTCAAGATTGGAGTACTGGTTTCCATATTCCACAGCAAAGGCTTACATTCTCTTGACTAACGAACTTTTCCAAGCCTGCCTACGGTTCTTGTTTCTCCTTTATTTGTGTATGCTGCTAACTGTTTTTCATTTTCGACTGAACATAATATTTTATATTTATAATTTTTAATGAATTTTTGTATTTCAAATGCGTTCTTTTATTTGTAACTTCTATCGCCAATTACTGGTAATTGCAAATATCATATTTTTGTCATTCTGTTCTGCTTTCTCCTTTTTCGAAATTCCGGTTGTCACTGTCCTATTGCACATCAAATTTGATGTATCCATTAAATTATGGAACACAGGCTGTGCATAATCTTATTGTTGATTGTTGAACACATTATCTTTTTGTATCCATAAGTTACAGAAATTTCAGCCGAGATTTCTTTTGTGTAATTTTTTAATATTACAATTATTTTTGGTCTTGATTTTCCTAATTTTCCCTCATCCTTTGTTTCTTCTAATTTCTCTCTTTGCTGTAGTCTGATGTCTTTAATATTCAGTATTGCCTCATAAAGGCGGGCAATGGTGGTTCTTGAGCAAATATTGTGGGTGTATCCGAACTTAAAGTAGCTTGCACCTTCACCTACAAATTGAAAGCAGCCTAATATTCGCTGTTTTATAAATATTTTCAAACTACTGCGAATCCTTAACAACTTTTTTTATTTGAAATGGAGCTTCCGGGCTAAGATGCTGTGGTCTACTGGTGTAGATATTCCCAGATGTTTCGTTTCCTACTGCAGCTGCCACAGGTACCCCTAGCAGAAGACCTCGACCTAGGATACCTAATCACTGAAGATATCTGCCGCAGTAGTATACAAAACATCTGGGAATATCTACACAAGTAGACCACGGCATCTTAGCCCGGAAGCTCCATTTCAACTAGACACTGGTCGTGAAAGCCTATATGCTAAGCTTTTTTTTTATTATTTTTAAACAATGTCTAAATTTTACATAATACAAAAATACTGTATAAATGAATATTCATTATATTATTAGATAACATGCATAGTTCGCATGCCACTGGAAGTAAAGAATGTTTTGTCCAGTTTCCATTATTTCGAAATTTAAAAAAATTCTTAGAATTTTAGTGGCCCATGTGGCCCATCTGCTGGAACTTCCACTGAATAGGACCAATAGGTCCTGCAGATAAGCACTCTTTGTGCTTCTCTTTTGTTACATATAACATGGGCCAAATGATACTTTCTAACGATTTCCTTTTAATTTTCATAGTTCCTTTATGTTTTATTGCTTGGTTCCAAATGTCAGTTGTACTCCCATGAGTCACTTCCATCCAATCCACTAGTCCTTGTTTCTTCTACACCCCGTTATCTTGTTCCTAGACATGTGTAGTACCAGTATAGTAAAACTTAATTTATATGTTTTTATGGGATCTGAAGAAAACACGCATTCATTCATTCCTGCCGAAGGGTATTGGTAGGTCTTTAACTGCAAACCCAGCATTCTCCCATCTTCCCTCATTTCCGCGCCTTCCTCTTCGTCTCATATGAATATGTATAACTGAAATGGCATTTCATAATATCTGAAATAGCATTTGAAGACTATAAGGAAAGAAGTCAATTTGAAGGGTAACTTGGTAATTGACATTTACATAAAAGTGCACTATGACTTGTATTTCCTTTATTCTCTTTGTCCTCCCCTTTTAACATAGAACTACGTCTTTCTCCTCACTAGATAAGGGGGGTACCTTGGTAATTGGCTTTCACATAAAAGTGCAACCCCCTCGTCACTATGACTTGTATTCCTTTTATTCTCTTTGTCATCTCCTTTTGACGTAGAACTACGCATAATGTCTTTCATTCTAGAAGGAAAACTATTATTATTTGGCGTGTGTATGTAAGGAAATTCCTTAAAGAAATAAGAAGGAGGAAATGGATGTGGCTGAGAGTAAGGAAGAACGAGGAAGACTGCATTCTGCATCTTTTTCAAGTGAGTAGATTACTTGATAGTGAGAACTAGTCTGATACACTGACATGTGGTGAAGTGTTGGAGCATGGATTTCCTACTAAACTTCATGTAAGTTAAAAGCTGTCTTCAATTAAATTGAGTGTAGGTTGTTGATTTCGAGATTAAATTGTATGTATATACTTAATATTTAGTCACTTCATCTCGCCAAAAAATTGTAATCTTGTAAAATCTTAACTTGTTCCACATCTTTAAGCTTCAATGCTAATGTAAGATTTATGGAATACAATAAATGAAATGAAACTGCAGAGACAGTATGACAGGATTTTCTATAAGAACTTTTTAATTTTCTATTGTGAATTTTATTGGATAGAGAATGATCAGACTGATCGCAAGTTTACAGCTTCCTTGTAATTTTCATTTTTCTTTCCTCTTCTTAATGCTGATATTATTAAATTAGGTGACTGTTGTCAATTGATTTTACTTGTAAGAGTTCATGAGACGTTGTTGCATTGAATTATGTTTGTTCACAACATTCACGATTGTTACCACTACCGGTACTTTTGCTTAATTTTTTAAAGCTTTTAGATATTATTCTTTTCTCCCCGATCTTTGATATGAATTCTATTTCTAATGGTACAACGTGCAAAATAAGATTCATTACTGCCATTTGGATAATACAGTAGGTGAGAATGATGAATAGGATACTTGGATGTTTTTATATGGGTGTCAAACTACTGATAATTTTTACCCTGGGATTTCTCATTGAACAATTTTTATATACTATGAATTTATGACACGAGAGTCCAGACTATACTTCCGTTTCTAAGGGTGTGCTAAGAATTTATATTGATGTAAATGATTTTTATTTATGGAGCACACTGAAAAGTAAAGTTTACGCGAATAACCAATATTCACTTGAGAAACTCAAAATATTCGGCATGAAATTCGAGCCATTTCGGAGAATGAACTGCGGTGAGTTGCTGGACATGTCTTCAGGAGATATGCAGCCTGCAAGATACCACAAAGACGTCATTTCGAACATGAATTGTGAATTCGGTAAGTACATCATTATGCAATACTAACCACAAAAGCGCGGAACAAATCCTCATATAGTAGCACCATTATGTAGATGAATTGGCCGCCGTGAGTGCAGTTAGGAATCTAGCCCTGGCTGGTTCACCCTGTAGTACAGTATGGAGAACTTACAGTTAGTAGATTTTGCTTTGAATGATATATTTTCCTTTAGGCCCTTACGCACTTTCGTTTTATCAATACAAATTGAGAGTCCAAAATCTGAGGCAGGCCTAACTTGTTGCAGAATATAAGCTGCACGTTAGAGATCATCTTCAGATGTAGTAATTATAATTTGATCATCTGCGAATAGCAATATGTATACTGTATGTTACAACCTTAACTTTTCATTACTGTAAATGACTGTACCGGTATATACAATGCATTAATTCATATTATTTAAGCTTATATCGTCTATAATATGTTTTCTGTGAAACATCTTGATATTAAAATTAAACATTTATTTTACAGACTTGTTTGCACTTTTGCTGCCATTGTTGATCCATTTAAAGGTAAGATTAATGGACCTAATACAGAATACTTCTTCATAATATTTAATGAGTGAGTCTCGAATTGTTCTTTCTTTATAAAAATGTTCTTTCACTTTCATTAGCGAGAAATATGATAACAGAAATGAAAAGAAATATGAAACTGTTATTTTAAATCTCAAACGTCATTATAATCACCATGCTCACAATAACAATCACGAATGGCATGAAGGTTCCACGCAATTATAGAGATTCGATTAATCTTCTTTTTTTTTTTTTTTGTGGTGGTGGTATGAGCAGACACAGTACTGTTGTCACTGCCATCCCTACCTCCACTACTGTTATTATTACAACGCCTCTGCCACTACAGTCACCATGTCAGTTCTATATGCTCATAGTCATAATACAGAGTGAGTCAGCCAGGGCTAGACTGGCGTCAGCAGAAAGTCGTATGCATAGTAACTGCTGTGACATCGCAGTGATCAGACCTCTTGCCCGCGTAAATTTCGTATTTACTTGCGTAAACACATTCACACAGTGAGGGTGTAGCTGTATACCGAACATTTAGTAGAGTGCAGTAGTGTATCCATTATGAAATATACTCTTAAACAAGGAGTGTTTATTTGCGATAACTTTGTGAAATACGAATCTTGGAGAACAGTTGTAACAAACTTCCGTCAGTCATTCTCTGATTCGCCAGAACTTTCTAAAGCATTGATTTACAATTCAGTGAAGAAATTTCGTACAACTGGATCAGTATTGGATAAGAAACGAACATGTGTGAAGCATGTTCTCACTGAGGAGATGTTAGATGAAATTGGCCATCGACTAGAGAGAAGTCCTACGACATCATCCTGCCATGTAGCTTAGCAGATAGAGGTGTCAGAGTCTTCAATGATAAGAAGTATGAAATAATTAGAATTAAAACCTTACAAAATTTGTGTAGTTCAGAGGTTAATGGAACCCGATTATCAGAGCAGACTTAGATTTTGCATGTGGTTCCAACAGTCAATGTATGATGGACTACTTGACCCCACCTTAATTTTTTATAATGACGAAGCATAGTTCCATCTCAGTGGTTAAAAGTGAAGTTTACGCAAATAACCCACATTTACTTGAGTAGCTCAAAATATCCAGCACGAAATTCGAGCCATTTCAGAGAACGAACTGTGGTGAGTTGCTGGACATGTCTTCAGGAGATGTGCAGCCTGCCAGATATCACAAGGACGTCATTTCGAACATGAATTGTGAATTCGATAAGTACATCATTACGCAATACTAACCACAAAAGTGCGGAACGAATCCTCCACATATGGTAGGATCATTATGTATGAGTCAGCCACCGTGAGTACAGTTAGGAATCTAGTCCTGGCTGGTTCACCCTGTATTATCATATAATAACACATTCTTCCTCTTTCTCTTTACCTCCCTTTTCCTTTCTTTCGCCCCTTCTATCCCTCTCTCATTCCCTCGTCTCCCTCTCGTTCATTTACTTTCTCTCTCTCTCTATTTTTGCATAAGTATACACAAATACATAACAAAACCCGTAATCCCATGCAGGTGTAGAAGGTTTAGGAGTGTATTTGTTTTATATTGAGTTCTGTGTGATAAAAGTGATAGTCACACATAAGTTCTATAGTTACTAAAAGATTTGTCAGTGTGAGAATACAAAAGAGTAGACTTAACCATGTAAGTCACTACCTACCTTTCATGTGCATTGTTAGTTTATAGGACTAGGTGCTTAAAGTGAAACGAAAATTTAAGACAAAACAGTTACAGTAGGCTACTT
Organism: Periplaneta americana; assembly: GCF_040183065.1. Lineage (NCBI taxonomy): Eukaryota > Metazoa > Arthropoda > Insecta > Blattodea > Blattidae > Periplaneta > Periplaneta americana. Next base: position 100,857,466 of record NC_091131.1, on the reverse strand, counting down.
ATCACTGAAAATAGCCAAATTTTGTCATTGATTGCTGTTTATATATTCGAATTCTTAACAGCATATTTTTGTTGTAGGCCTAAGTACTCCAAGTGTGACTTTATTGAAGTGGGGCAATAGTGTATGGGGTGTGGCACAGAACCATGCTGCCTACTCAGGATTGGCTTGGGAACCTCAAGAAGATGTAATAGACGAGAAAGGTACAGTAATATCAATATCCTGTTCAGTTTTTTCATTACTTACTATGCAGAAACTTAAGGACGAAATTTTATTCATGAATACACTAAATGAAGTGTGTAGTAATGGTTAGAATCTCTGACCATGAAATGAGTGGGTCCGGATTCAAATCCTGGTTTGGACAAGTTACCTGTTTGAGGTTTTTTCCGGGGTTTTCCCTCAACCCATTAAGAGCAAATGCTGGGTAACTTTCGGCATTGGACCCTGGACTCATTTTGCTGACATTGTCATCTTCATCTCATTCAGACACTATATAACCATAGGACTTGAAAAAACGGCCTAAAATAACCAATAAAAAACATTGCTGCTGCTGCTACTGCTGCATAAGGTGATTCATAATTACATGTTTATATGTTGAGAGTTAGAACTTATATTCCAAGATGGCTGCAAAAGGGTATCTGTCGGATACAGGGGGGAGAGCCATTAATCCTTTCCATTGAAGGCTTTAAGGAACCAACCTGGACAAATACCCAATTTCCCATCCCTACCTTCCCGTGGTGCAGCTGTTAGTAAGCATAATTTTACGAGCTGAACTAAAGGGTGGGGCTACTCATCCATTAGCACTGGTCAGCTTGATGAGTTAATGACTGAATTTGGTATAATTTTCCTCTATCCAATACCTAATTCCCTCTTTACCCTTTCCTATCCAGTCCTCTGACTGAACTCTTACTTTCTTCGACCCCAATGGCATTAGAGCATTCGAGGCCTAGGGGTTCATTTCCCTTTCCTTCCTCCCCTTTCTACTTTTCTGTTCCTAGTGCTGACCTGCTATGGCAGTAAAATCGTCCTCCAGTGGCTTAAGGAGGGAAAGCTGGTGATCAACAAGGTCTTCCAGCTAGGTCCAATGGACCCGTCGACCAACAGCAGGTGTGGTCCTCCAGACATTCTGGGGGTTGTGTGTGAATGAAGTAGCCACCAAAATGTTAAAATATGGTGTTCACTTAAATCGGCTACAACTTGCCATTTATATGTTCAAAACCAAGCTCTCAGACTCATTACTGGTGGAATCAAAACAACGCCAATAGATTCTATGAGATTCCTCACTAATATTAACAGCATCAAAATGACAATAGAAGAAAAAGCACTGATTCAATATGAAAAACTTATCAGATTACCAGGTAACAATTGGCATTCATACAGTCCTCTTTGTAGATTGAAAACTCAAAAAAGTTTCATATCCATTGTTCAAGAATTAAAACAGAAAATCAATATCCCGAATTTAAAAGAAAACTTACAAATTAAACCAAACCCTATAACTCTATTTAATATAGAATATAATCTAAATTTAACAGAAGAAATACTGAAATCAGAAGTAAACACTGAAATGCTGAAACAATTGTCTTTAGTGACAATTAATACTAGGTACCCTCCACAAAACTGGCTTCATTTATACACCTACGGATCCTTGATCTCCAGAGAACAAGGTGCCGGTGCAGGTGTTACGTGCTGTCTCTTCTCACTTTATAGATCACTTGGATATGGAACAACAAGTTTTGATGGTGAAATCATTGCAATAAGTGAATGTCTCAGGAATCTTCTATGCCACATTAATAAATTTAGGAATGCAGTTATATTGTCAGACTCCAAAGCAGCTATTCTATCAATCGTCTCTAAACACACACCTTCATTCCAAACAGCAGAAATAACTAAAATGCTCTCTCAATTATTATCACTCAATAAAAGAATTGTATTCCAATGGATACCATCCCATTGTGGGATCATGGGAAACGAGAATGCGGATGCTTTAGCAAAGAAGGGCAGCACTGCTACTTACAGACCTGTTACTAAATCTACGTATTACTCTGTGAAGAGATTTATTAAATCTACATACTTAGACTTCAACAAACAAAATTTCATACCTCAATCCCAAGGGAAAAAATGGAACTCTCTGCATCAAAATCTACAGTTAATTCCCGATTTACCACGAAAATCGTCTGTAGCTGCATTTAGATTGGCAACAGGCCATGATTGTTTGGCCAAACACCTGCATAGAATTGGAATATGTCAGTCCCCTAACTGCCCATTGTGCAACTCAAACCAAGAAATGGATTCGGAACACCTCAAAATCTGTGCTTCATTGGCTAGTCATGATAATATCTTTGAAAAATATTGGAGTGCAAGAGGTCAAATGACTTTATTGTCAAACGCCTGGCATTAGAAAACAACAACATATTCCAAGATGATTCATAATTGCAGTGTTTAATATGTTGAGAGTTAGATACGTATATTCCACTGCATCAGGATTTATTGTAATTAAAACATTTAATTCTCATACAATTTGCCAGAAAAATTTGGTGATGATGATGATGATGATGATGATGATGATGATGATGATGATGATGATGATGATGATGATATAATACCGTGGTAAGGATTGGAAATAAAATCAACAAACATAGAAGATTGACTTGAGTGAAAATCCATTCGTTGCCCAAACACTGAGTAGTGATGGTGGCAGTGGTGGTGGTTAATGCTCGAAAGCACAAATTGGCTTTACCCTTATACTAAACGGTTTTGTGATGTCTGTCATCCAGTATTCATGTAACTGTTTGTAAGATATAATTACTGGTGTAAATTATAATATATGTAAATTTCGTATTTCTTTTACAGTTGAATGGGTCACTGAAAAAGAAAGTGCATTAAATTGTAACTTCATGAAACCTACGATGTGTAAGAAGTGGACAGGATGGGGCCAGTCTTTTACTAAGAATCGTTTGAGACCTTACATTGCTGACTATCGATGGAATGGTATGTATTCCATAAATATGAAATATTAGTACTCATAACAAAGAAATGAACAAACAAGACACAAAATTAATAAAGGTACCGGTAACACTGTCGAAAGAAAATGAAAAGTTTTCCATTTATGGATTAGTCTGCCCTCACAATAACACAAATACATATGAACTATGACTTCCTAGAAATACGCGCTATATAGCAGAGTTCTACAGCTTATAGCGGGCTATAGATTTCTTTCAATGTGCAGGTTAACATATAGACCTAATCACATGCTGCATTAATGTTATAGGCCCACCAACTTCTTATTACTGATTGAAGATGAATCGCTACAAACAGGAATCATACAACAAGCTCAGTAGTTCAGACTCCTGCCATCGACAATCGGAACTTGGCTGCCTATAGCTATATATCTTTATAGTTTAGCTGCATAGTATAGTGTCCGGTGTGTTCTGGCCTTTAGTTGTATGCACGAAACTGCCTCCACAAATGATACATACACAGGCTCAAGCTCCACAGGTTTTATTTACGGCACTGTCTGTGAATGTGCGGGACTTCATTTATACGTTTCTCACACGTTTTTCCTGAAGTCCTGGCAAAATTCCTGTGCTTTCCATGTTAATTTATTTCAGTTATACCGGTATGTCTTTCTTTTATACGCTTTCTCACCCATACGATCGTATTTTAAACCTCGAGAGGTAGCCTATATATAAAACTTCTTTTATTCATTCTAATTCAGTTTTGTTCGAAATTAGGTTTGCCGTGAAACTGTTAGAACGCGAAAATAACGTATTTACTACTATATAACATACACACCATTTTTTAATCTTAAAATCCAGAGGAAAAAAAACTGGCTAATATAATACGGATCTGTGCTAAAAACCATTCAACATTACAATAAAAGACAGGTTATAAAGGCATGTATTATTATTCGGTTGAGAAGCTAGTCTGCTACTCTAGTCTGCTGTCAAAAATTCTGAAAGTTATAATTTATAAAACAGTTATATTACCGGTTGTTCTGTAGGGTTGTGAAAATTGGTCTCTCACTTTGAGAGAGGAACAGAGATCAAGGGTATTTGAGAATAAGGTTATTAGGAAAATATTTGGGATTAAGAGGGATGAAGTTACAGGAGAATGGAGAAAGTTACACAATGCAGAACTGCACGAATTTTATTTTTCACGTGACATAATTAGGAACATTAAATCCAGACGTTTGAGATGGGCAGGGCATCTAGCACGTATGGGCAAATCCAGAAATGCATATACTCGTAGAGTGTTAGTTGCGAGGCCGGAGGGAAAAAGACCTTTGGGGAGGCCGAGACGTATATGGGAGGATAATATTAAAATAGATTTGAGGGAGGTGGATATGATGATAGAGACTGGATTAATCTTGCACAGGATAGGGACCGATGGCGGGCTTATGTGAGGGCGGCAATGAACCTGCGGGTTCCTTAAAAGCCATTTGCATGGTTATAAAGGCACTCCCTTACCTCTAGCTACACATCACATTCATTCTCATTTCCAGTACTGGTAGCAGGAATGGGACTTAGGTCAACAGGTCTTGGTTGATGTCAGAATCACAGTATAAAGAAGAAGTTATGTGTTCGGCATATGTAGATGTATAACTAATACTAACCACACATACAATAACATAAATACAGACATGGAAATCCTACACATACAATCCAAGAACCAAAAACTCAACACACTAGAACAATATGAAATATACAGACACACCCCAATCAAATTCTCAACACACAGATCAATTTCAGAACACACACACTATTTGACTCAACTCTTCATCACACGAACGCACCCACACAACAGGCAGCGATGTTGAGATGATGCCAAGACACAGAAGGCTCTGAGGATGGTGTCAAGTAGCACCGAAACAGCTGTAAGCCGCACATGCTTACATAAATAACACGACTAAGTTCGCCATTTAATCAAGTATTTATATTCAAGTGTTAAAAGTAGTGTACGAAAGACTCAAAATGGAATATAAATTAAGTTTTACTGTATATATGTATTTCTACCATGAATGTCTTTTAATTTTTCTCACTTCTCTTCGAACAGTTTTCCTCTTATATTCTATTAGAATAGCATCAGTCTCTCGTTTATATGTTTTAGGCTCTGTAATGGATCTTTCTTTTCTTTAATTAATTGTCTTCATTCCAAATTTTCAGATTCTTTCTTTTATAGTTCTTTCTCTTTATGCGTAATGTTTTTGTTGTTGCTTGTAATGTGGTAACTTTTATTTCTTTCAATTCTTGATTTATGTTCTTGCTAGTAATCTCTGTGCTACATATAGGTTTAATCGTCTTTAACATAGACCTCTTATTGATTCTTTCTGCAGCAGCTGAGTTTTGAAAGCTTCTTTTCTTTCATTTTCATGTCCATGTATTTTCTTTACATTTGTTTTCTACCTAGCAGAGTTGGAATAATATGAAATAAATAATAGCAAGTAAGAAAGTAGGCCTATAGATTATGTCTGCGCTTTAACCTGAAACATTAGAAAGGCAGAGCATTACATAACATTTTCAAATTCTGAAATTTCGAGTAACTTAGTTTAGCTCCAGTAAGTGTGAAGAGTGTAATGCATACGTAAGTACACATTAAAATGCATGGTTTCTTGCTAACAGAATTACAAAGAGGTCAATTTCATTAACACAGTGAATAAATATTTTCATATTGTCAGTGGCGTTGCATTATGGGAGACAAGGCAGACACTGTCTACCCAAAAGTCACGAAATAATTCATATTACTGGTATCTATTACATATTTATATTATTTAATTCTATAAATTATTTTTCATAAATTCCAGTTAAATTATTAACAAAAAAATAATTAATATAAAAATCTTTCTTATATATTCTTTTTATATTTCTAAACAGATTTCTTTTAACTTCTGATAAAGTTAATTAAATTCCGTGTAATCTATTTTAAGTGCCTCAAGAATAAGTATCCTGCAGCCATGGTGAATACCGTAAACTGGGGTAAAGAGGATCACATGTGGTAAAGTGGATCATATGTGTATTGTTAGATAAGTCAGCGCCACATGGATCACACATGCAAAGAAAACTATTTTTAGTGGCACTTACAGAAGAAAGGTTTTCTTTTCATGTGTGATCCATGTGGCGCTGCCTTATCTAGACAATACACATATGATCCACTTTACCACATGTGATCCACTTTACCACATGTGATCCTCTTTACCACATGTGATCCTCTGAACATGTGATGGTTGGCCTAGGGACGAGGGAAGTTGCCTGTTCGAAACCTGGGTATGCAGCGAACCTTAGTGTAGTCAGCCGGTTTGGGTTTGGGAATGCACCTAGCACAATAGATCGTAACAGGTTGCAGTGCTGGGCCATAGTAGTGCCCCCCTCCCATAAATTCCATTCCAATTCCATTATTATTATTATTATTATTATTATTATTATTATTATTATTATTATTATTATTATTATTATTATTATTATTCATCCATAAACCACAAAAGAAGTAAATTAAAATCATCAGTACCAGTTGCAGAAGACACAGTCCTACAGTATATATTGACTACACCCCACTTCTGGCTACTAGCAACAGGCATCTATAATGAACACCAATCAAAATACCCCTCTTTTCTCATGAAAAACAACTGAATAGACTATAGTGGACTTTATGTTGTCAGCAAACAGCTGGATACATTAAGAAGTTTGATTGATTGATTGATTGATTGATCATTATTATTATTATTATTATTATTATTATTATTATTATTATTATTATTATTATTTCTTCTTCAACTGTTTTTATTTGCTCCAGGTATAAATGATCGTACTGACATTGACATCTTCCTTTTTCTTGCGACAGGGTGTGTTGCATTCTCATATGAAGTGTTGTTGTTGTTTGTTGTTGTTGTTGTTTTCTAATGCCAGGCATTTGACAATAAAGTCATTTGACCTCTTGCACTCCAATATTTCAAAGATATTGTCATGGTTAGCCAATGACACACAGATTTTGAGATGTTCTGAATCCATTTCTTGATTTGAGTTGCACAATGGACAGTTAGGAGACTGATATATTCCATTTCTATGAGATGCTTGGCCAAACAGTCATGGCCTGTTGCCAATCTAAATGCAGCTACAGACGATTTGCGTGGTAAATCGGGAATCAACTGTGGATTATGATGCAGAGTCATATGAAAAGAAGTTTAAAAGCATCGTCAACAGGTTGCTGCTGCATCATATGCCATATACTGTAGAGGAATTTATGTCTTTAGACCTTTCATGAAAGTGCCTAGGCCTACTAATGTGTAATTGTGAAGCCATATAGATCGTTATTGCTGTTAACATTATTATTATTATTATTATTATTATTATTATTATTATTATTATTATTATTGTTATTATTATTATTTTATTTTTATACTATCTTAGATACAGTTCTTCTTAAATCATGTCAGCAGATGTCCTGCAATAACAAAGCTACAAATTCATAAATATATCTATAGTATAATCAGAAACTAGATTAAGACTTAGAAATAACATTGACGAAGCCATGATTTGTAAAGATCTTTATGGTGAATAAATTACTACTACTACTACTACTACTACTGCTGCTGCTGCTGCTGCTGCTGCTGCTGCTGCTTTCATAATCTTTGGGACACTCCCTTAACTAGAATATTTTAGTTTAGTTTATCTAAAAATAGTTTTGTATTTACATTATTGGGTTGACCAAAGCCTACCATTTGGAATAGTTGGCAATTATACAGTGTATTACAGAAATTCGTAGTAACACAAAGTAATGTTTTCTTAAATTTTGTTTCATTGTCCAGTATTCGAAAACAAAAGATTTATTTTGATCGGACATTTACATTTTTGTAATGTAATATATGAAAAACCATTATTCAGTGTGTTCAAAAAACATGCTGTTATAAACAGTTTTGTGATTTATGTAATATATTTAAGAACTTGTAATTGATTCAAATTATAAATGTTAATTTTAAGTAGCAAGACTGGGTTACCCACGTCAAATGAATTCTCATTATAATAATATAAACTCAGGAACTTTAAACCCTAATGTACTTTCGGGTAAAGTAGAGTTCAAGAGATTGTATATTCAAATAAATAAATAAATAAATAGGACATCCTAAACAATAAATATCATGTTTACATTTTTAGCTGTTCATGGAAAAATATCTTTGAAAAAGTAAATTCCAATGTAAATATTCAAATTCTTTCGCCTCTTCTGCAATACACCTTTCAAAATTATTTTTTGTACCAGCTCTTTGACATTACGCAGTACTACTTGCTAAGGAATACGTCTGCATGCCTCCAAAACCTGTTTTTACAGATTCTCTACATTTTCTGGCTGTATATTTAGACCTCTGATTTCAAGTGTCCCTATAAAAAGAAGTGTAATGATGTCATATTTGGAGACATGATGGCCATCTTATTGTGTCCTTTGGTTCCAATCTATCTTCGTGGGAATTTCTTGTCCAGATATACACAAATAATTATTGCATTGTGTGCTGACGCACCATTCTGCTGAAAGAACATTTGAAGTCTGTTTTGAAGAGGTAGTTTTTGACAAGAAGTCAACCAGAGAATTTTGAAGAAACTGTAGATACATGGCAGCCGCTAAAGTTTCTTGATAAAAGTATGAACCTACAAGCGTCTATCTCTAATCCCCACCATACATTAGTACAGTACCCTATACTTGTTGATAATTGACATCTTACACCCAATTGGGATTTTCTGCAGTAGTGTGCATTATGGCGATTCACTACTCCATTGTTATGAAAATCTTGTTTCATCCGTCCATAAAACTTTAAATAAGAAACTGGAATCATCATCTAGTTTATCCATTACCTCAAAAGCAAGTTCTTGATGTTCTTTAAATTTAGATCCTGGAGAGAGATACAACTGCATGCAAAGCATTTATGTACTGTCTGAACTCAGAAACAAAATAAAACAGTGCTGTAAGGATTGAGCACATTGGTCAGAAAACGAAGGATATTATTACTCCTCTGAATTCTAATGTGGCAAGGAGCATGAATAAATAGTTAATATTTTCTACAATCACTCTGTCGAGTAGTTCAAGAAACGGTGGGATTTCAGTGACCATTTAGCTTATGTACCATTTCACCAATGGAGTGTAAGAATTCACTGAATTTCAAACAACAGAACTATCTATCACTGCAATATTGTCACTTTCGTCTTGTCACTGAAGATTCACAATTGTTTCCTTCTTGAAAAGTAAAGTAAGTATTTAGAAAGCAATGATAATTGTAGTGTGGCCACATATTTCTTTGAGAAAAAGCGTAATTATCAATAAACTCAGAAATATCCCATCAACATCAGACACAACCAATAAATTTACTTTTACGTAATCTCATTTGCATAATTATACATTTAACTCTTGATGTCCCAATGTCACCTACAGGTGCCGCTTTCTAAAAGCTGTCCAAAATTACCAGTAAATTAATTTAAATATACCTCAGCATCGAAAATGCCTTAATAGACATCTGGTAATCGAATTCCAACGCTGATTTATGGTTAAATTAATATACTGGTAATTTTGAATAGCTTTTTAGGAAGCGGCACCTGTAGGTGACATTGGGACATCAAGAGTTGTGACATTGTGACATCAAGAGTTGTGACATTGTGACATCAAGAGTTAATTAAATTTCCGTCTATTAGAACTTGTGTTTATGATAAAATAAATATTTTCGTTATTCCGTTATAAACACAAACAAAAAGTCCTCAATTATTAAAAGCTTATATGGAACTCCATTCTGAGTGATTCTTTCTTCTCATTGATGTAGTTCCATTGTAGAAACTTGGATGGTGGTGGGGTGGTGGTGGTGGTGGTGGCAGCGGTGGCGGTGGCGGCGGCGGCAGCAGCAGGAGCAGCAGCAGCAGCATTGGTGGCAGCAGTGGTGGTGGTGGTGGCGGCGGCGGGGGCGGGGGCGGTGGCGGTGGCGGTGGTGGTGGCGGTGGCGGTGGCGGTGGTGGTCTCCCCATTAAAGGGTTGAGGCATAATCCTGGACAGTGTTGGCTATTTTAATTAATCGATGTTGATTTGAAATTATAGCTTTAAGCTTTGGTATTTATATTCCTGTTGGATATGATGCCATTACCATAATGAACAGAAGAGAAAGTGAGATCACTTGCCTCGCATTATAGCTTAGGTATTCGTATTGTCATGAATGGCTCTGCAAGAAACACAGAAACTACAGCATGATGATCGCTTGTTGCAAGTTCAGTTGGTTTTATATTAGTAACATGTGAAAAGGTATGTGCTTTATACCATATTGTTAATCGTGTATTTGTGTCTCTTACTTTTCGAATTATGCTTTTCTTCCAATTAGTTTTGTTTGCGAATGATTTACGGACATTTTAAATGGTGTGTATGTTATGATAAATTGAAATGCCATCCTGTCTTGTATCGGGGTATAATCATAATCATAATAATAATCATAATAATCATTTATTGCATCCACTGATCATATACATAATATGGGACATGTCATATTTACAAACTAATAATTAATTACATAATATACATAAAAGTAATAACTATAATTAAATGCAACACAAATACAAATATACAAAACTTGGAACTTGATTGAAGAAAACTACAGGTCGGTCGATTTCGGCTATAAGTCCCGTTTGCAATATGTCTTGAAGTCAGAAGTCAATTTCAACCATTGCGTCCTTCATGAGAAGACATCCTTCTCGAAGTCAGGATCTGGAAAAGAGGAAGTAAAATTTTTTTTGAAGTAAGGCGTTTTTTTTCTATTCAGTTATAACAATTTTCAATAAATTCGTTCATACTGTAAAAGCAGTTTTTGATTAAAATTTTATAAAGAGCTTTCTTAAATTTCTGATGTGCAGATATTTCTTTAAGATAATTTGGTAGGCTATTATACATAAGAAGACCAGCATGAATGAAACTGTTTTTATATAGAGTTGTGTTAAAACTTTCAATAAAAATATTATCTTAGTTTCTTGTATTGTACTGGTGTGTGTCTGAAATTTATAGGAAAGCTATGCAAATTATATTTGATAAAATTTAAGGTTTCATAAATATAAATACAGGGTAATGGCAAGATATGTAATTTTTTTTAAGAATGGTCTGCAGCTGGTAGTTTGAGACACTTGAACCATGGCTCTAATTGCTCTCTTTTGTTGTTTAAATATTTGGATTGCATTAGGTGAATTACCCCAAAAGATTATACCATACGTTAAGATAGAGTGAAAGTTTAACCATTTTGTCATTTATTAAATTAAAAACTCCCAAATAAAAAGGAAATTCCATAAAATAAAAGATACAATAACAATTTTACATAATTCCATACCTATAAGCTTGTTTTTTTTCCCCCTAAATGCGTCATGCTGACATTACTCTATGGCTGTCAAACGTGGTCCTTGACAGAAAAACAGAAAAAAATAGCTACAGGTTTGTCAAAGGAGAATGGAAAGGAAGATCCTAAATGTTTCACTAAGAGACAGACTCAGGAACGAGGAAATAAGAAGCAGGACAAAAATGCGCGATGTGGTAGAAAGGGCAGAAAACCTAAAATGGAAGTGGGGCGGCCACGTAGCACGTATGGATCACCAGAAATGGACAAATCGCATCACAATGTAGGACCTGAGAGAAGGACGACAGCACGTGGGATGACAAAAAACCAGATGGGCGGACTACTCCAGAACCAGAGCAGGAAGTCAATGGTCGAGAGTGGCATGAGACAGAGAAGTATGGAGGCAGCTGGGACCAAACATGAATCAACAAGCACCAGATAGGACAGAAAGTCAACGACAGTGAGTGTAATTCGTGTGAAGTGATATGAGGAAGTGTGGGAGATGAATATGGTAGAAATGATCGAAGAGGAAAGTCAGGAACAGTGAAACGAAGAAATATCAGTAATATGACCAAGCTCCCAAGGACTCGCTCACCTTAGGAGCCTACTTATGAGCAATTCCCTGTGACAACAGGAGGCCCTTGCCCTTATGGGATGTGTACGGGCTAAATTTATTTTATTTATTTATTAAATTTAATTTTTACCATGAGCAGCAATGAAATAACTTCTTATATTATAATACTGTATACAGGGTGGAAGAGGACCGATGCACCAAAATTTAAGAGGTGATTCTACATGTTAAATATAACAAAACTTTTATTACACTTTTTTTTTTTTTTTGATGAATCACCGTTAAACAGAAAAAAATAGTCTTTGCCCAATGTTTACAGCACTCTATTGCGGTAATGGCCTAGAGAAATGGCTGATTGCTATACAAGCAGATAGGTAAAAATAATCTGAACAGTTAATGTCTTTTTCTTCTTTTTTGCAAATTAAACCATTTAGCCATGAATTTAAATTGAATAATTGCGGAAATCGTTAAAATAAATCTTGCAACACAAGTCACAACACACTGTTGTGTGTCACCAACTGAATACAGCAGTGGGAAATGGAAGGTAAGAAGTGCAGGCCGCACTTATTAGAGTTATTGCAGTAGCTATGATGTTGCCAAATACTTCATAGAAATATAACGTTTTCTTCTAACATGGTGAATGTTAGAGAAAAAACTTATTTCTTATTTAGATTTTTCAAATCTCTCACTATCTGTTACCAGTTTCATTTTGGTGCAGAGGTTACCATCCACCCTGTATAACGAAACTGAACAGAAAATAATCGATTAGCTTTATTTTCTCCTTCAATAATAAAATAATCATATTCCCATTCCTTATTGAAGCTGTACCTTGGTACTTTATTTCACTAAGAGACAGACTCAGGAACGAGGAAATAAGAAGCAGGACAAAAATGCTACTTTTGGTACTTTCTCTAGGGAGCGCATGTTTGGCATCCCTGCCATAAAGGGTACAGGCATTGTCTGAAACATGATTTGCTTCCATTTCCCTCGTAACCTCACTTGAAGAGATTGTGTGAATGCCTATTTAGTTTAGTTTAGTCAAATGTCCGAAGACAGGTTGGAACGTCATAAGTGACACAATAAGGCATATTTCTTGATAAGCCAGGAGATAATGGGTAGGGTGACTAGTTCGTTTCCCCCTCAATTGCATACATCGCTGACTAGTAACATATTACACTAATCAATCTTCAGAAGAGAAAGAAAAAAATTACAGGGAAGCTAAAGACTTGCAATCAGCCTGAAAATTTCTCTAGCCAATAAAATTCACCATTAGAAATTAAAAAGTTCTTGTAAAATAATCCTGTCATATTGTCTCGCTACAGTAACTAAATATTACGTAAATACAAACAATCTAATCTCAAAATCAACAACTTACACTCAATTCAATTTAATGCAGTCTTTAACTTAAATGAAGTTTAATAGAAACTCCATACTTCAACACTTCCCCACATGTTAGTGTTTCAGACACAAGTTCTTGCTATCAAGTCTACTCGCTTGAGAATGATGCAGAATGCGCTCTTCTTGGTTCTTCCTCACTCTCAATGATGTATCAGCCACATCCAATGGTTTCAAAATGAAATTTTACAAATGTGATTGATGTTGGAGACAAAGACAACGAGAAGTAAGAATATGTTACATTAAATGAATCTAACTTGGTTCAGTTTCAGAATTCGATATCTAATTGAATATTGACTGGTAATAAAGACATCAACAACAATGTGCATGAAATTCGATAAAATACGATCTTGCTAACACCAGTTCCACCTTTACTAGCTGACCGTGCAATATCTAAAACTATTCATATTTCTATGAGACCCATACGCAGGATTTTTTACTCGTAATGGAGGGGTTTGAAGGAGAGAAAACATTTTTTTTTTCATAAAATAATTTATAATGAACTTTCTAATAAATCGTTTAATAATTACAATATAGAGTAACACATTATAAAGTAGACTTAGAAAATATAATGAAGACAGTAAATATTGGTTGTATATAATATAAATATAAAATTTTTTGTGACTGACTTGACTTCCTAACTAGCTAACTAACGTCAGACTAATTATAATATTATTATATTAGGCCACCTCTTTGTAGATCAAGCACTAACATGTTTGCATGCTGATTCGAAACTCTCTGGCTTGGGTTCAATTGCTGCTTGGGCTGATTACCTGGTTGAAATTTTTCTGAGGTTTTCCCCAAGTGTAAGGCAAATGTCAGGTAATCACATGGCCAATCTTCTGCCTCTTCTCGTCCATCTTGCTATCACCAATTCCATCGATTCTAAATAACCTAGTTATTGGTACAGCATCATTAAATAACCAAAAAATAATCCTAATACTAATAAACCAAAATAAATTCTATTTGCTTTTCTTTATATTGTAACAATTTTTTCTCGATATTATAAAACTAGGAGACGTGGCAATAATGTACCCACCCATTTTCCGTTGCCATTATTAAAGCAAGCAGGGAAGAAGACCAACTGTCATTGTACACTACCGGTACTTTTAAAAGGAAGTTGCCTAAGGATCAAATGAGTGAGCAGACTATAAACCACTGTAATGTGGAAAATTCTGGCCAAAGTATATTATTATTATTATTATTATTATTATTATTATTATTATTATTATTATTATTATTATTATTATTATTATTATTATTATTATTATTAGTGGTAATGGAAGTGAAAAGGCAAGAGGTGAAAGTAGAAGAAGTACTAATAGTAGTGCAGCAGTAGTAGTATAGCAATAGTATGAAGAAGTGATGGAAGTGAAGTAGCATTGGTATAGGTCTCGCAAGCAGGGAATACCGACGGAAGGAATGCGAATGAAACAGTGCGATAAGGAAGAACAGGCGACAGGAAAGGTCACGAGATAGCTTGAATGATATTCAAGAGTACAGTCTGAAGAGAAATGACGCCGATAGAATCAGTCTTGCATTGTGATAGTCACATTACGACTTCAGTTTGTTCCATTGCATGTGAATACGTGTCTTGTATCGCACGGTATTAATATTCCATCCGTAAACATATGTTGCGCGTTTAATTAGCTTCGAATTTTTCTCTTGCTACGTTCTTTATTTCCACAGTGATGTCCTCATTTGTTCATCTTCTTGAAAGAGACTACTTCCATCGGCCTGCATCTCTCAACCCCTCGACGTGTGTAAATACACACGTCAAAACAGACAGCAACACCACCAATGCTTTTTGGTAATCTTTCCTTGCGTGAGCTATATTATAGCAGTGGTAGTAGCATCTTAGTGAGTACTGGTGGCAGCTTCTCGATTTTGTAAGTCATTCTCAACACTGACAAGTTGGTGAGAATAAAGTATTAATAGAATGAAATTGACCAGGAAAACTCAAGTAGTTGAAATACATTTTTCCATATATCTCTCTACCTACTGCTTATCCCACTGATCCGCCAGTAATCAAAGCCTGGTCCTTATGGTGAGAAAACTTTGGATTATGCTATGGTGGGGATAAAATTCTTCGCTATTGGTTGGTTCTCATTCCCACATAGAATAATATCTTTCGTTCTAGAAGGAAAAGAATGTACTATTATTTGGCATGTGTATATAAGGAAATTCCTGAAAGAGATAAGAAGGAGGAAATGGATGTGGCTGATTCGTCACTGAGAGTGAGGAAGAACCAGGAAGAGTGCATTCTGCATCTTTCTCAAGCGAGTAGACTACTGATAGCAAGAACTTGTCTGATACACTAACATGTGGTGAAGCGTGGAAGCATGGAGTTCATACTAAACTTCATGTAAGTTAAAGACAAAATTAAATTGAATTGCGTGTAATATGTTGATTTTGAGATTAGATTGTATGTATATACTTTTGAGATTAGATTGTATGTATATATGAACTATTTAGTCACTGTAGAGAGACAGTATGACAAGATATTTTACAAGAACTTTTTTAATTTCTTATGGTAAATTTTATTGGATAGAGAAATTATTATCAGACTAATTGCAAGTCTATAGCTTCCCTGTAATTTTCTTTTCTCTTCTTTATGATGGCACTATTAAATTGTGTGGCTGTTGACAATTGATCGTAAGAGTTTATGAGAAGATGCTCTTGCAACGAATTATATTTGATTACAGCATTCACATTCACGATTGATACTATTTCTATATAATTTTTTTAAAGCCCCTAGTCATTTCTTCACGACCTTTAATAAGAATTATGTTTCTAATGGTACAACATGTAAAATAGGATTCGTTACTGCTATTAGATGAAACAGTAGGTGAAGGTGATGAGTAGGATAGCTGGATTTTTATATAGGTATGAAACTAGAGAGAATTTTTACCCGGGGACTTTTCATTGAACAATTGTTTTTACATACTACGAATCTAACACGAGATTCCATACTATACTTCCGTTTCTAAGGATGTTGTGCTAAAAATTTGTTTAGGAATACAATAATGATTACTTTCAGCAGTTCTGAAGCCGAAACTAGTCAACTAAGGTATTCTTAAACCTAGTTGTATTAACATGTGAAAGTTAGCATTATTGTATTCCTAAGTGATATAGTGTTAAAAGTTGTATAATGAAGATGTATAAGAATCTGTATTGATGTAAATGACTTGACCATCGAGGATAACAGATATTTCCAGATTAGTATCTTCCTGAATAGTGATTTAAGTGTGTTTAAAAATTGTTAAAAGCAGTAGCATATCGGAAAATTCATCCCACACTCATTTTGCCATCATTAATGCACATATCATCATCATTATCATCATCATCATCATCATCATCATCCATACCATAACCTGAATTAAGTTCATGGTGCGGCATGCTGTACTTGTACCATACAAGAGCGCGGTTGTTTGGCTACCCATTTATTCACAGAATAGGAGTTGTAAGCACAATTAGCCTCATGCTGCAGTGCAAGCCTTCGGGTTCCTCCTCTGTACAAGTGAAAAAAAAGGTCATCTTCAGATGTAGCAATTATAATTTGATCATCTGTGAATAGCAGTGTGTCAGTTTTACATCCTTAACTTCTCATTACTATAAACTAATGTATGCATTGGCGCCAGAGCCCACCCAATAATTTGTCGTGTTATTATTATCATTATTATTATTTATGAGATTAATTTATTTTAACGTATAACTCCACCCATTGTTTTCCAAAAGCAGGCGCCACTGAATGTTATACGAATAATATGTTATTCATATTTGTTACCAGTAGTTATATCGTTTATAGTATAGTTTGGGCACTTAATACTGTTTTGTATGAAACATCTTGAATATCTTAATATTAAAATTAAACATTTATGTTACAGCCTTGTTTACACTTTTGCTGCCATTCTTGATCCATCTGAAGGTAAGATTAAAAGATATAATGCACAATAGTTAATAATTGAAGACAATGATTGTGTCTCGAAGTGTTCTTTCTTTGCAAAAAGGTTTTTTCATTTTCCTTATATCCCAGGAAACCAAATAATTTAAAAGGAATCATTTGAATTAACTAAGATGCGACTGTCAGTTTAACTTAAGAAATTATTTGCACATACATGAACTTAACCAGTTTCTTAAGTGAAAAGCCTGGTGATTCATTAAATTAGTAGCAAATACTAAGATGAATCACAGAGTGCGTCATGCAGATTACAGTTAGTAATGTGATCATTGTTGACTGGCGCACCCAGAAATATGATTTGAGCAACATTAAAGCTATGCCGGTATAGCTGTATCCTTACATGAAGCGTGGATGGTTTGAGTACAAACTGCGTTACTGAGATGTGTTTGGCTAGTAGAGATGGTTGGAGAGTTCGAAAGTTCAAGCTTTTTAAAATAAAAGTATGTTGTAAAAAGTCCATTAAGATACTGGCCTATTTAAAAATAATTGTTTCCACTTTCCACAATAACAGATACAGAGATGTCAAAGCATTAAAAAGCTTTCTTCTTCTTTCTTTATTGGCGTCATATTGATGTGTCGAGACTAGGCCTCATGGAATGAGGAAACAATAAAATTATGAACCAGTTAATGATACAGCTCCAATTCCCAAACTGATTGTTCGGTGACATTTCATCCACATTATTTTCGTCCAGTTGAGATTTTAATCCACAGTAATTTTATATCCATAACAATTTTGTCCACCTAGTTATATCAACTTATAAAAATAGTCCACTGTATGATTTCATCCACTATACTGAAATGTGCTTAGAAATTTTTGTCCATTTTATATATTTTTAGTCTACAATATTTATGGTCCATTGTAGGATTAATATATTATTCACAGAATTATATTAGGCTACTTTATTTCAGTCATATACAATGAAATTTAACTACAAATTTAATTTTAGAAGGAAATAAAGAAAAATTTAAATAACATAGGCCTACTAATTATTTTCTATTTCTCTCTTTATCCCTCTCTTCGGTATTGTACAATTTTAATCTGTAGTTCATGGCACGCAAATATCAATCAAGTACATTTTGTGCTCTGCTGACGGTACGTAATAATGAATTTCTTTCTGGTAAATTCAGTAGTATTTCCTGATCTTCGATGGCCTGAATTTCTTCCCTTATAGTGCTGTGGGAGATTCATTTGGGTGTTGTTCGTCCCTTCTTTTGATTCCTACCATAACGTTTTTCGCACCAACTTCAGCTCTGTTCTCAACATGTGTATGCTTACCTCCCTTAAATAGATTAATACGAGCATATATCTGTGGTGCCCAGGTAAAGGGGTATAAGTCTTAAATTTAACTTTTGAGAAAATGCAAAAACAAAGTTTGCAACAAATCTGTAAATCCCAGTGTGTTTCTTTTTACAATGTACTCTGGTTATTTTGTCCTTCGCTTAATGCTTTTCAAGTTCTATTACAAACATTTACTTATTTTCAATATTTTCATAATGTTTTTTATATTATAGTAAGTTTGGACAACTTATCCCCCTTTACACAAACTTACATACAACTTATCTCCTTTTACCCCGAAATATCTCTTACAGAATAAACACGCAAAGCTCATATTATGAAACATAATGACTATTAAAAATTACACAATGTTCGAAGATGGCTGAACAGCTGCATTAAAAAAATTAAGCAAAGTTAAAGAAGAAAGTAAATTTTACTGTTCATAACACCAATAGTATTAGATGTTTCACTGTCAATAAAATGTTATTTTCAAAATAGTATCTGCCTCAGTGTACCTAAGGAATGATAAGATAACATTTTTCAAACTATAGACAATAAGAATTAATAAGCACTTTCTTTAACATTATCAAAATCACTAATCTTCATAGACTTCTTCGATTGTGACAGGATGGATGTCTTGTACTGTTGAGGTTGTTGGAAGTGCAGTGTAAAAGGAATGAAATATATTTGGAACAACCGGTAGCAGGTCCAATAAATCTTTCTTCTTTTGACAAGAAATTGGTACAAGGTCCTGATATGAAACAGGTAACTGGAGTAGATTACGTGTTTGTCCTCTTCGCCTGACATTCAGTGTCTTGAAATCTTTTCATGTATCAAGTGTTTCTTTAAACAATACTATGTCAACAGCCTTTGTAAATTTGAACCACTTCATAATTTTACAGAGAGATCTTTCACCTTATTCTGTGGTTTTCTTCATTTCGAGAGCATCTTTGAATAAGTCAGAATACACTGGTCTAAAAAAAAGACATGCAACAACCTAGATTCTGAAATGCTCTAAGCATGTTATATACTAGCTCAGTATAATTAACAGCTCGATAATTTCCTAAAAACCTAGTTGACACTAGTACAAATGTGTCCCAAGCTTCGAGTTTAAGAACACTCAGTTTTGACCTGAGCGTAGTGTCACACATCATAATTAAAAATTAAAAATATTATTACTTGAAAATTTTGACGTGACAGACAAAATAGACTTCAGATCTGTAATCAGAACACTCAAATTAGGATTGGTGCACTTGTTTTTGTTCAGTAACAAAATCACAATAAAATAAATTAAATTGATCTAAAGGTATTAAAATGTAAAATTAAAAATGTTATTATTTTAACCTTGTGCGTGATACAAAGGAACAGACTTCAGATCTGTAATGAGCACACTCGAATTAGGGTTGGTATACTTGTTTTTGTTCAGTAGCAAAATCACTGCAGACCAGTGATATTGAAGCAAGTCTGACTGATTCATTTCAATCACATTGAATGGCTTCTTTTTGCCTGTAAGTCGTACAAGCTGCATTCAGTCATGAAGAATGTGGATTTTTATGTCACAGTTTTTCTTCTTTCCTCAATTTAGGCATGGTCGGAGTGTGGCTTTTTATAAAAAAAAAAAAAACTTGCGACTCAATGTTTCAAAGTGTGGAAGATTTTTCAGAACAGATACATACATAGCCAGCACGTGAGAGTTTTTTTGTCCCCCCCCCCCCTCATGTGTCTGAATACACTATTACATGTTTCACATGGAAAGGCACATTATAGAGAAATTTTGAAATGCAAGATGCAATTTGATTAGCTCCCCCGGTCACCATCAACTTCACTCCACATAAAACATGTGACTTGTCCGTCTTTACAGTTATGTACGGTCAAATTAGAAGTCCAAATTTGACGCTTGTAGAAAGCAACAGAAGTTTTCAACATTGTTGTCTGTAAACATTGATGTAAGTCAAATGTTATAACATAACATGTGACTTTGTCAATACGTTTGTCATAAATTGAATCTTAATAATTATTGTGCCTATTATAATATCATGAAGTGTTCTATGTACAGCTTGTATCCCTGATCATAGGAAAAGATAACTGCCTCTTTGCTCATTGCAGCTGATTGTCAAAAGACTCAGTTCGAGGTATAATAATTCAAGATGAAAGAGGATTTCACTCTCCTCCAAACAAGAGTTCACTATGAGAAAATGATGGGTAACTATCAGTGTTGAACTCCGGACTCAATTCACCGGCATTATCACCTTCATTCCATTCAGATGTTAAATAACCTGAGATATTGATACAGCATCGTAAAATAACCCACTGATTGCATATTCTTTGCCTTGAGATGTTGCAAGATATGCTTTATCAGCCAGATCTTGATATTGCAATAGGGACGCTTGTACTGCTGTCTTTCCATCTCTGGATAAACAATTCAGTTTTATCTTCAAGGTATCACATGACATATGATATGTATCTACGAGTATTTTGGGATGGTTGATTTTTAGATTCAGTTATAAAATAATTGTTCATAGACTGTGCGACTTACTGACTCGAATTTTCACAGTATCGATTTAGAAGGAAGAGATAATCTCATCAAATGTTGCCAAGAAACACTTTTTGCATACAGGAACCATCTGTCCATCAATTCTCAATGGATACTTCGATATTAAACAATGTAGCTGTTATGCCATACTCTTGCATAATGTTGGTACCGCACATGAATTATTCGAATGATATATGCAGACATTAAATATGCAAAAATGTTGTTATTCTTGCTATTGACACAGTATATTTGCCAAACTGCCAGTAAATTTTAAGTACGGTGTTACAGGTCTATACGTGTCTTCATCAAGAGGTTGTGCAAAAGGGTATAAGTTCAGTACCAAACACGTATGTACAATTCCAAATCGTGTAAATGGATATAAGTATACTTATCTCCCTTTACCCAAACAAACATTAGCTTTTTGAGATTAATACCCTTTTACACATCTATATACACACTTTTCTGAGCTGGATGGACTTATGTCGCTTTACCCAATTATAGAATATGCCTTTCCGAACATCATGGCATACGTAACTCATTTTTCGATTTTTTGGACTTATACCCCTTTACCCAGGCACCACAGATATGTTCCTATTTGTGATATATTGGGCATTACATATATCACAATTTTCTCATCGCGAAAGCAGTCAGTCTCCATTTTTACTGAATGAGTGGAACTGATATATGCAATTGTTATGAACTATTTTATCCTAGTCTTTAGACGAAGGAAGTAAATATGCCATTGTACTGTCTTTGAAATCATACTGTATAAATTTGATTCTTCATTAAGAGTTCTGGCACATATATAGATTAAATTGGATTTCACTATCATGGGAACCATAAGAAAGTACATTAATAATGATGAAATTGTTTTCTATTAACTGCAGTTTAACTTGTCTTGTATTTAGCTATATGGACAAAATTTTAAATGGACTTTAGAAGAAATGAACAAAAAATGTGGACCAAAGAAAATGGACAAAATATTTGTGGACCTATGATATATTGATAATATTGAAAATGGACGAATCCTTTGACAAAAAAAAAAGTGGACGAAATGTCCGTGTACCAAATGTAGATAGACTATATGACTGTGGACAATATAAAGTGGACAAAGTGACCTGGAATGAAGGCTTTTCCTTATTAAATATATATGCAAGGAATATGAAAACAGAAATGAAAAGAAATATCAAACATTTATTTCAAATCCCAAACATCATAATCCCAATTATACTTCCAATAATTATCACGAATAGCTTAAACATTCCACGCAAATTATAAGGATTCGATAAATTCCTTATCACGTTTTTGTGGTAGTATTAGTAGACGCAGTAACTGTTGTCATTGCCTCCACCACATTACCATTACCACCACCTCTGCCGTCACAATCACCATGTCATTGATGTCATGGTTCTATATGATCATATTATCATATAACAACGCATTCTTCTTCTCTCACTTTATCTCTCTCTTACTCTATCTTTCTTCTGCCCTCTTTTTCTCTCTCCCCCTCTTCCCCTTTCTCATTCTCTCCTCTCCCTCTCGTACTTTTACTCTCTCTCTTTCTGTCCATCTCTATTTTTATATAAGTATTCACATGGTATCGTAACCAGGCATTTAAGAGGGAGTGGGGTGCAAGTTTTGGGAACATTACTTGGCAAATTTGCCTATAACTTACATACAGCATATTTAAAAGACAATTCCAAGGAGTTGTTGTGAAGAAAAATACATTGTACATCATTTCAGAGTGAACCAACAGACACGATCCTAAGTAAATGACTTAATCTCTCATTGTGTTGAGAACGATAGCTTCATAATTTCTTTGAAAATCATCGGTCAGTCTAAAACAACCTGTCAGCAGAAATATAAAGGATTTGTATCGTGTCGAAGTGCAAGGTTAGTGACATGAATACAGTCAGTGTACAGGAGAACAGTGAGACGTGTGGAAGTGATGAGCTCAGCAAAAGTACCAGGGAAGCAGGCAGTGACTTCATCTGAAGAAGAAGTAGGAGTGACGCGAATTGGAATTCAGAAGACTCAGCAGAACATGACCTCAGTGCAATTGAAGGAAAGCTTTTTTTTTTATTTTATTGCTTTATTTTACGATGCTGTATCAACATCTAGGTTATTTACCGTCTGAATGATATGAAGGTGATAATGCCGGTGAAATGAGTCCGGGGTCCAACACCGAAACTTACCCAGCATTTGCTCGTATTGGGTTGAGGGAAAACCCCGGAAAAAACCTCAACCAGGTAACTTTCCCCGACCGGGAATCGAACCCGGGCCACCTGGTTTCGCGGCCAGACGCGCTGACCATTACTCCACAGGTGTGGACTGAAGGAAAGCAGCTGTGGTCCTTTCCGAAGAGAGTGAAGGAACTAAGAACCAAATAGAAGCTGTCGAAAAGTAGAGTGATGGAGATAGGAGATAATAGAGCAGAAAGCAGTGATGAAGGAAGGGGGGAAAACAAGGAAAAAAATCAGTATGACTTAAGGAAATGGTGTAGAGGGAAAATAAATCAAGAGAAAAGAAAACTAAGACCTAAAATAAAACAGAAATGTGAAAAAGTTAGCAGTCAGGTCCAAAAGTGCAAACAGACAGAGATGTCAAGTCAGGGGAAATGTGCCACAGAGGAGGGGAGTACAGAGTTATAAGTATAATATTTTGGGGTAGTAATGGGAGAGGAGTAAGATAGTGAAAGAAGTGATGACGGACAAGAAAAGACAGAATGGAAGAAATGTAATAATAAATTGAAACTAGTTTATTTCAATCACAAAAATTAACGAAATAGTTATTATTTTAATAAAAGTGATAATCGCACATATAAGCTATAGTTACCATTAGGCCTACTAAAAGATTTGTCGGTGTGAGGGTGCAAAGTTATTAGTTGAAAGGTGTAGGACTTAGCCATGTAACATTGTTAGTCTATGAGACTAGGTGCTTAAAGTCAAACGAAAAATTAAGACAGAACTGTAATCACTGAAAATAGCAAAATTGATGCTACCACTTCTTGTCATTGATAGATATTTATATGTTCAGTTTCTTTACTGCGTATTTTGTTGTAGGAACTCCAAATGTGACTTTATTGAAGAGAAGCAACAGTATATGGTGTGTGGCACAAGACGAAGCTGCCTACTCAGGATTGGCTTGGGAACCTCAAGAAGATGTAATAGACGAGAAAGGTAATACCAAGATTCTGTTCAGTTTTTTTTTTGTTTTTGTTTACTATCCAGAAACTTTAGGATGAAATTTGAATCATGAATGCACTAAATGAAGTTGGCATTACTCCTGCCTGACTTTCGTCACTACTGCTAATTCCCACCACCATCACCACCTCCACTGTTACTACTATAACTACAAATAACTCTATTACCACCACCATTATCATTATTCATAACATAACTACAAGTATGATAACCAGTTTGTGTCTTATTTTATTAAGTTTAAGTAGTCATATGATGAAAGAGTAATGGAACGGAGAAAAATTCTCTCCGGCGCCGGGATTTGAACCCGGGTTTTCAGCTCTACGTGCTGATGCTTTATCCACTAAGCCACACAGGATACCCACCCCGGCGTCGGACAGAATCGTCTCAGATTAAGTTCCAACTCTTGGGTTCCCTCAAGTGGCCGCCCTCTGCACTACGTCATAGATGTCTATGAACGTAGAACTGAAGTCCACACATGTGGACATGGGTTCAAATCCCGGAGCCGGAGAGAATTTTTCTCCGTTCCAGTACTCTTTCATCATATGATGACGCAGAATATCTGCATAGAAATATCACATGTACTTCGGTACATTAAAATAATATATAAGTTTAAGTAGGATGCAGAATACACCATTAATCGTCCTTCATGACAAAAGTTACTCCATGAGCTGATGCTTAATTGTTATGTTTATTTGTTGAGAATTAGACGCATATATTACAATGCATCAAGATTTATTGTAATTAAAATATTTAATTGTCGTACAAGTTCATATTGCCAGAAAAAATTGATGATGATGATGATGATGATGATGATGATGATGATGATGATGATGATGATGATGACGACGACGATATAATAACGTGGTAAGGATTTAAAATAAAATAGACATATAACTACAAGATTGGCTTCAGTGAAAATTCATTCATTGCTCAAACACAGAGTAGTGGCAGTGGCAGTGGTGGTGGTTATATATTCAAAAACACGAATGGGCTTTACTCTCGTACTTGAAGACTTGTGTGATCTCATGCAATATTCATATAACTGTTTGTAAGGTGTAATTATTGATGTAAATAGTATGTAAATTTCACATTTGTTTTGCAGTTGAATGGATCACTGAAAAAAGTGCATTAAATTGTAACTTTATGGAACCTACGAGTTGTAAGATGTGGACAGGATGGGGCCAGTCTGTTACTAAGAATCGTCTGAAACTTCCAATTACTGACTATCGATGGAATTGTAAGTATGTATTCCATAAATGTGAAATAATAGTATGGTAGGCCTACTCATAACAAAGGAATGCATGAACAAGACACATCAGAGTTAATAAAGGTAACAGTCTCGAAAGAGAACGGGAAGTTTTGCATATTTTATGGATTAGACAGCCTTCCCAATAACACAAATTTAAACTATGACACTCTAGAAATCGAATAAAATACAATCATAGTAGAAAAATAATTATGACAAAATGAGAAACCTTTAAAAAATTTCTAGGTTATAAAAACTATAAAACGAAACTATGAAAAATAAAAATACATAAATGTGTATATAAAATTAAAATCAAATAAGAGAAGAAGATAAAATACAACAATACCAATAAGAGGAAATAACAGAGAAGTACTAGATTAACATAAAATAATTATATGTCTGTCTGTCCATTCGTCCATCTATCATATTTTTCGTTCGAATGACCCAACCATCCATTTCTAACTGTTTGGTAGTCAGTTCTCCATGTCTCTACATTTCTTTGGCTTTGTTATTATTTTAAATTTGTACAACCCTTTTTGTGCAGTGAACGACACAAAACTTGTATGGTACATAAAAATACTGGAAATTTAATTATACATGAAGTGACTTTCACTAGTCCACACCTGTGAAGTAACAGTTAGCGCATCTGGCCGCAAAACCAGGGTCCGATTCCCGGTTGGGGCAAGTTACCTAGTTGAGGTTTTTTCTGGGTTTTTCCCTCAACCCAATATGAGAAAATGCTGAGTAACTTTAGGTGCTGGACTCTGGACTCATTTCACTGGCATTATCACCTTCATCTCATTCAGACCTAAATTACCTAAGATGTTGATAAAGCGTCGTAAAATAACCTACTAAAATAAAAAATAAAATTTTCACTATGAAAATCATACTATCAATGGTAGTTCACGAAAACTAAAATTAGTGTATGGGTAATTCGTGTTTGTTTCCTCAAGAACATAAGCTATGTACAGCACCAGTAGCTATAGGAATCTGCTGTTTTGAATGCAAATAAAATATTTTAACTTTGAGTCTCAACAAACTACAAACTTAAAACATACGACAAGGGACTAACTTGCAGTAGTTCACATTTTTCTGTCATGAGTTTAAAATTTCCAGATATTTCAACCTAGATCTTCTTTTTGCACATGTTTTTATCCTGTATAAACTTTAACTTGTGTAAAATTCGTCGTAAGGAAAGTATTGTTGTTGTTCTAATACCACTGTCTAGTATATACAGTCACGAAACTTGAGTTTATGAGAGTACTAGGAACAATAGACTGTGCAGGTACTATTTTGCATTATCTGTAATGAGGACGATAGTAGCGATCCTAGTGGTTAGCAACTATCTATGGATGCATATTTACTACGTATTGAGCTCCGTGACTGTATATACTAGACTGTGCTAATACTGTAACGCCATTAGTGCTCGTACACTCCAATAGTTTTGAGAGGTGGTTTCATGCATGAACAGACCAATGCATTGATGAGGTTGTCCAGATTCATTACTTAATTTGTATTACACAGATAACAAGTTGGTTTGTTGTAAATTTCTATGCTGTGAAGGTGGCCTGCTTAGTAGTTATAGCCTGTAGATTTTCGTGCTTCTTGGTGTATTACTCCTGGATTAGTTAAAATCTTTATTTTTCGTCTTCAGTGATATCTTCATTATGTCACTTCTGGATAAATTGAAATTTAATTTTCATGAATAGTGGAATGAAAGACTTCAATTGGTTATAACTACCTATATAGAATTTAGTAAGTACCCATTTTGTCAAGAAATATTCTGTTTCATTACGGTACCTCATATACCACAAGGAGAAGGAATACACGGTCTCTCTTCTCAAATCTTGTATGACCTCACTGGTCGACCAACTCTGTTTTGGATACTTCTCTACCCTTCAGAGAATTTCTGCACCCAATTGTAGACAGCTTGAAATGACAGGCAATCCTCACCATACCCAGACAGCATTTCTTTATGAATATTTTTTGCTGCCAAACCTTTTTCCTAGAAAAATCGCACAATGGAGCTCTCCTTGACAATGATACACTCGTGCAAAGGTTCCACCATCTTGCAACTGCTGCTTCTTTGTTTTTCATGTGCAGCTTGTGCACACATCAATCAGCTTGACACTTGCCGTGTAGTGGTGATAGCTTCAGCCGAGTCATTAAAAAATGTAGTTGCTACTTCAATTTGTAACTTACTTATTGACATGCCTGGTATTTTCAAGTCGCAGTATATCTAAATACCAATTGCCACATTGTCACAAAATGAAGTCGTCCATTCATCTCATCACCGACTAGTATCAGAAGTGTTGGTGATTCTAGTTACCTAAAATTTCTTATTCCACATTAGTACCTGTTGTAAAGTTACTCTTAAGTTCCATACAGTACATAACGGTACTCACTTCATTATAATTTATTTCCTAAATTGTTGATTGCGAAAAGGTAACTGTATCTTCTTATCATGTAATTACCATATATTGCAAAAGAAACTGATTATTATCTTTGAATTCATTAGCACGGAATAATAATGAAATAATGAATAGCAAGTAAGAAAGTATGCACTATGTCTGCACTTTAAATAGAAGAGAGTCTGAAACGTTACAAAAGCATAGTAAGCTAGTCTAGGTACTAATATAGTATTTTCAAATTCTGAAATTTCAAGTAGTCTAGCTCAAGTAATGCATAAGAACATATTAAATACAAATGCTTTCTTGCTTGCAGGCTACAAAGAGCTCGATTTCATAAAAACAATGAATAAATATTTTAATATTGTAGAATGATCTAATGGTATTATGGAAATGCCTTGGATGTGGTAAGCTCTTTGTGTAAACATATACGTACTGACAATCCTTATATTCTCTTAGAACCAACCTGTATTTTTTTTATCGTCATCATTTAAATTTACATTTTTACATTCTGTTTAAACAAATCTGATATAAATTATGTCGTGCTTCCTTCCAGATCTGCGTGTTATACATGCCAAAGGAGAAACCGTTTTCCTTAAAGAAAATAATGTTGCTCTGCCAACAAACGTTTCTGACTGGGAAATGACGGTCTCAGTGAATGCAATTGAAGAAGCACATATTGTGATCTGTAAAGAAGAGGATCCATTTACAAAAGGCTGTTATTGGATATTACTTGGTGGTTGGAAATCTGAGACAGGAAAGACAGAAAGAAGATGTGCTCTTAGAAGATGTCCTTCTGGAGTCAATGAATGTAATGTGACTGTGAACGAATACAAGGTAAGTGCTACTGTATGTGTGAAATGCGGGGTAACCAGTGACCTATTAACTTGCAGCTGGGACTTGTCAATGCAAAGAAAGAAGTCATAAATATTAAGCAGCTTGAATTTTTGGTAATGTTATAAATTTTACTTGTTTTGTATGTGGCACCTTCACTAGAATACTTTTTAAACATTATGAATTTATTAATTAATGTTTCAAATTATAATTACCTTGCCTCTCTTACAGAAAGTATTGGTAATTCCAAAGAAGTGGATTCATGTGACTATATACTCTAAAATTGCAGGAGATAGTCAGTATTTGAGGATAAAGACTGCTGATAGAAATGAAACAATTCTCGAGTATAATGACGCGCAACCTCTGGTACCTAAGTATCTAAATGTACGGAGTGGAAACAACATTGAAGCCTACTTTCGAATTCATAATTGTGAGTACATACCGGTACATATTCTAGTGCCTTGAGTACATATAAATAGAAGTTTTGAAATTAACATCTTTTTATTTTAAGTTCATTCTTATAACAAAATTATTTGACTTATACTGATAGTACCAGTCACAAATAATACTTTTGAGATAACAGTTCTATGAAATTACTTGATATTTTACATTTTTTTCATATATCTTCACATTTTAAAACGTCTTATACAGACTAGGCAGTTTAAAAGTCCCGAAACATTGCTCAGTTGGTCGGCAGCCTGAGCCCCATGCAATTCTTGGTATTCTCCTTCATAAAAGTGTGGTGCTCGTCGGAGTAGGAGTAGCAGTTGATTTCATTAGAGAGTACAGTAGTGTTGTATAATGGTCAGATGCATCATCGTATATTCATTGTGAAGACTTACATCAAATGCAGAAAGAATATTTTCGAGGACTACATTCCAAGGCAGTTTCTATTTCATTAAGTTTTCTTCTTATGTCTTCGTTTTCTCTTATAGTTAGTCACTGAACCCATTTTATTAAAATTTACCCTCTGTTGCTTTGCTTGTCTTGTTCTGCCACACAATTTTCTGTACTTAATATGAATAGATAGATAGGTAGGTAGGTAGGTAGGTAGGTAGGTAGTAATCGTTGGAATACAATTATTCATGGCATCGTCAGTGTACATTAATCTAACAATGATACAATAGTTTTACAGTCATCTTAATCTATGGTAACATGTCACATGCTTATTTAATAGAATACTAGTTACTTAGAATATACCCATGTACTTAATCACTAAGCAAATAATGTACTACTAATACTACTAATTCAGTCAGTAATGCATAACACACTAGAATAGTTACTTGTAAATAAGATGATGAGTTTATTTTAAGAGAAGCACAATTAATTATTTTGTAATCACACGCTAGCAGGCAATTGATTTTCTTTCTTCTGAGTCTTGATGCTGCCTCTCTTCCACTAGGTCTCCAGGCACATGAAACAAGAGAGAACAGAAGGGCAATACTCACAAGAATAAATGGTTAAAATTTAAAACTTTATATTTAAATAGTCCTTTGTGCATATTGGCATGTGTGTCGGTAATATATTTTTAACAGATTTCTTAAACATACTATTGTTATGTGCCTTGACATGTGGGGGAAGTTTATTATATAAATTACTGCCAGTATGTGTAGGGGTATTGAGAGTTTTAGCAAGTCTGTGATAATTCAAATGTATATTATTGGATGTACTAGTATTGTGCTCGTGATATTCTGAGTTTGTTTTAAAGGAATTTAAATTTTTATGAATAAAGCATACCGTTTCTAGGATATAAACACAGGGTACCGGTAAAATTTTAAGTTCCTTGAAAAGTCCTATGTTTCTCTGAACTCAAATTATACTTTATTTTTAAATTTATCATTGTTCCGTATTCTCTCCGCAATCATATTGTATTTTTCATTTAACCTCTGCTTTGTATTCTGGATCCTAGTGGTCAGCCGTAGATTTCGGCCAGGTGTCCCAAATTGTGGAATTTGTTTGTTGTACGACAATACAGTAAATATCTCACCATTTCACAATGCTACTGTACTCTCCAATGAAATCTCACTCACAATTGACTGCAGATAGGAAGAGTGCTGCACTTTCATGGAGAGGAATAAAAGTGATTGTATGGGGCTTGGACCACCAACTGACCAAGTAATGTTTTGGGACATCTAAACTGCCCGCACTCTATCTGAGTACATGTCCGTAACACTGGCTCTTTTTCTATAAGTACATAAAAATGTAATGATTTATGGACAGGAAAAATCTTGTCAAAGAACATAAATCATAATTAATAAACATGTTGATTACTGGAACAACACAAATTAGATTTCCTTTCTAATTTGTATAATTATCTACTAAAATAATTTACTATATATTTTGTTAGACTGCGGTCTAGAGGCTAGAGCAGCTAGACTTATAATTCTGTAGACCTGGGTTCGATCCCCTGCATACCCCCGATTTATGACTTGTTTTGGGAAAGCCTGTGGTCAGTTAGCAGAGGGATTATCTCCTGGAGCTCCGATTCCCCTGTGGCATCCCAACAAATCTGCATCATTTCATCTCATCTCATCGTGAGTGTAGCCTAGTCCAGTCTCCTATGGTGCACCCTGGACAGCAACTCAATCAGCAAATTGGTCTACACATCTTGTTTCATATGAATGAATGACGAGCAGTCAGGTACCTGATATTAGTTAAAATATACGAGGTGGACCATAAGTAATGTCATTAATTTCAGGGAGTTATTCTTTGAGATATTTCAAACAAAAAAGTGAAATACAATTTTTCTCGTTTTTGCCTCCTTCTAGAGATAAAAATTGTTTTATGTGAAACATTTCATGGCGTGTTTGGGGAAACTATTGATTTAAATCCCAATATGCTGAGTCAGTTTAAGAGAGCAGTGTATTATGATAATAAATTATTGAAAGAATTTTAGTTTTGTTCTTTAAATATGCAGAAATTTAATCCATTAAATATGCAGAAATTTGATCCGAACAAATGTAACATTGTAAAATTCCTTTGCAGAATGAAAAGTTACATTTCTTTGTAAAATGCCTTTGTAGGATGCAAAGTTACATTTGTTCAAATCAAATTTCCGCACATTTAAAGGACAAAACTAAAATTTTTTCGATCATTTATTACCATAATACACTTGACTCAGTATATTGAGAATTAAATTAATGGCTTTCCAAAACATGCTCTGAAATGTTTCACATAAGAAAATTTTATTTCAAAAAGCAAGAACGAGCAAAATTATATTCAACTTTTTTTATTTAAAAATGTAAAATACATAATACACTATAATATTATGTGTTTTAATACTCTGATAATTATAGTGTACATGTATTTTAAATTTTTAAATCAATTGGAAGAAAACACTGTTGAAGTAAGACTAGTCTCAAGCATGTCTAACGTTTTTAACTTTTTTGTTTGAAATATCTCTAAGAATAACTCCCTGAAATTAATGACATTACTTACAGTTCATCCTGTATGTTGTTAGAGCTGTGTTACGTGTTTACATACCGGTATTCTATCATTCTTTAGCTTGATTATTTGAAGTACCTTAACAGACTTCAAAATGTCCTGTACTTTATATTTATACCGTAACAAAGATAGAATGATTAGACTAAGTAATTATTTAATGAAATTGAAATCTTACGTAGCCTACCTAACACAAGTAACATCTGAAATTCATAGTAATGTCCCAAGTAAAAAACAAACTTGATCACTTTCATTTAGACCAGGCCAAATAAAAGAAAGTTTGCTTTTGGAAATAGGCTTGGATTGCTGGCTGGTAGGTTTTTCGAGGGCCTGACTGTATGATGCATGCACTTAGACTTATCATGGTCCGTTGTGCGCGTGCGCCCTATCTGCGATTGTTTTTCCAGTCTGACAGGTGACGTGGGTTGCATCTGTGAATCCGATTCTGACAGATGGGTGAATCTGCGTGCCATTTCCCATTCCCAGAAAATTGAAAAACCCTGCAGAAAGATGCCATAAACACCATCTTTGTTCACAATGAATTTTAACCCTAGTCTCTGGTGTTTCAGGAAAACAAAAACAGTGCAGTAAAAGTGAAAATGAAAATCTAGGAGAAAAATGCGATAGTAATAATGCTACAAGTTGTGATAAAGCAACTACTTTTTAAGTGTGATTTTCAAACTTCTTAATTGCACTTGAGACACTGTTGAATCTTTATTTAATTAGATTCCCCTTGTGAATACTCGCTTAACTATAGACTTCAACGAGAGTGATTATTTACTGAAATATATAACAACTTCATCATTCAATTTATTCCTCCTTTTACAGACCATCATAACGAATAAAGTCTCTTGTGAGTACACCACGTATATTCTATTTTTTGTTTCTGTATAAAAAGACATACAGAACACTTGGTAGGCTACTACCAACAACTACTGATCTAAATCACACAGTAGTTCAGGAACTGTTTGTTACCACTTTAATTCTGCATGTGCCTTCTCCTTACAGAAACATAATTTCTTTTCGTTCCATGTTCATTTTACGTGTAGAACCTGAATGTATTAAATCTTAGTGTATCCATTGTAACAAAAATTGTTGATTAGATACTTTCAGGTGGGACAACACTGGGGCTAAGTTAAAGAGTCCTGTGTTTCATCCATCTTCATCCAGACTGTGTGTGTATATTCTACACTACAGCCAACAAATGAATACGAACTTGAATGTGGAGCTGTTTTATGTTACACGCAACTTCAGTGAAACTGTAATAAAGTTATCACCCAGTGAAGTGAGTTCGTTTACTGTTATTTATTATAGCCTACAGTTCAAGATAATGGTTCATAACCAGTGTTGCACAAATATTTGTTCTATATAGAAACATATTGTTAAAGAATGTTTATTGCACAAGGTGAACCTTTTGGGAAGACATGAAATGAAAATGCTCTAACATGAGAAGGGTTACTATTTATTTTTCAGTAATCTGCAAATATATTCTAGATGATTGGGAGTTTTAACCATATTGTACCTCAACGTACTCACCAATATGTACAAAGCATAATTCACAATCATCATCATCATGCAAGTCATGAAACATCATTGTCCATTCCTTGTCATAACGAAAATATAATTTATGTCACGTTCATTAATGTTGCAGAAGCAATGGAGAACCGAAAGAATTATTCATAATTTATCTGATGGATGGAAGAATGGAACACAGCTAATTATTTATTCACAGGCAAAACTTTTCTTTGCTATAGGAGCTGTTCGGGAATGTAAAGAAAAGGGTGAGCATGAGCATGAACTTTATTTTAGTCGTATACAATAATAACAGAACACAGTATAACATAATTATAAATTCACCTGAAGTGTGATCACTTACACAGAGAAATTATAGTTAACTTAGCTTAATTTCCGAGAAATGAAATTCTGGCAATGGATTACTCTAGTTATTTGTTCTTGCTGTATGTCTGTTTTACCCTCATAAAGAACTCAGTTTATATCCATTGAATCTCTCGCATCTCTTCATAATAATTCATTATGGTATATATTTACAGCACATATTACAATAAAAACTTATGAAAACTATTTTCAAGTGTACTATTAGCTAGTCTAATATATCAATAAAATTTACGCACAATTTTAAGCAGTATGAAGTGTCCATTATTCTTCCGCACGTGGTATCTGATCAAGTGATCAGCCACATGAACTGAAAAGAGAATAAAAGGAGAATTTTAAACAAAAAAATTAGTTATATTCTCGGTAGAGATTATCAGTTTTTTCTGCCTTCAATCGATCGACTTTCCTCCCAGTATCATGCCAAAAAACATGAAGAAATGCAAAATCTTCCCGCCACTGCTGTGTGTCCACGTAACAGACATAAGGATACTGACGATGTAAATCTATTAAACGTTCGAAAACGTGTAGAAATTAGAATTACAATGTAAAATGATAAAGCGATTTTTAATAAATCTAAACATAAGGAAAATTATAAATCTAAATTACTTAATTAATTATATTTATTACTTTACATAGATGCGAAATGTAGGGTACAGATACTGAAAAAAAAAAAAAATGTCAGTCTTTATTCACAGGATGGTGGAAGTACAATGTAATATTCCATTTTTGTTCTAGATAAAATCCATGAACAAAAAAATACTACTGGGTTCAAAAAGTTCCCGGAATTTTACTACCATTTTTTGTATTAATATATAACAAGGGATATTATACATTTGTTTTGTTGATAACATTCATGATGTCATTTCCTTAAAGTTTGTTGATAATGGCGATTGTTGGTTTTGAGTTATAGGCAATTGTTTATCATAGTGTTTTGTTTGTTCGTCGCATTTTGTGATTATGTTCACAGAGCAACGTAGAAACATCAAGTTCTGTGTTTTGTTACACAAAACTCCTGCAGAGACATTAAGATTGTTGGAAGAAGCATATGGCGAAGCAGCAATGAAAAAAACTCAAGTGTACATATGCCTGGCACAAACGCTTTTCTGGTGGCCACGATAGCATCAAAGATGACGTATGCAGCGGCCGACCAACAACTGCAACAAATGAAGCAATTGCTCATCGTGTGCGTAATGTTGTGAGGGACGACCGACGTAAAACCATAAAAGATATAGCAGCAGAGGTCGGAATATCAGTCGGAAGTGTACACAATGTTCTTCACAAGCATCTCAACATGCATTACTCGTCTCAGAAGTTAGTTCCGAAAATGTTGTCGGCAGAACAGAAAGAAACAAGAATGACTCTTGCTGGGGACATGATCAGTATGGCTGATGAAGATGGTGATTTCTTAAACAAAATTAATGCTGGTGATGAAACTTGGTGCTACTTGTACGACCCAGTCCCTAAACGACAGTCATCTGAGTGGAAATCGAAAATATCTCCTCGGAAGCAAAAATTTCCTAGGGACACTTCCAAAGGAAAAGTTATGTTGGAAGTTTTCTTCGACTCTCAGGGTCTCATCCACCATGAGTTCATTCCAGAAGGTCGTACTGTAACGAAAGAATTGTACGTAGAAATCCTCTGTCGCCTCCGGGACGCAATGAGAAGGAAACGTCCAGAAAAGTGGGTAGAAAACAACTGGTTCCTTATGTATGACAATGCACCTGCTCATCGCGCAATTATTGTAAAGAATTTTCTTGCCAGGCACAACATAACTGCTTTGGATCACCCACCATACTCTCCTGATCTCTCAACACCTGATTACTTTCTGTTTCCCCGTCTGAAAAGTCATCTGAAAGGACGGAGATTCAATGCTGAAGAGGTTATCGCAAACGCGACGAGAGCACTAAGACGGGTTTCACAAAATGGCTTCCAGGCCTGCTTCCAGGAAATCTACACGCGTTGGCAAAAGTGTGTTGTTGCGGAAGGCAACTATTTTGAAGGGAATGCTGTAGAATAGTGTTTAAGGTACGTTGTTTCTATGATACTAGCAAATTCCGGAAACTTTTTGAACCTAGTATGTATATACCATATATATTTATATTGTTGAGTAATTTGCAATTTTAAAATCATCTTTCTAACTTCGATGATCTTATTCTGGTTTGTGCTGGATCCAGGTTGCATAATGGTATTAGGAACATCGAGTGGCATTGCCATCATATTTAAAATGGGAAAACATTCTGATGGCCAGAACTTCAAAATTTGAGATTATCTTTTATGTGCCACACGCCATTAAAATTTTCATGGGAATAAATTGTTATTAGTAAAGACAAATATTTATAATACGGTAGGTATTAAATATTACTACTGACTGGAGCATAATTTCATTTCTATTTTGTGCACTATGTAGAGAGAAAAACAAAAGTGAACGAGATGAAAATAGGGAGATTTAAGAACTCAAAATACTAGTACCTAATATTGTGGATTTTTAACTAATTGCTAAAGCCAAACTAAATACGATACAGTAGCATTTAAAGTACCGGTTGGCTAATTAATACATGGAGTTGAGAGTGTTCTGAAACTAGTTTCAGCTACACTTGTGGCAAAAGGGTGAGCACAGTTTAATTTTGGGTGAAATCCACTGCACGTCCACTGGCACCAATCATTGCAAATTCATATTGTTTGTTTCATAAAATTACATTGTCTTTTATATGTCTTCTAATATTAATATCAAATTGACTCTTTTTGCATTTTGCAGGTGACGTTCGAATATCTCGTGTGAATGTTAAAAGTAATCGAGGAATATCATGTCGTCCATTGCAATACCGTGACACAAATCTCACTATTCCGTCTCCAGCGAGCAAATATCCAGGTAAAAAAATATCTGTGCATTTACTTTAACCTATATCATGAGAATGCAACTGTAGTAACTGTTTCAATGTATAAAATGAGTTTATCATAAATTACGCTTTTAATATTTTTTATTAATGGCTAATGGCTTCATTGCCAAATGCAAGGCACTAGACAACAACAATATTTTTTATTTCCCGATATAACAACAAATAACAGTTGTTTAATCAACTGTCTGAAGACAGGTTGAAACTTCATACGTGATGTCAATAAGGCATCACTCAAGAAGCAACTAAGCCAGGAGATAATAGGGTAAGGTGGCCAGTTCCTTTCTCCCTCCATTGCATACATCACTATAATGTCATAAATAATTAGGTGATTAAATCTCCATTCCTAACCTCTCTGTTTTTATGTGATTTTTTTTTTGGTATTTCTGACACTATCTCTGCCATTGGCGTACCTTAGGTTATAGACACACATTTGCCTGCTTTCCAGCTGTGTTCCGGCATTGATTCGTTTTCTGCTTGAGAGGTTGTCGAAATTTAGATGTATTTGTTAAAGCGAAGTGCAAATTGCTGTTTCAATAATGAGTGTTTGCAGTAAGTGCAACAACAAAGTAACAACATTCAAATTAAGCTGTTCTGAATGCTCTTAAGTTATTTGATGTGAAATGTGTAAATTTGAATGAAGAAGATCCAGATCTCGTTAAAATCAATAATAAAGTGTGGTGTTGTGAAGATTGTAATGGCAGCGAACCCTCCTTCATCAGTTGCTCTGTATAAATCGGTTTTTAGTGTGAAGGAAAAGATAGCTAATTAAAAAAATGTAGGTAGTCAGAAATCAGAAAAGGACTTGGGTAAGTCGCTACATTTACTGCATGAGAAACTAGACGAAAATAAAAAATTGATTAAACAACAATCAGAAAGTTTAAATGTCTGTCTTGTGGAAGTTGATAAGTTAAGAGCTGTAAGCGCATTATTGCGAAATAAATTAGTAGAATCAGAACGCCAGGTTGATGATCTAATCCAGTACATACGTAGTGTTCTGCCCAAGGGCAGGTCTTGCACTGCAAACCCAGCATTCTCCAATGTTTTCTATTTTCTGCCTTCCTCTTAGTCTCCGAATATCCATTTATATGATAACTAGTACTGTGTTTACAGAATTGACTGAATGTGCGTGATTGTATAACTTCGTATAAATAATGCATGGGTGACTCATCTACTATGTAAAGTAAAATCGTTGAATTAATACCCGAGCAGCAGGCTTTATATCTTTTTTTGCATGCATCAGTATTTGTAATGTCCAGCAGTGTTATCACATTTTTGTTATAAAGATTATTCCTAGTTACAATTATTTTTATACTGACATCAGTACATTGATTTTTACACCATCATCCACAGTGAATAAATTTTAAGTTATAACATGACTTTTAATTAAAATTGAAGTTAAAACTATTAACCTTTCTTTATCTGAAATCTGATTATTGTAATATCTATCTAGTCAGTGATGTATGTAATGGAAGGGAAAAGGAACTTGCCACCCTATCCCATTATCTCCTGGCCTAGTCTCATGAATGATGCCTTGTTGGTACTTGTAGACAGTTGACTAAACAACAACAACAATCTTTTTTGTAGTCGTCAATTAACTCGAGATATGACAACCTTGTTATGTACTCCATGTGGAGTTGATATCGGCTCATCAATTAAAAATGCTAAGGCATCATTGGTAGACATATGTTGTCACTCCTTGCGATTGGAGCGACATTTCAGGAAGCCTGATCAATAATTAAACAAACTCTTATCTTATTTTTTCAAAGGAAAGCATCATCTTTGACACTGGCTCTGTATTAATTAAATGTGAATATTATATTTATTACACTTGCCTAAAAAAGTAATGGTGAAACTAGCGTGTAAATATCATATGTCATGCCAAAATGAGTTTAATTATGTGACAATAACAAAAGAATTACTTATCTACAGTCATCTTGTCAAGAATCACGTTCTAAACAACAATCAAGGGTTTCGTTGTTAATGGTTATCTCACACAGAGTCCAAGCATTACCCATGAAAATATTCTTTCTCTCTACCTCTTCTAGTGAAGACCTGTGATTTTGTCGCTGTGATAGATCTGTTGCTGGTTCCGACTGTGACTGTAGTTTCAAAATCACAGCTCCAAAAAATCGCCACCTCCAACCAATATGTGACTCATAGCAATGGCAACTGATGTATGTATAGATATATGACAGCTTCAGACAACTGCAAGTCAGAAGATTCATTATTAATTTGAAGGACAACGTAACTGGGATTTAATTAATTATCATCTCATTCATCTGAAAAAGTCTGATGTCACCATTTCGTTGCCGAAGTACTCCCAAATAATTTTTAAACTTTCTTAAGCGAATATATGTGCCCACACATTGCGATAACACAGCTCAGAGCATGTTTGTATTTGTTATACTCACCGAGCTAATCAATATTGTTGATATAGGACATGGCACTGGTCTATCAATTTGTAGAAGAGTGATAAACATAAACATCTATCAGCTCGTGATGAGAGACTATCACAGTCACCAAGAATCATCCAAACACAAAAATCATACTGTGACAAAATCGTTATTATCTATTACAGCGATTTTTCCGGAGCAGTCAGAGTTCGAAGCTGTGACAGCTAAATGCTGTCACACCCCACTTCTAACCCTTTTTTCTCTTCATCCCTTTATTTCATTCTCTGTCTGTCCCTCTGTTTTCTCTCTGTTTTCTCCCTCTCTCCTGTATGATCACATGTTATTCTTGAATCATGAAATGCTCTGAGAGGGAACGAAAGGATAAATTCTGAATGACTGTATAAAATGTAAATTTTAAGATATTGTGAAGTTGTACAATTTAGAATCTACTTGTTTCATGTATTGTTCCAGATTCAAGACTCAACATGTCACAGGCTTGTAATAAGTTCTCAGTTTCTGAATTGACTAACTGTAGTGGTGTTACTATCTGCTGGCCAGTGAACAAAGACAGTACCTGTTCTTGTAGTCCAGGATTCAAAGGAAGATATTGTCGGCCAAGTAAGTAAATGTTTTGTTTTACTTTTTTCGACAGTGATATATTTTCGAGTGTGTGTGTGATGATACTTATCACTTCCTAGAATGAATCAAAAGCAATAGATAGATTGTGTTTTCATTCATTGCACATAAATAATTATCAACCCTATAGTTTGACTAAATATTAGCCTACCCTTCACAACATTTGCTTTGTCCACCACAAATTTCATCATGACCTGACTGGGTGTTAAACCCAGGCTACTTGTATGGAAGATCAGTGTATTATGGCTTGAGCCACAGACACAGCGACATTCTCAAATTATTGTTGATTTATGCCATGAATTATCAAACTAAAAGTTTGTTTTATTTGGGTACTGGTAGCTACTTATAGGTACAGGGCTCCTACAAAAGACCTTTCCGGTTTCGAACACATATAATGAATCTGAGGTGCATGAAAATAGCACCAATGGAAAGAGAAACTCAAAAAGTTTAGTTGTGGCAACATTGTTTTTATAGTTGGTAACACTGCCTCATAACAGCGCATATAAACAAGTTTGTTCATTGTTGAGGCAAAATGGCTGCTATAGAGGACAGAAAAGCTTGATTTTCATGTGAACCAGTCGGTTATTAATGTGCAACGGCATTACCGAACAAAGTTTAATGCCTACAATACACTGATTTTAAGGCAAGATTCTTCACAAATGGTTGCATTTTCATCCGTATCGACTGCAGTTGTTGCAAACCCTAAAACCAGAGGACAAAGTGCTACGAAGAAATATCTGCATAAGTAAGCAGACTTTAATTGAAAACGAGGTCAATGTAGAGCATCCACCAGCCACTGAACGAATATTGCACACTTTTCTCACTGCCAATGTGGCACTATAAATGAATTTTCAATACTTTTATCACAACCACAACACATTTAGTATATCACGAAATATGTAAAATGTAATTATTATGAAAGTCGCCATACTGTCTTCTTCGAATTAGGAATATTAGTACGATCCACTTCCAATAGATGGAAACCAACATGATTGGCAGAGCCGGCAATACATGAAAACGAAATGATACTAAATGTGAGGAATGTTACTATAGGTGTGTAGTATTGTGTGACAGGTTAGGTTAGGTTTGATTAGGTGTGTATTATGTGACAGGTTAGGTTAGGTTTGATTAGGGGTGTAGTATTATGAGAAAGGTTAGGTTAGGTTTGATTATGTGTCTAGTATTATTACTACGTTGGCAACACTGAAACCCACTGTTACATTAAAGAAATATGGCGGTATTCTTCGTTCACGCACGACGATTTTTGTATATAAGTAAAGTACTGTATTTAGGGTGGGTTGGGTGGGCTTACAGCTCTCCCAGTGATCACATCAATTTCTACTAATCAATACTATAAATCCAAGACATTTTCAAGGTATTTTATCAAGTTCCTATAGTGGCTTGGACATAAGAAAGATTCACTGAAAACGATGATGAATTTATTTGTTCCGTGGTGTTTCCTGACGAAGTCACTTTTCTTCTTTCTGGTAAGGTGAACAGACATAACCTCAGAATCTGGGGGTCGGAAAATGCGCGTATCTAAATGGAACTTAATTATAGGCTTGATGTGTGCCGTGTTACCAAGGGGAGTCACGTTGAACATCTTTAAGGTAAGGAACTAAACTTTTTGAGTTTCTCTTTCAATTGGTACTATTTTCATGCACCTCAGATTCATAGAACGTAAATTACATGTGTTCGAAACTGAAAAGGTCTTTTGTAGGAGCCCTTATAATTATATATTTCTTATGAATAATGGTTAAAAAAAACTATAAATGATACTCCAATTCCCAACAAGATACAAAAGACTAAAAATCCTTCTTGCCAATGCTGTTAATGTATGTTTGTAAGATTTCATATTATAAATTATTGTATTACAGTACCGCTTTTCTGTCATTGCCCTTGTCAAGGATAGAGATCCAGTTTTCTTTCTTTTGAATTTAAGAAGGGTTGCGAGAATATCCCAAAACATTTTCATTTTGTGTATGTTTTGATATAACTCTTAACTTTTTTATTATTTTTATTACCTCATTTGTATTTTTTTTTCAGATCTAGAACCAAATGAACCTGAAGTGTACTGTGATAAATATAATATTATTGTGTATTGGCAGAGGAATGAAGAGTTCATTCAGGTGAAATATATTTTTAATTTCACGATCATTCTCAGCATTTGAAATTAAAGAATTGTGAAAATCGGATTGTCATATAAGATCTAGGTTATGTGAAAACATCAGTACATTAAAACTGTGTTCCTTCTTCGACAAAATTTTATTGATTTAACTTTCCATAACATTTTCAATCTGCCATAAACCAGACACATTAGGTTTATGAGAACTAAAATACGAATTTTGATTCTAACACACTTAATCGTCTTTGGAACACAGCATCAATCAATAATGATACCTCTATCGTTGTAGGCATTGTTCTCTCAGGCTTATTTATATTGACATAATTCAAAATTGTGTGATAAGTAGCCTATTAATTGTTTATAAATTACGTAACATACTGACATTATCTCCATACCGGTATTTGGTTTATGTGTGGATTTATTCTGTTTCTTTCATTGTGAATTTGAAAACTATAGGTTACAATTTCAAGCCACAATTAAAGCAAGAATATTTTTAAATCTTGTTAGTACTTAACTATTTTTTCATATTGAAAGATTAACAATCATATTGGTGAACAATTTAACCATTAAATAAAAATAATTGAGAAAGCTGTATAATCTTTTATAGATATACATTACTACAAGTCTCCTAGGCAGATAACTGTAATGGGAGGGAGATGAAGTACAGGAAAGGTGTCGTTGAAAAGAGTGAAACTGAAATGAGAAAATAACATTAGGAAGAGTTTCAGAGGGTTGCTCTGAGGTAGTCATTTCAATTGTGTCCTCTGGCAAGATTATATCGAGAAAGCACTCTTAAGGAAATCAGAAGATCCAAGTCATTTACTGCACTTGGCTGGTTGCAAGGTTGATGGATCAATCCAGTCGGTCAGTTACTCATTGCATATCTCTTTATCAGCAAATATTAGCATTAGAATATAATATGTAGTAACACTATAGAGCTCCTAATCATTGTCTAAGATGTTGGATGTCGTCTGTTTGTCGTTTGACTATGCTTTTATACATGGACTATGAAAACTTTCCAGTACTGAATGTAATACCTAGAAGATATTTAGAGATATAATTTCGTTATGTGATTGCTTACATCATGTTGTTGTTGTTACAAATGGCTTTATTGGAATTTAATCCTTTACATATCTGGCACCGTACTACATAATTAGTCCACACCTGTGGAGTAACGGTTAGCGGATCTGGCCACAAAACCAGGTGGCCCGAGTTTGATTTCCAGTGGGGGCAAGTTACCTGGTTGAGGTTTTTTCCGGGGTTTTACCTCAACCCAATATGAGCAAATGCTGGGTAACTATCAGTGCTGGACCCCAGACTCATTTCACTGGCATTATCACCTTCGGCCCATCCAGATGCTAAATAACCTGAGATGTTGATAAAGCATCGTAAAATAACCTACTAAAAAAACTACATTATAAATTACTGAGTAAGAACACAAGTCAGGTAGAAATTAAGACAAATAAAACAAATAAGATACAGTTTCATAGTATTACATATTACATACCTATTCTAAGTTTACAAATTATAAAATTATTTTAATTACATACAACACAAATCGGTAAAGACAAGCAATCAAGTGCAAATTGATACAGATGAAATACCGGTACATTTTCATAATGTTACATTATTTTACATAGTCTATGTTACAAATTGTTAATCCTACATACAGTTTCTAGCACCCCAATATAATTTACAGATGTTACCTTCATTTTGGAAGCATACATCTAAACCAGGTACGTTAGAAGGTGGTTTGAATTCATTGTAGCACCGGTATTTCAAATAGGGTATCTGTCTGATTGAAGTATGTCTATTCTATTCAAGTGTGCAGCCAGACAGTCATGATCTGTTGTTAGTCTGAAGTGAGCCACCACTTCTTTTTTGGTTTATTACTTAGTGATTTCCAACTAACTTGTATGTTTTCCCATCTTTTCCCTTCTGATTTATTTACTGACTCTGTTTGATAGGTGTCTA
Organism: Periplaneta americana; assembly: GCF_040183065.1. Lineage (NCBI taxonomy): Eukaryota > Metazoa > Arthropoda > Insecta > Blattodea > Blattidae > Periplaneta > Periplaneta americana. The sequence continues at coordinate 100,813,354 of NC_091131.1, read as the reverse complement.
TAATTTTTCTATGAGTGAACCTCTGGTGTAACAAGTATTTGATTAGATTGTATTTGTGTTCCTTCTTTGGCTAGTATGTCAGCCATCTCATTTTCTTAGATTTCTACATGTGAAGGTATCCACTGGAGCACTGTATATTTATTTTTAACATGAGGTATTTGATGTCTTGTTGATTGCTGTTTCTGTATTATGGTTTGATGATAAAGACTGAATAGCTGCTCTGGAGTCGCTCAATATTACAGCTTTTGTAAAAATATTGATCCTGTACATGAGGTTGTTAACTGCTAGCTGTATTGCATGTATTTCTGCATCAAAGTTGGTCATGTATATCCCGACAGGGACGTAGTGAGAGAATAGTTTACAATAGTTTACCCCAGCTCCAGCAGTGTCATTGATTTGTGATCCATCAGTGTAAATTCTAATCCACTCTGGTTCTGGGTATTTATCATTTATAATGTTCAGTGTAGTAGCTTTTTGGACCATATCTAGTGTATCTTTCTTTTTGATAACATCAATTGTCAACTGATGTGTTATAGCCATGTAGCCTAGAGGGTTGACTAGTTTTTTAATACGAAACATAGATATATTGGTATTTAGGTCATTCTTCATCTTTTGACATGCCTCTATGGGTGGTATTTACTTTTTCAAGCTACTTGGTGACGTCATTTTAATGAATGTACTTGCTGCTTGCTTCTTTACATCTGTCATTATAGAGGGATTCATTGTGTACAATCACATGGCCATAGTGAGTGTAGTTTTAACTGCTCCAGTTATCAAGTAAAGTGCTTTATTCTGAGTTTTTTCTAAAATGTCCAGCTACACCATGTAATGTAGATTGTAATCACGTTTTCCTATTTCAGGCCCAAAGTAAAAGAGAGAAACCGTGTATGAATACCGTAGACTTGATGTTAACATCTGCTGAAGACAAAGGTAAAAAATGTTCTCTCTTCGTCCTCACACACTCGCAGTTTTCGATGCTCTTGTTAACCTGGATCTGATTTATTTAATACTGAACCTTATATTTACTGATCTCACTTTTCACATTATGATTTCAGAACCCCAAGTAAATTTGACGATGGTATCTCTTTTACCCAGTATAAACTCAACAGTAAACTGCCATCCCATACGTAATTGCGAAGTTAACTTTACAATGAAGGTACAAGTGATTGACACTGATCTAAGAAGAAATGAAGTGAAGAAGCTTGTTAGGAATATTAATATAACTGTGCCTCAGCAGTACAATTGCTCTCTGAAAGTAAGTGACTTGATATTATTTAATATTATACCTATAAATAATGTCCAAAAATTATCGGCATTGTTATTGGTCAGTACTGCTATGGTAATGTGAAAGAATGCTCGAAAAAAGTGAATTGCATAGTGTCTTTTTTTTTTGTTCTTTTTTTTTTTTTACAAATACCTTTCATTTAGTACACCTGCTAATACTAGGTGATCATTTTTGCAAATGTTCTCAATATATTATGCTTGAAAGCTTTCATGTACCGTAATTATATTGTTCTTTACGGCTCTGCTCAGGATCATACATTCTAATGAGTGATAGATACCATTGTTCTATTCTAAATCTTAAATTTTATGATTTATTCATAAATAAATAGCTAAGAGTTTTTTACTCCATTTCTGTGTTACTGCAATAAGATTCCTGCTGATTTTCGTTCTTCTTGACCAAGACTCGAAATAGACATTTTCATGAACTGGAAAACTCTATTCTTTTCATGGACACGATGGTGCTGATGACAACAGAAATAATGACCTCTAAAATGACACAAAGAATTACATGCATTGTCGAGGGCATTATGCCAGAAGGGCGCATCAACAAAACTGCAAGTAGCTCTGTGGTAGCATGTCTGCCTCCAGACTAGCCAGCACAGGTTTGATCCCCAGCGGGTCAGAAATTTTCATGTGAAATTTTTACCTCGAGAGTAGGAAAGATGGCGATGCACAACTTCTAATCACTAAATTGTGCACCAATATGCCTGGGTTAAATCCCAAATCTCTCTGCAGTGCATATGAAGATAAGTCATATGTCACTGTTGATAGTGATTCGTCCGTCAGACGGGACATTAAGCCTGGCAGCCCCCTTGGTGCTGTTCGACAGGAGTAGACTACGTGCTGGCACTGGGTTTCCCCTTCTCCCTTTCTCATCTTCATCATCACCACTCATTCCATACACTACATTTACACGAACACTTACACGTACACTCACTCTAGAACAAGACATAACATTCCACAGATACACATCATGTACAGCTTGACTCGCCGAAGTGGTATGCAACTAGAAAATGGGTCACAGTGTTGCCATCTATCTGCAATATGCGGAACCCGAATCACGTAAAGTGAAGTGAGTAGGCATTGTATACTTACTTACTTATTTACTTATATGGAATTATTTTTCCTATACCTGCCTACATAATCAGGTGTATTCTTTAATTCTTTCTCATGTCCATTCTTAGACGATTGTTTTCATACATGCATAGGTTTGATTGAAATATTTCAGCAACGCAAAATTTGTTGATATGCCCTTCCGGTATGATGTGGATCATATGCGGAGATGAAGAGGAAGGCAAAAAATAGGATAGATTGGAAAATGCTGGGTTTGCAGTGAAATACCTTCCCTTGGGCAGAAAACTATGAAGAAATATAATATATAATTAACCTTGAAATATTTATGTACACATCAATTTCGGACATATTTCTTCGGAAATTTTCATCCTTTTATCATATTCACACAGATGAAAACCACAAATGGTAGTCACTTCATTCAGCCGAGAAAAAAAAAAGATATTGAATAAAATGCACACATATTAAATTCGATGCATATATTGTTACTAATAAAGGAAAATTATTTCCGGTCCTACACTTGTGACTGTAACGTTTGTTTTGCAAAGTCTTCGAAATGGATACTCAGCTCGCAGTTTAAATAATAAGAAATTCTACTGATACGAAGTGACAAAATGTTGCTGAGTCCTGGTCCTTTTAATTTCATTAATGCCGCTCTATTATTCAAGCATAGGCGTACTCAGTGTAGTATCAAATATATCAATTAGGTATGCTGCAAGAGTATTTTAAATTAGCAAGAGGTTATACTAATACTGTAATACAATAAAGAAGTATTAATTCACATTTAATTGAAAAATGTATTGAAATATCGTATCTAATTAAAACGAACTGGAACAGACCGTAGCCATTTCTTACAAGATGGAATGGAAAGATTCTTGAAATTCACGAACCAGAATGCCGTTCCAGTCTGCTCTGATCCATGTCAAGCCCTCTTTTTAAGAAAAACTATGAGTGTTATAGGTCAGAATGTAGTTATTCACTTAGCGTGTTCCTTTTACTTTTTCTTCGTCCATGAAAAAATAACAATGCCTACTTGCATAGCAACATGGTCTTGATCTACTATTGTTTCCTTATAATGTAAACCAGATCCCAATTCCTCTGTCGTGGACCATATTTTTTACTTTAGTATTAATCTGTTGATCAATCCAGCTTGATGCTTGGGACCTGTCAGTAAAAGAATCTATCTACGTCAGATTACAAACGCTAGACTAGAAAAGCTAGGATATGAGGCTGGCACTTTAAAGTATCTAGGCCTGTGAAGTGATTTCTTTGGATCATCCTCCCCTAGAAATGTTGCCTTCACTATGGCAGACAAGTCGCTTCTACTCACCCTGCATTTAAGTTGGTTCCCTCTTTTCGCTTATCTCTCTGCATTCAAGATCAATCCACATAAATGAGAAATGTGCACCGGTATGTATTATTGTTATTGTTATTATTATTATTATTATTATTATTATTATTATTATTATTATTATTATTATTTCTGCAGTTGAAAACTTCTTACAACAAAAATGTTAGACCTTTATGCCATCTACAAAAATGTTTTTTTCAAAATATTAACACATTCCTATCATTTATGTAAATAGGGCTAAAAAGGAAAAATCTTATTTTTCTGTATATGTCCAGTAAACCGATACTGATAATTTTTTCTACAAAATTACTGCTTGGGTTGAAAACTTCTCCTGACAAAAATTTAGGGTTTAAATTTTAAAAATATCTACACGAATTAAGTAGCAAAATTCCATTGTAGAAGTGAACCGAAATAAAAAAGGCTGCTGGTACCGGTATATATTATTTTTTTAGACTGACATAAAATGTACTGTCAGAGATTCTTATTGCAAATAATTTAAAAGTCAGGCTATCCAGCAAAACTAATCGGAGTTGCTCTTTCTTATTAAAAAAATACTCCCTTGTTAGGTGAATGTCCATAATATATTGCTGTTTTACACCTGTGTACACTTTCAACGATCTGTGTGATCCAGGTCTATACAATATATAGGACAACACACTCTTAAATCGTTTGTGTCAACATAAAAATCGTGACATTTTAGAGTCTCACATATGCTAAAACAATAAGCAAAATATGTTGGTTCTCACTACATCTTTTTTGAAGATAAGTGACCAGTGTCATCCTGCTGCGCTGGTTAGCTTGTGCATATGATGATCAATATCACATTTTATAATTGTGTCATCTTAGAAATACACACATGATTTGAAGACTTGGGTATAAATCCTACACAAATGCAGTCTTTATTTTTCTTATCTTAATAATTTTGTAAGATATTAGCTTATATATCCTTCATGCGGTACTTATTTAATATAAAATGTATTCATTTTCAGGTAGAGGGTTTACTACCTGCAACGAAATACAGAGTATCATTTTTTACTACAGAATTTAAATATGATGAAAATGATATTAAAATTCCAGTGAATGCTCCTAATGTAAGTTCTATTCAGCTTGATAAACACAAGCCTATTGGACCCACCTCGTTTTCTGTAATTATTCCACAAGCCAGTCTTGACATGACAACGAAAAGGTTAGTACACTATCAATATGCATATTAATTAATTAAGCAAATGTTCATAATATTGGATTTTCTCCATTTGTTTTCTAATATACCAGTAAACGTTTGTGATGTTACTAAAACTGTTATCAGAAATGTTGATAACATAGTGATATTTGTATAATAATGGTTAATAAATTGCATTAGATTAGCTCGGCTGCAGTAGACGTGTTGTATTCAAATGGCTGGACTCTGATTTCACACCATTAGTCCTCACTAGATTTTTCGGTCTTTTTTCCTTGGATCTAGTTGTCTCCAGTGTAACAGGTGTTCCTTGTTTGAAACTACATCCTCTCCGCACAAGGAGCACCCTATTCCTCAGACCATTCCCATTCTTCGAAGGTTTTTCAACTAAGCAGTCGTGATCTGTTTCCAATCTGAAAAGTGCTACCACAGTTCTTCATTGAAGATGTTTAATCTTATCAAAATATTATTTATCGGTGGCTTCATATTTCTTATTTAAATGGTTCCTCTTATTCTGTTCTATTCTATTATGGTAAATCTTATGTTTTACTTCCTGTAATCTTCTATTTTTTGCTGATGTCTGTAGAACTTTGGAATCTTGTTTAACTAACATGTCTACTTGTTCATTACCAAATAGTCCCACATGAGAAGGGACTCATTGCAGTATGATATATTTACCTTGTATCATCAAAATTTTCTACATTCTTCTGACTTCCTGGATGATTTCTGACAGGCCTATAACCTTTGCTCTAGAATATGCTATTAGGAAAGTCCAGGATAACACGGGGGGGGGGGGGGGGGAATTGACCGAATTACATCAGCTGCTTGTTTATGCAGATGATGTGGATATATTACGAGAAAATCCACAAGCTATTAGGGAAAACACAGGAATTTTACTTAAAGCAAGTTTCTAATGACTAATGAGATAGGTCTGGAAGCAAATCCCGAAAAGACAAAATATATTATTAGGTCTCGTGACCAGAACATAGCACGAAATGGAAATATAAAAATTGGAAATTTATCCTTTGAAGAAGTGTAAAAATTCAAATATCTTGGAGCAATAGTAACAAATATAAAGGACACTCGAGAGGAAATTAAACATAGAATAAATATGGGAAATAGGTACTTGCTATTTTTCTGTTGAGAAGTTTTGTCATCTACTCTCCTATAAAAAAAACAGAAAGTTAAAATTTACAAAACAGTTATATTACTGATTGTTCTGTATGGTTATGAAATTTGGACTCTCACTTTGAGAGAGGAACAGAGGTTAAGTGTGTTCGAGAATAGGGTGCTGAGGAAAACATTTGGGGCTAAGAGGGATGAAGTTACAGGAGAATGGAGAAAGTTACACAGCACAGAACTGCACGCATTGTATTCTTCATCTAACACAATTAGGAACATTAAATCCAGATGTTTTTGATGGGCAGGGCATGTAGCATGCATGGGTGAATCGAGAAATGCATATAGAGAGTTAGTTGGGAGACCTGAGGAAAAAGACCTTTGAGGAGGCCGAGACGTAGATAGGAGGTCAATATTAAACTGGATATGAGAGAAGTGGGATATGATGCTAGGGACTGGATTAATCTTGCTCAGGATAGGGACGGATGGCGAGCTTATGTGAAAGCAGCAATGAACCTCCTGGCTCTCTCAAAGCTATTTGTAATTAAGTAAGGTCTATAACTTAATATCTATGATCAGAAGAAGTTACAAGTGGCTTAGTTTCAGGATAGTAAGCAGGACTCAAGATTCGATACTATGCCCGGATATGGATTAGAATACTGCCTGCCCTGATTAAATGGTGAGTTTATTCTGAGGTTTCCTCCAACTATAAGGCAAACCTCAGATAACCTTATAGCGACTCCTCAGACTTACCTAGTCGTAATACAATCTTGTTATGACTAATTCCACCCAGTGCTAAATAACTGTGCAGTTGATGTACCATCATTAAAATATACCGATAACTTGTTTAAAAAAAGAAGAATTTAAACACTATGATTATGTCTCCTTTACTCAGAATGACTATAATCAAATTTATTCATAGATTCAACTTATCTGGTCGGCCTTGGTAGCATAATCGATATAACCTTCTATGCTCAAGGTTGCGGGTTTGATTCTGGCCCAGGTCGATGGCATTTATGTGTGTTTAAATGCGACAGGCTCATGTCAGTAGATTTACTGGCATGTAAAAGAACTCCTGTGGGTCAAAATTCCCGTGCATCGGCGATGCTGATATAAGCTCTGCAGTTGCAAGCGTCATTAAATAAACCATAATTTTTTTCAACTTATCTGAATTTCACATTTATAATAATATATTACTTAATGGAGAAAATTGTACCACTAGAAATTTGGCTGTTCCCAGTACCTAGTAAAAATTATGTTCAATGGTGTATTTAAATCTAAGAGAACAAATATTTATCTCCTTTTACATAGGGTTTCTGTTAGAAGCTGACATACCCCTTTCTGCTCATATAATGCAGTGTTGTCATGACGTGTTGGTAATAAAAATCGACCATCCTTAATTTAGACATTATTAAGCCATTCTCTTGCAAAAATCTACTGCATAAAAATAACATAAGATAATATAAAATATTCAGCATATTGTTTTGTAGTCAACTGTCCGAAGAAGGTTTGAACCTCATAAGTGACACCAATAAGTGACACTCATGAGGTAACTAAGCCAGCAGATAATGGGATAGATGGCCAGTTCCTTTCCCCTTCCATTGCATACATTGCTGACTAGTAACATATTACACTAATCAAACTTCAGAAATGAATGTTTAAAATTGTGTATGAATTAGAGAAATATTATTTTTTTACTTGGTTATTTAACGACTCTGTATCAACTAGTAGGTTATTTAGCGTTCTTTGTTGTGGTGATAGCGAGATGGTATTTGGCGAGATGAGGCCGAGGATTCGTCATAGATTACCCGACATTCGCCTTCTGGTGAGGAAAACCTCAGAAACAAACCAACCAGGTAATCAGCCCAAGCGGCGATTAGAACCGCGTCCAAGTGCAACTCCAGATTGGAAGACAATCATCTTAGCCAACTGAGCTACGCCGGTGGCTGTTTTCTTGTTATGGTGTCTGAGATTTTAACCTTTATATTTTAATGTACGAATGTTCACTGTTTTATCTTTTATTACAGTACACTTTAAATTATTATAATGTATTATTAATTTCTGAATGAGGTAGAAACAAATAGTAAGAATAAAAACATTCGAGATTTATATAAGGGTATAAAGGAATTTAAGAACGGATATCAGCCAAGGGTAAACGTGTTCAAGGATGAGAATGGTGACTTACTTGCAGACTCTCCATCAATCCTAAACAGATGGAAAAACTATTTTGGGCAACTACTAAATGTACATAGGCCAAATAGAAATGATCGGGACGAAATTGAAATACAAACTGCTGAGCCATTTATACCCGAACCCACGCTTTCAGAAGTCGAAATTGCTATAGAAAATCTGAAAAAGTACAAGTCTCCAGGTATCGATCAAATTCCAGCAGAATTAATACAAGAGGGTGGAAGTGCATTACATAGCGAAATTTATAAACTTGTACTTGCTATTTGGGAAAAGGAAATTGTACCAGAACAATAGAAGGAGTCCATAATTGTACCTATTTTTAAGAAGGGGGACAAGACTAACTGTAGTAACTTTCGAGGAATATCACTTTTGTTGACGGAGTACAAAATTTTGTCCAATATTCTTTTGAGAAGATTAACTCCGTACTTAGATGAAATTATTGGGGATCATCAGTGCGGTTTTAGGCGTAATAGATCGACTATTGATCAGATTTTTTTGTATTCGACAGATAATGGAGAAAAAATGGGAGTATAAGGGTACAGTACATCAGTTATTCATAGATTTCAAAAAGGCGTATGACTCGGTTAAGAGGGAAGTATTATATGATATTCTTTTGAATTTGCTATTCCCAAGAAACTAGTTCAATTAATTAAAATGTGTCTCAGTGAAACATACAGCAGAGTCCGTATAGGTCAGTTTCTATCTGATGCTTTTCCAATTCACTGTGGGCTAAAGCAGGGAGATGCACTATCACCTTTACTTTTTAACTTCGCTTTAGAATATGCCATTAGGAAAGTTCAGGATAACAGAGAGGGTTTGGAATTGAACGGGTTACATCAGCTTCTTGTCTATGCGGATGACGTGAATATGTTAGGAGAAAACCCTCAAACGATTAGGGAAAACATGGAAATTTTACTTGAAGCAAGTAAAGCGATCGGTTTGGAAGTAAATCCCGAAAAGACCAAGTATATGATTATGTCTCGTGACCAGAATATTGTATGAAATGGAAATATAAAAATTGGAGATTTATCCTTCGAAGGGGTGGAAAAATTCAAATATCTTGGAGCAACAGTAACAAATATAAATGACACTCGGGAGGAAATTAAACGCAGAATAAATATGGGAAATGCGTGTTATTATTCGGTTGTGAAGCTTTTATCATCTAGTCTGCTGTCAAAAAATCTGAAAGTTAGAATTTATAAAACAGTTATATTACCGGTTGTTCTGTATGGTTGTGAAACTTGGACTCTCACTCTGAGAGAGGAACATAGATTAAGGGTGTTTGAGAATAAGGTGCTTAGGAAAATATTTGGGGCTAAGCGGGATGAAGTTACAGGAGAATGGAGAAAGTTACACAACGCAGAACTGCACGCATTGTATTCTTCACCTGACATAATTAGGAACATTAAATGCAGACGATTGAGATGGGCAGGACATGTAGCACGTATGGGCGAATCCAGAAATGCATATATAGTGTTAGTTGGGAGACCGGAGGGAAAAGACCTTTGGGGAGGCCGAGACGTAGATGGGAGGATAATATTAAAATGGATCTGAGGGAGGTGGGATTTGATGATAGAGACTGGATTAATCTTGCACAGGATAGGGACCAATGGCGGGCTTATGTGAGGGCGACAATGAATCTCCGGGTTCCTTAAAAGCCATTTGTAAGTACGGTAAGTATTATTAATTTCTAGAAACAAAATATTGATTTTTTCAGATACTTTCTATACTTTTTACTATTACTTTAGAGTCGGCCTGGATGGGGCAGTCGGTAGAGCGCTGGCCTTCTGTGCCCGAGGTTGCAGGTTCGATCCTGGCCCAGGCTGATGGCATTTAAATGTGCTTAAATACAACATGCTCAAGTCAGTAGATTTACTGCCATGTAAAAGTACTCCTAGGGAACAAAATTTCAGCATACCGGCGACACTGATATAACCTCGACAGTTGCGAGCATCGTTAAATAAAACATAATTCAACTATTACTTTAGAAAGCACTCAATAAAATAATATGTTTTCCTTTACTGTATTCTGTTTCCAAATTAAATAGGGACAAGGAAAAATGTTAGTGACAGGCTTGATTTGTCAGAAATCATTTTTGTGACCCTGTGCCATTTTTTTCGGTTACTAATAAGGGAAGAATTTACACGTCATAGTATTTTTAATGTTTTTATTTCAGTTTCTATTTTATAATAATTTCACTAAACAAATACACTAATGTATCCTTAAAAGAAGACCAGATTGCATTAACAAGGAATTTAACGGAACAGATTGTAGAGAAAGCAGGAATTAAAGAAAAGGAATGGTGGATTGCTGCAGAAATACAGGTAAGCCCTTGTCTTCTCTCATATGTTCACAGAAATTATTAGAGGATATGTTTAGGCTTCTCAAAGTTAGTTTTTTTATGAATATGTCTACTTCGATAAGGAGGCTAGTACAAGTTACACAATGTGAAAGTTTGGGAGAAAATTGTAGACTTAGGGTCTTATGGGGTAAGTAGTGACACAAAATGTTCCCTCAGATTGAGATAGGATATTGTGGTAAATGGTGAATTAGAGCTATCAATAGCACATGTTTTTATTTAAAATACCGGTATTGCAAGTTCAGTGACATTTTAAAGTTAATGTAAAACTATCTATTTTATATTTTATCAAAATATTACATTTTGAATATATTTGTAGATTTGTTATGAGTATTTTGCTATGAACATTAAGAATAAAGAAACTCAAAACAGAATTTCCTATATTTTGTTAGTGTTTTTTAGATAAATACGACGTATACTGAATGTAGAAAAATAAGTGCTTTGCAATAAGTGTTCTACTTACCTCGAATTTCTATAATGTTGAGGGCTAGTATAATTGCTGTAATTTAAATATTCAGTTCAAATAATTGTAATTCTTCATCGGACAGTTTTTATTATTCGATTGTCTTGGGGTTCGTATTGCTTCATTGTGTTAATTTCTTAACTAATTTAATTTTCTACATACTGTACTAAAACATAGCTTACTATTCTGAATGATGTATCAAGTTCCCCTCTCCCCCACTTACTGTTGCTGAAGTTTAAGGTGTATTTCCTTCCAGCTATCTATATATAAAATTAAATGTTTCATACAAAAAATGTGCCTTTCTTCAACTTACGACTCTGTTTCATATAATATCCGATTATTTATTAATTGCTTTTTGTGAAAATAGACCGTAAATGAAAGTCTGTATATTATTTAGGTGTACTGTAATTGTTTTCTTTGGGTAAAATTAGTACCTTCAAAACAGCTGGAAATAATTTATTTATTGTGAAAAAGACAAGTAAACAGGTTGAAATTGGTTACCATGCACTTTTCTCATAAACAGATTAACATTGTGAGTTTGTTTATTCATGTCATGTTAAATGTTATTCAAATGGCCGGAAAGGATGACCTACAGTGATTGAAATAATTTTTGCATCTTCTGCATTTATCACATACCATACAAACTCTGGTTATTTTATATATTTAATGTATGTATGTATGTATGTATGTATGTATGTATGTATGTATGTATGTATTGGATGCAATGTATGTATCCATGTCTGCCTGTGTATGTATCTGTGCTTCCAGTATTTAGAGATGGTACCGATATTTAACCCTGCGTTAGTGTGGCACGGTGTCAGGGACCGACCTTAGAAACAAGTTATTTTTTTTCCCCATCCACTCAAGGACAGGGGTTGTACTTTTGTGTAGCTTTCTTTTTTATTGCCCTTTACATGTCAGAGCGAGGACATTTACAAAAGATCAGTTTTTCAAGCAAGACGAGGCGATCCGGTGTCAGAGACCGACCACACTTTTGCCGCAACTTGAACATCGACAAGCAGGTATTTATAACTTTCATTTATATAATAGAATAAATGTAATAACCTTCATATTTTGTTAATTTAATTACAACAATGATAATAATTGTAAGGAGATTAAGTGTAAAATTACCATATTGATGAAAAGACTAAAAATAAAATACGATCTAGGCCTATTTTACGTCCATCACATTATCATTATTATTATTATTATTAGTAGATTATTTTACGACGCTTTATCAACATTATTATTATTATTATTATTATTATTATTATTATTATTATTATTCATGTATGTTCTAGATATAATGGAATACGAACAAGAAGAAAGTCGAATTCAGAGGCTACTGGAAAGTGTTCAAACAGATTCCGAACCTGAAGCAATGGCAGATGACAAATCAGATGCTGACGAAGATGATATCATAGAGGCGAGAGAAGAGGATTCCGAAAGTGAGCAAGAACTTGACGCTGATGAAGATGCAGAATCTTTACGGAAACAGTACTTCCATGGAGGTAAAGATTCTTTATTTTATTTTGGAAAAGATAACTTCAAGTGGAGAATCCATGCACCCCCGAGAAATGTCAGAACTAGACGGAAGAATATAATAACTCACTTACCGGTAGTTAGAGGGCCTGTTAGAGAAAAAACTGATATCCTTGAAGTTTGGAGGCATTTCTTCATGCTGAAATGAGTGACATAATAGTTAATTACACGAATCAGCATATCCAGATCTGTGCACGAGGAAAATATGAACAAGAATATCACACTCGTGACACAGATCGTAGTGAAATAGAAGCTCTATTGGGCATTCTCATCTTGGCTGGCGTAAAAATATCTAATAGGATTAATGTTTCCGAACTGTTTTCTACGGATGGAAACTCCCCAGAAATTTTTCGTTTAGTGATGTCCCAACAACGTTTCTCTTTTCTGCTGGCTCACCTCCGATTTGACGATTCGGAGACAAGACGAGAGAGACTACAATCAGATCGACTGGCTCCAATTCGCGATCTTTTTGAGCTATTTGTGGATAAATGCGAATCCAGCTTTAGCCTCAGTCAGTATACGACAGTTGATGAAATGCTTCTAGCATTTAGAGGGAAGGCTGGATTCCGTCAGTACATTCCTTCAAAGCCTAGTAAGTACGGAATCAAAGTTTTTGCCTTATGCGACGCAAAACTATTTTATACTTCGAAAATGGAAGTTTATGTAGGGAAGCAACCAGAGGGATCGAACTATGCTGTCAGTAACTCTCCAGCTGACGTTGTACAAAGGCTGATACAACCTATTTCTGGAACGAACCGTAACGTTACAACAGACAACTGGTTCACGAGTGTTGATCTGTGTGAAAGGCTTCGAGAAGATCATAAACTAACTCTTATAGGCACCATAAGGAAAAACAAACGCCAGTTACCCCCTCAATTCGTTCAGGAACAATCAAGGCCTATTCCCTCCAGTATTTTTGCATTTCGTCATGATTGTACTCTTGTTTCACACATTCCATCTAAAGGAAAGAATGTTGTATTGATATCTTCGATGCATGATGATGACATCATTGACGAAGAAACAGGGAAACCAGATATAACTCTGGATTATAACACGATTAAAGGAGGCGTCGACGTCGTGGATCAATTGTGCGCCAATTACAACGTGGCAAGAAATACACGACGCTGGCCTATGGTACTCTTTTATGCCATCATAAACATTGCAGGTATCAAACCAAGTCGTATTCAGTCAGAATGCACCAACACAAAACATTGTGCGAAGAAAGTTTCTCGCCGAGGTGGGAATGGGACTTGTACAAAGCCACCTTGCTAACCGTGCCGCTATGACCAACATCCCAAGACATCTACGGGAGAGGATTGCTGCTGTTTCGAATATTCAACGCAAACAAGAAGAACCCCATCCCTTGCCGGCCATCGGAAGATGCCATGTATGCACCTCCAAGCAAAACAGAAAAACTAAGTATCACTGCAGAAAGTGCAACAAGTTCTTGTGTCTTCAACATATTGAAGTGTTGTGCAAAGATTGTGAATGAACAATGAACAGAAGTGTGTAACTAATTTTTGTTTTGTTTTCTATTTTTTATTTTGGTTTTTAGTGTTTTGTTAACAATAAATCAGAATTTTGGTTCTTTATTTATTTAAAAAATTATAGTTACAGTACTTGGTACGAATTGTAAGTTATAATCCCATGGTGTTATGGCATAAGCTGATATGCATGTTTTCTTTATATTACAGGAGAGCAGTTTTGAAGTTTACTCTTTCAGGAAAAATCAGGGGTACATTAGGAGGAATATTTCTTTATTGGTATTACTATAAGCTACTAATGGGAGTAGACATGCCATGTCTTGCCATAACGATAAAAACATTTGCAACATATATAGACAAGAAAAGATTTTTACCAAAATTGCACACATCAGCTTCTGTCATAACACCACAGAATCATTTATTATATTGTATAAATCATGACTTCCCAATATGAAAATTTTCTCATATCGCGCGTAGATTCGAGCTTTCTCTAATGAGAGGGTAAAATGGTAAATTCAATCAATTTGGTGATATGGTGTGTAGCTGATGAAAGGAAATTTATACTGTATTGTAGAAAGAAACACTTTTCCCTTTTGTCAAGTTTCGTTGCCTCTACAAAATATGGAGAATGGGATCTAAGTTAATAAAATCCTGAAGTGAAATGACAAATTTGAACCTAGGACCCTTTACTAAAATGTAACTAATTGAAAGCTGGATCCCCAACAATGGAGTCGATTCCTTATACATAAATAGGCCTATAAGTCTCTTCCGTATCTAGTGACTATAGATACAGAAATTATAAAACAAAATACCCATTGGAATGACAAGATTTGAACCCAGCGCTTAGAAAAAACCAATCTTAACAGAATGCCCATATTTATATTGGGTATTCCATAAAATTCACAATAATTCTGTCACCCTTCACAATTTATAAGGATTTTCAGTTACAATGAATGGGACCCGCAATTAAACAATTTCTACGGCAATAACAAGGATCGAACCCAAGACTTGGTACCTACCTGTCCTCAAATTGAACTCACAGATTCTCAAAATTTAAGTCAGCAATCTTACCCACTATCATAACATCAAATAAAATTAAAAATAAAGAACATATTGGTAGGTTGGTCTGAGAGACCGACCACACTAAAGATGTTGCAATGGTGAGCCACATCTACGCAGGGTTAAATTTGAAAATGCGTCACATATTATACAGGGTGATTCAGACCTCTGCAACAAACTCTGGGGATCGATAGATCTCGTAGTGAGGATCATTTTTCGTAAAACAACCCATGTTCTCTGATGCCTTGTATAGGAGCTACGCAACATTAAAAAGAAGACAGGTTTTAGTGACATTTACAATTAATTATGAAATGAATTATTCATTTATTTCTTCACGTAACCTTGCGGACAGGTTACAAGTGTCCTATCATTTTGCTGCTTCGTTTGAATGAAGCACTGTTTGGAACATGCTTGTGCTGCTCATGGAAGATGTACCCTTCATGATGTGAGGGGACAAGTGATTCATCATAACATCCCAATGCACTTCAACCTAGTTGTACGAGCACATCTGAACAACATCTACAGGTAGGCTGACCAGACATCCCCGATTTCCAGGGAGAGTCCCCGGTTTTGAGTTGCTATCGCCAGGGACCAAATGTCCCCATTTTTGTCCCTGGAAATTAATTTGTCCCCAGAAGCTTTGATTTTGTTTCAGTAATATTTTGTACGTAAATATTTAAGTATCATAATAGAACATCTGCGATTCAGGCACTTTTCTGAATGGTTCTCAGTATGAAACAGAAGAACCAGCGCACTCAATATGAGATATTCTGCACTCTTTCAGAAGAACATAGCATCTATGTCTTCTATGTCTTTGGTCATCTTAGCATTCGCATTACGTGGAAGTGTTAGAACTGCCGCAGTGTCCATTTTTAAGAAGTTCAAAAAATGAGGAATTTTATGACAAACCAACAGGTGAAAAATGGTATGATGTTTCTCAATATTAAAAAAAAAATCATTCCATCTGAAAATCTTCTCAAAATAGTGTCATTAATCATGTGTCTTCCAGGCAGTAATTCATCAGTTGAAAGACTTTTATCCACAATGAACTCAATCTGGACTGATGAAAAATCAAGAATGAAAGTTTAAACAGTTAAAGGTTTGTTACAAGTGAAAAACTTTCATTTCTCATGTAAGAACTTAGTGTGAAGCTGTATGGGAATGACCAGATCTTTAAACAGATGTATTCTTCAGACAAGTAAAATGTGTGTGTTAGAGTTCAATGTGTACAATATTATGTGAAAGCCTTCCATATATGTGTCAGTACTGATGTCGAATTCTTAGTGCCTATAATTATGTATAGTAGTTACGTGTGTTTATGCATTTAATTAAAAAAGTTAAGATACTCTACAAATTTAGTGTGCAAAGTTCTGTCATTGTATCTACTGTTACATGTATTTTCTTTAACATTTCAATGGAGAGTGACTAGGTTTGTAGTTTTTCTTGAAATTGCCAATGTCCCCTGCTGGACCATAAAAAATCTGGTCAGCCTATCTACAGGGAGCAGTGGATAGGGAGAGCCGGACTTGTTGCGTGGCCAGCATGATGGCCCGACTTCATACCCTTAATCTTTTTTTTTTTCTTTTGGGAGATGTGAAGTAATACAATACTCGAATTGACACCAGAGAGGAACCGACTATGTGAGTGTTAGCTGCTTTTGATCAAATTCGACACAGGCTGATAACCACTGCTGATGTAATGAGTGTAATCAGGATCATGATAGACACTTTGAACACTTGTAACTTATCAGCAAACATACTTGAAAAATAATTCATTTCATAATTGTTAATGTCAGTAAAACCTGTCTTTTTTTTTTTTTTCAATGTCGCTTAGCTACTAAATGAGGCATCAGAGAACACGGGTTGTTATATGAAATATGATCCTCATTGCGAGATCTATCGATCCTCAGAGTTTGTTACAGACATCCTGAATCACTGTATGTCTCATATCCATTCCTCCTCTTTGTAGCACAAAGGGCAGTTCGCTGATGGAAGTATTCCAGTTCTGTAGAAGTGTTTGCCCAAACAATCATGATTGGTGATGAGTCTGAAAGCAGCTACAATTGATGTATTTAAAGAAAGTCTCAAAATATCTTCTCTTAAAATTTCAAATTTCTAACTTACGCCAGTAGGCCTATATCAAAGTCTTAACCCCTTAAATTTGCACTATGCAATTTTCTACTTACACTTTTCCCATACATCAACTGTAATTTTTAAAATTTCAATAAATCAATTTTTTGTTTGAATTTCGAAGGTAACATTTTTTTTTTTAATTTGAGAGATTATTACTTATTCTTGGTTAACAATACTAATTAATAGGGCTCGAAAGTTTATGACCTAAAAGTCACAGAAAAATGACCTATAAAATTACCTTAAATTTCTGAAAATATGATGCAAAATTTAAAAAAAAGGTCAATAATAATAATAATAATAATAATAATAATAATAATAATAATAATAATAATAATAAAAACTCCTCTTTACTTCAATTGACGTCATGGGTGTAAAAAATCTTCATCAAAAGCACTAAACTTTCTTTCGACTTCACACATTGAGTTCATTAACTCGCAGAAAACTTTTCACGCACTGGTTTACACACTCTATGAAGTACATGTGCCATGAATGTTACGTGAACCATTTTTGTGAAAAATGATTTAATTGCCATGGCTGCTTTCACTATTACAGTATTTGGCTGCATCTGCATTTTCTTTAATTTCACACAATTTACAAAATAGTATACTTCTATCTGTGAAAAATACATTGCCACCAAACTCTGTCACTTACTATCGCAAAATACTTTGTTTTACTTTACTTTCGGTATTTTTACGTCTTCACTTGTGATGTACAATAAAGTGCTGACTGCGTGCACTGCAGCAGCAGTATTTGTTCTGTTTTGTTGAATGGGAGGAAGCACGTAATACACGTGATCAGGAGTCAATGCTGATGCAACCACAAGGGAAATTCCTGTATGGTGCAATCGAATTGCAAAAGCAGTCTGTAGTAGGTTCCCAAATATACACTAGACCACAACGTAAAAAAAAGTTCGTTAAATAGCAGAAAAGGACAAAAATGCAGCAAAAAGTATAATATTTCTTTAAAAATGACCAATAGACAATCAAAGACCGAAATATGCAAAAACAATGCAAAATAAGAATAGGCTATATTGGATTGTGTTGAAGGGAAACGAGTTTATATTGCATCCTGCATTGTCTGTGATGTTTCAGAAAAAAGGTGATATTTCATCAACTTCTGAGCCCTACTAATTAACTACCAGCATACACATTATTAAAACAAAATTATAGTTAGTTGCTTGTAATAACAATAGGGCATGAAGATATACTTGCAATGTAATGACATAGCTTTATTTTATTAATTTTTCTTTAGACTAAAATTAAGTGCTTCTTTTGCTTCTCGTGGTACTCTCACAAGACTCGTATAATAAAATTATTGTTACCAGTACTTTAAAATTATGAGCTTTAATTGTTCTGTACGTCTTTTGCAGCCACAAGATAAAAATATATATTTCGAAGTGGGAAATGGATCAGAATGCAATGGAACAGTGGGTGTTTTATACAGGAATCAACGTTTGACTGAGAGTGAGCTTTACGAAGTGATTTTGGTAGCAGTCAATCAAGTCAATGGCAGATACCTATTCAGTATTGTTAGACTGGAACAAGAACTTAAATCCCTCATCCACCCAGCATTGTGGGCCAGTTTTCTGTTACTGATAATACCAATAGCTGGATGCTGTATTCTTTGGAGGTGAGTCTCATCACACTCAAAAATTAATAATGTTAATGTTATGTTTTATTTAACGACGCTCGCAACTGCAGAGGTTATATCAGCGTCGCCGGATGTGCCGGAATTTTGTCCCGCAGGAGTTCTTTTACATGCCAGTAAATCTACTGACATGAGCCTGTCGCATTTAAACACACTTAAATGCCATCGACCTGGCCCAGGATCGAACCCGCAACCTTGGGCGTAGAAGGCCAGCGCTATACCAACTCGCCAACCAGGTCGACCCAAAAATTAATATGAACCTGTTTTACGGAAATATAAATGATTACAGAATGTTCTATTGAATATGACCATAAATCGAAATAATACAAACAATTTCTGTAGATATAGTCTCTCACGGCAATCTTTATTACGTTTGTGTGGGCAACTTTTGTTTTTGTGACATTTTATAATGTTAATAAAAAAAAGCACATATAGTCGTAGAGATATATCACTCACTTTAAAAATCCTACACTTATTATACTTGCCGTCAGTTAGGAAGGTGATCTGCTTCAGAAGGCTCCTGTGAATGCAAGTCAGTCTGGTTTAGATAGATAGATTTATCCTCCATAATATGCTTTACAGCATAGAATAGAGGATGTGTCCAATTCTTATGTTCAAAATATAAAAATTCAAATATGTAATTTATACAGAATTAATACCGTACTAACAATAACATATTATACAATGCAATATGGTTACCATTTAATATATTTAAACATTTACACAATATGTACTGTGAAATGTCAGGAATTCTAATTGCTCTTTTTGTAATAAGAATATATTTTTACTATCTGCAGAATTTCCCCAGAATATTAATCCATAGGACATGATGGAATGAAAATAGGTAAAATATACTGTCTTTAAGATACTGTTGTATTAGAAATTGTTGTAACGACTTAATGGTGAAGCATGCTGAGCTAAGTTTGGGAGTTAAATTTTCTTTAATATGATTTTCCAGTTTAATATATTATTAATAGACAAACTAAGAAATTTGGTTGTTGATGTTTCCAGTAGGGGTATACGAGTGTTGTTATTTGTGTCTAATGTTTCAGTGATTAAATTTGAAGTGGTTTTAAATTGAATTATGTTAGTTTTATTAATGTCTAATGCTCCAGTCATAAATTTGAAGGAGAATTATTTCTGTTTTATATTTGAATGTGGCAAAATTGTTGTCTGTAATTATGATAGCCTACTTGTTCATCTGCAAATAGTATAGGATAACCTGTTCCTTGTATTAAGGAGTCAAGATCATTTATGAAAATTAGAAAAAAAAAAAAAAGAGGCCCTAATATAAATTCTTGCAGGACCCCTGTATGAACATTTCCCCATGTTGAAGATATGATTCAAACTCTTGGTATGCTATGCCTTTAATACCATAGTATTCTAATTTCTTTAGTAGAATTTTATGAGTAATACAATCGAAAGCTTTGGAGAGATCATAGAATATTCCTCCTACTTGTAATTTTTTATTAATTGCTTCCAAAATTTTATCAGTTAAATTAAATATCGCTTGCTCAGTTGATTTATTCTTCCTGAATTCAAATTATTCTGGAATGAGAATGTTGTATCTGTTAAGATGATGATATATTCTCTTATATATAACTTTTTCGAGAAACTTGGAGAAGACTGGTAGAAGGGATATGGGCCTCTAGTTTTCAGGCGAGGTTCTATCCCTTTTTTTTTAATAAAGGAATAACAACCGAATATTTCAGTCTCTCTGGAAATACACCACTAAGTATTGAAAAGTTACATGAATAAGATAGGGACTTGGCTGTTATTTGTGAACTGGCTTTTAATATTTTCCTTGTAATTTCATCATATCCCGATGAATTTTTAGGTTTTAATTGCTTTAGAATTGTAATTATTTCTCGTGGATCTGTTGGAAAAATTTGAATATTTGGGAAGTTGTAGGAACAGACGCTCTTAAAAATTCGATAGCTTTATTGTTATTATTCTGTAGGATGTTTAGATTATCAGTTATTGAGAGAAAGTATTTGTTGAATATGTTCGCAACTTCTGTTGTACTGGTATCTGATGTTTTTGTATTATTTGTTACAAGAGTGTAGCTTTGTTCCTTACTTCTAAACTTTCCGCTTTCTTTTTTGATCATGTTCCAAGTTGTTTTAATTTTATTATCCGAGTTTAGAATAATTTCGTTTGATTAAAGTTGTTCTGCTTTTAAGATGACTTTGTGTAATATTTCAGAGTAGTTTTTAAAGTGGAGTCATTACTATTTCTACTTTGATTACAGTATATAAAGTCCTCTTAGTTTTACTTGAGATTTTATGTCTTGTGTAATCCATTTGTTTTTAGATGTTTGAGAATTTCTGTACTTTACAAGAAAACTGGATTCAAAGATATTTAGGAATATATTATGAAACGCATTGAATTTACTAGCTTATTCATATCATCATTATCATATACTGATTCCCAGATTTAATTTTGTAGTATAGGTTCAAAGTCCTTTAAAGATTCTTCATTTATGACTCAACCTAAATTGTCTGGTGTTTTGATGCAGCAAGGTTATTGTTTATGCTTATTAGTTGTGCATCATGACCTGAAAGACCATTTATAATGGAAACTGTCCGGTAACTCTCTAATCTATCTTTCCTTATAATTATATTATCAATTGCATAAATCGATCCTCTTTGTATTATAGTTGGAAAGTTGACCATAGGCCTATGCTTAAATTGAAGGTTGCTAGTAATGTGTTTAATTCTTCTTTTTTAATGTATGAACCCTGAGCCAGGGCATGTTTGTCGAAAAATCATGTTTGAAAATTACTGGAAACTTAATGGGGAGTGAGAAGTACGTGGCCCATTTCTTTTAGGGCTCATCTCGACATTTGTCTCGATGCCTTAGGAAAACCACGGAAAAACCTTAGGCAGGATGAGTGCTAGCGAATTGGCTCTTAGATGAGGTCATTGGATTATGACTCGAAGGGCAGGATGGATTATCGAAATTTAGGAGACTAGCCAATTGGCTCTGTAGTACTAGTTGGGAGGTGATTCTATTATATGTTTGTAAAAATACCGGAATCTTAATGGGGAGGGAGATATAGGTCTGTGGCCCACTTCTTTTAGGGCTCATCCCGACAGTTGTTGTAGCACCTTAGGAACCACGGAAAACCTTAGGCAGGATGAGTTGTCTCGATTTAAGAGACTAGTCATTTGGCTTGTAGGTGAGGTGACTATTGGTTGTGGATGCACAAATACTCCACAGTCGTCTTTTACCACAATCGTGGTTAGTACCTCCCAGTCAAATGGAGCACATTGACGAAACTTGCGAACAAGTGTTGATTATACATGCTATTATTTGTTTAACGAACAAAGACAGTTGCAAAAACTGAAGTACCTTAGAATATTGGAGTAGCCTGCTGGCTTTTTAAACTGTAGTGTCATGTTCAAATTCCAACGAGTTCAAGTGGACATTATATTGTACAAAAAACTATTTTTGGGTAGTTTTTTTTTTGAGGCACTACTTCAGTTTTTCTTGCCATAATTTGACCACTCAAAATAACCTCAAGTTGAAAATGGAACTGAAGGAAACTTACTGCACTGTATTATATTCCGACGAGAACAACTACATGGACTGCCATGGTGAAAGTTACACAGAGTAGGTTGTCTGAGAGAATCTCTGTAGTTGCTGTGACATGTATGTCTTTCTTTAAGTATGGTACAAGGTACAGAATGCCTTCAGTGTTTTAGGCTTTTAAATACCGCCAAAATGTGTTCTATTATCTTAACTTTCTTCTCTTCTACATTTCAGAAGAAGAAAAAGTAAATCAGAAGGAGATACACTGGAGCTGAAAACAGAAGATGAACTTTGTGGTGAGTGCATTATTTCTTACTTATGAACTCTGTATATGTGGATTCCATTGCACTGAAAATAAAACTATACTTTTATGTTCGTACATGGAAAATAAATTTCTAAAATCAATATAAAAGTTTCTTGCCTATTACATGTCTAATAAGCAGTGTTAGGAACAAGTTTTTTTTATCCATTTTTGAATCTTGCATACACCACTTTTAACACTTGAATATAATTAATTGATGAACTAGTGGACTTACTCGTGTTAAATATGTAATATTCGTCCGGCTTACAGCTGTTTCAGTGCATCACGCACCATCATCAGAGCCTACTAGATCGCGGTGTCATCTCGAACTTCTCTGCCTGTTAGGAGGGTGTGTTTTATTGTTGGAATGTGTTGGATTGTGGAGTCGAATAGTGTGTGTGTACTGAAATTGATCTGTGTGTTGAGGATTTGATCAGGGTGTGTTTTAGTGTGTTTGTATATTTCGTATTGTTCTAGTGTGTTGAGTTTTTGGTTCTTGGGTTGTGTGTGTAGGATTTCCATGTCCGTATTTATGTTATTGTATGTATGGTTGGCATTGGTTATGTGATCGGCGTATGTAGATGTGTTGTGTCCTCTGGTTATAGCTTTAATGTGTTCTTTGTAGCGAGTTTGGAATGATCTGCCTGTCTGTCCTATGTAGAACTTGTCGCAACTATTACATGTGAGTTTGTATACACCTGTGTGGTCGTATTTATTTGTTTGTGTTTTTTGTGTGTTGAGATGTCTTTGTAGTGTGTTTTCTGTTCTGTATGTTATGTTGTATTTCTGTTTTCTGAATGAAGATGCGATCTTATGTGTGCTTTTGTTTTCATATGTTAGTGTGATGTATTTCTTGCGTTCTTGTGTTTGTGTTGTGTTTTGTGTATTTATGTGTTTGTTAAGTTTTTGTTTTGTCTTCCTTATGATGTTGTCTATTATGTTTGGATTGTATCCGTTTTCTTGTGCTATGAATTTGATTGTGTTCACTTCTTCATTGTAGTGTTGTTGGTTCATGGGTATGTTGAGTAATCTGTGTACCATTGTCCTGAATGCAGCATGTTTGTGTTGTATGGGGTGGTTAGATGTGTTGTGTATGTGTGTGGTGGTGGTGGTTGGTTTTCTGTATATTTTGAAGGTGTGTTTGTTGTCGATTTTTGTTATGGTGATGTCTAGGAAATTTATGGAGTTGTTGTTTTCAAGTTCTAGTGTGTATTGAAGTTTTGGGTGTAATTTGTTTATGTATTGGTGTAGTTTGTGTATTTGTCTTTTGTTTCCTTTGTATAATATGAGTATATCGTCTACATATCTGTGCCAGTATATTATGTTGTCTGCATACTTGTTGTGTTCATTGTTGAGTATGCATGTTTGTTCTATGTTGTGTAAAAATATCTGTGCTAGTATGCTGGATATGGGTGATCCCATTGGCAATCCTTCTGTTTGGGTGTAGTATTTGTTGTTGTGTGTGAAATAGTTTTGCTTTGTTATGATGTCTGTGATTTCGATGATTTCTTCGATGTATTCTTGTGGTGTGTTGTTATCTGTGAGCATTTGTTTTAGTATCTGTAATGTGTTCTGTATTGGTATATTAGTGTATAAGTTGGTGATATCGAATGATGCTAGTGTTGCACAAAACACAACACAAACACAAGAACGCAAGAAATACATTTCACTAACATATGAAAACAAAAGCACACATAAGATCGCATCTTCATTCAGAAAACAGAAATACAACATAACATACAGAACAGAAAACACACTACAAAGACATCTCAACACACAAAAAACACAAACAAATAAATACGACCACACAGGTGTATACAAACTCACATGTAATAGTTGCGACAAGTTCTACATAGGACAGACAGGCAGATCATTCCAAACTCGCTACAAAGAACACATTAAAGCTATAACCAGAGGACACAACACATCTACATACGCCGATCACATAACCAATGCCAACCATACATACAATAACATAAATACGGACATGGAAATCCTACACACACAACCCAAGAACCAAAAACTCAACACACTAGAACAATACGAAATATACAAACACACTAAAACACACCCTGATCAAATCCTCAACACACAGATCAATTTCAGTACACACACACTATTCGACTCCACAATCCAACACATTCCAACAATAAAACACACCCTCCTAACAGGCAGAGAAGTTCGAGATGACGCCGCGATCTAGTAGGCTCTGATGATGGTGCGTGATGCACTGAAACAGCTGTAAGCCGGACGAATATTACATATTTAACACGAGTAAGTCCACTAGTTCATCAATTAGTTTTTTTTAGTAATGAACTGCAACTTTCAGTAATAAAATGTATAAAAAAAAATTCAATGATTGATGGCTCAGTTGTCGTTAAAAAGATATACTTATTAGTCGCAAAATATGGGTTTTAGAAGTTTGGACAGCCCTGATTCTTAAACTAATTGCAATAAATGCTTTTCTTGCGGGGTTTACAAGTTCTTTAACGTGAACTAACTTTTTGAAAAAAAAAAAAAAATGGGCCAGTGTCTTGGTGTTGATGCAATACCCTTTGGTTGAGTTGACATGGAATGACCCAAGTACGAGGCAATGAGTTTGCATACCTTTCTTAGCGAGCTAACTCAATGGGAGCGTCATTTGCCGTTTTCCAACAGGATTTTTTCACAGCACAGACTAGTAGGCCCTGTCCATTAATATGCGAATAATTCATTAAGTGTCTGAGGACAGAGTTACTTGTGTCTATTCGTGTAGCTCTCTCAGTTCATAGAATTATCTCCTGTGATTTTTTATCTCTGGATAATTTTAGAAGATGAGATGTACAAAAAATTTACATAACCTGTAAGAACTCGAAAATGACGTTCGTCAAAATAGCTCTATTATTTTTCAGAGGAAACTCCAATGGTTGCTGCATAATTTTATACTTAAATAGGTAGTAAAAATGTTCGAAAAGCAAAGGCAGAGAGTTGAAGGATTTTCTTGCTTAATTTGGAAAGTAAATAACTTTCGACTGCTTATTTTTAATAACATTTTGTATGAACAGTTTGCGTTCCTGTTCAATTATGGACATTGAATTGACACTGCATCACTTCACAGAAAAAATGCTGCTTAACAGTATTGAAATGTATGTTTTTCTTTATTGATTAATAATAATAATAATAATAATAATAATAATAATAATAATAATAATAATACTTACAAATGGTTTTTAGAGAATCTGGAGTTTCATTGTCGCTCTCACATAAGCCCACCATCGGTCCCTATCCTGAGCAAGATTAATCCAGTTTCTACCATCATATCCCACCTCTCTCAAATCCGTAATAATAATAATAATAATAATAATAATAATAATAATAATAATAATCCGTGGTGCTAATTAACACTTGAATAAAATAGGAATTTACACAAATCCAAATTGCCTTCTATGCAACAAAGAAGAAGAAATGACTGAAGATCATCTCATAACATGTGAAGTTCTACCTGATGGATCCACCACAGAGAAATATTGGAGAGCAAGAACGCTAATGGCTTCGTTGCCAAAGCCCAGCATTAGATAACAACAACAACAACAACAACAACATAATCCGTGGTGCTATAGCACTTTAAGAGCCAAGACTAACAGCCAGCTGCTGGCCTCATGCTCACATGCCAAAGGAGAGGTGGACGATCATTCAACCAGAAGGAAGGTATTGTGCGGTTAGCACGATAAACCTCCAGCCATTATAGCTGGCTTTCGTAACCGGATTTCGCTACCTATCATGGTTCCCCAAGTGCATTACAAACAGCCCCATACACCGGCCTTTAGCACGTCTAGCCGCTAAACCAGGTGGCCCGGGTTCGATTCCCGGTCGGGGCAAGTTACCTGGTTGAGGTTTTTTCCAGGGTTTTCCCTCAATCCAGTATGAGCAAATGCTGGGTAACTTTCGGTGTTGGACCCCGGAATCATTTCACCGGCATTATCACCTTCATCTCATTCAGACGCTAAATAACCTAAGCTGTTGATAAAGCGTCATAAAATAACCTACTAAAAAAAACTCACCGGCCTAAATTTCATGAGAAAATGTCTTCTCCCATGACGACTCGAACCAGCACATATTCCGTAACATGATGCCTTATACCACAACTCCACAGCGCAGGACAGTAATAATAATAATAATAATAATAATGACTTCAATTATAGTAATATTCATGTTAATGATAATAGAAGAAGAAGAAGAAGAAGAAGAAGAAGAAGAAAAGAAGAAGAAGAAGAAGAAGGAGGAGGAGAAGGAGAAGAGGAAGAGGAAGAGGAGGAGGAGGAGGAAGAAGAGGAAGAGGAAGAAGGAGAAGAAGAAGAATCATGTTCAAAATGTCTAATGTTTTAATGTAATATAATAAAT
The DNA here is from genome assembly GCF_040183065.1 of Periplaneta americana. Lineage (NCBI taxonomy): Eukaryota > Metazoa > Arthropoda > Insecta > Blattodea > Blattidae > Periplaneta > Periplaneta americana. The sequence goes on along the minus strand of NC_091131.1, from coordinate 100,786,261 downwards.
AACATCTACCTCTATCATTCTTGTCGAAATTTACTTGGTGAATTTTTTTTTACAGAAAACCAAACTGATTCTAATCTGGAAATCAGTAAAATGCCATTACCTGTGGGACCAAAACTCTCCACTACTAGGAGATTCAGTCGCAGAGTGGCAATTGGAGACCTAGAGAATTATGTAAAGATCGGCTTAACATCTGGTGAATTGCAGCGTCAACATGCAGTAAGTATTGCTCTTTTTTTGTGTGTGTGTGTGTGTGTTGTGTATGTGTGTGTGTGTGCGTGTGTGTGTGTTGTGTTGTGTTGTGTGTGTGTGTTGTGTGTGTGTGTGTTGTGTGTGTGTGTTTTGTGTGTGTGTGTGTGTGTTGTGTGTGTGTGTGTGTTTGTGTGTTTTGTGCGTGTGTGCGTGCGTGCGTGTGAATCAAAGTAATAAAATTTGAATAAATGTTGCCAGAATTCTTTAGGAAACCTATATCTTAAAATAGAAACTCTCTTAGAAACTTGCATTACAAAACTACTAACTGTCTCAGTCTGCCATGGGCCATGTGCGGGCTTTCTCTGTATTGACATAAACAAAGACATCGGTATTGGTTGGTTGTTAGCACTTCGAGGTCAAACTACACACATGTGGTATGTTTTCAATCAGTCTGAGTTATCCAACTGTTCTAACTAGAGATAGAATACCATTACATGATAAAATATGTCAGATATCAGTTTTTCTTTTACCGATACTTATAGGCTATATATCTGTAAAAACTGAGGACTAAATAGTCCCTAAAATAATTAATTTAAGATTTTACTAAGAAAACTTTATAAACTGTTAGGAAATAAACAAATTTTATTTAGGACTAGCTCTGATTATGTGCCATTGCGCAAGTTACTGCGTGAAGAGAAGTTATGCAGTTGTTTATGTATGCATCTGGATGTGTTGGACATTGCCTGGTAATCCAAATATCGGTATGTGGATTAGTTTTCTTTCTTTCCATTTAAATCAGCCCACCTTGACTGTCTGGCTAGCTTTTCGAGTGCTGGACCTAGAATTGATTCATGCACTCAGGTCTACGTTGGCCCATTGTACACCCTACATGCGATTATTGTTCCAGTCATGAATCGGATGATGGACCATCCTACCTCAGGATTGACAGAGCCACCTACAATAGTTATGAAGTTTTGGGAGTGGGTAGTACAGGTTTCTAATGCTGATATAGTAAGTTCTTGGAGCTTATCAGGCACTCATCAAAACGAACTGTTGAAAACACAGCTTAAATTAATTAAAAGTATTGATGCTTTATTTCAATTTGAATGGTTTTACCTGTATTATATCAGTATTTTATTGATGTACACGTCCACACCTGTGGAGTAACGATTAGCGCGTCTGGCCACGAAACCAGGTGACCTGGGTTCGATTCCCAGTCAGGGCAAGTTACCTGGTTGAGGTTTTTTCCGGGGTTTTCCCTCAACCCAATATGAGCAAATACTGGGTAACTTTCGGTGTTGAACCCCGGACTCATTTCACCGGCATTATCACCTTCATCTCATTCAGATGCTAAATAACCAGAGCTGTTGATAAAGCATCGTAAAATAATCTACGAAAATAAAAATTGATGTACACATTCATCTATTTTATAGTTATCTGCCCAGTACGCATATACTAATGCAAATATCCTATATAATGATGTCATAGTGGTATTACACATATGCAGTTTTCTTTAGTGGTATTGGAAAATACCGAATAAATACAGAGTTTAATCACTATACAGTAATTATACTGTCTCTGATTGTAACAAGGCGTTTTTGTAGTTACAGTGCATTATCTACTTAAAATGTGTGCAATATGGCTTAGTTCAGATTTTATTTAGAACAATTGTGTGTTTATATATTCTTCTTATATGTGCAGAGTCCTCTTGTCAAGTTCGAAGATTTCGTTATGTAAAGGTTCCAGCTCGTGAAATAATCTGTAAATTAGTACGTAAATTTTGGAAGACTGAAGTAGTACATATAAGAAACGTAGAAAGGAAAAAGGGTTTTGACGAAAGGCACATTGGATGCCATTGTATACTGCTTGGAAAATTTCCATTAAAAAAATTCATTATACCATTTGCCCAATTTCTTGCTCTTCATGCATAGAGCTATAAAGTTGTTGAAAGTCAAACCATACAAAATTAGTGTGTGCCAGAAGCTATACGATCCTGCCAAAAGGACTAAAATGATTTTTTAATAACTTGCATGATTATATTCTTCTCCAACAAGACTGAATTCCATCTCCACGATTAGTATTTAGTATTTAGTAGTATTTATTTATTTAACCTGGTAGAGATAAGGCCGTCGGGCCTTCTCTGCCCCTCTACCAGGGGATTACAACTATAACATGAACAATAAGATTACAATTAATATTAAATTTACAATTACAATAGGGAAATACAAGGAACTTTTTTAAGCAAGAGGGAAGATGAACATTTATCCTTTTTAGCACATGGATAATATAATATACTTTTCTGCAGGTTTCTGTGATTTGCATGTCCCAGTTGAGATTTTATCCATGTGAATGCCAAGATTTTTTACCGAAGAACTGAAAGGGATATGCACTGTACTTACTTTAACGGGGGAAATGTCGAGGTGCTTTACAGCGTCGGTTTGCCGTTTGTGTCCTAATATGATTGCTTGTGTCTTTCCAGTATTGATATTAAGATGGAATTTCTTTGTCCATGTCACAATCGAGTCAATGTCTTCGTTCAATTTGTCTATAGCGTCATTTATTCGATCTAAGCGGGAAGAGATGTAGCATTGAAGGTCGTCAGCATACAAGTGATAGTTACAATCCTTACATGAGATGTAATATCATTGACATATATTGTGAACAGCAATGGTCCGAGTACCGAACCCTGTGGTATACCTGATGTTATGTTAAGCCAGGAAGAGCTTCGATTCCCGGATACAACACATTGTTGTCTTTCCCGTAAGTAGGATTCGAACCAACTCACTGAAGTCTCTGACAAATGCAGATTTCTCAATTTATGGGTGAGCATGTCAAAATTTACAAGTTCGAAGATTTCGTTATGTAAAGGTTCCAGCTCGTGAAATAATCTGTAAATTAGTAATCATTCACGAGATAATGTTTGGTGTACCATGGCCAGAAAAAAGAATGAAATTACTGGACCATTTTTATTTTTCTTCAAGAAACAATGCCAATAGTTATGTGAATCTGACTTTACACCAGTTTTTTCAAGAGTTGGCCGAGATGGAAAGAAATGAGAGTGTCTGTCAAGTATCATGTGTGTACTAACAGGTCTCGCCTACTGGACATCCTTGACAGCGCATAGTCGTGAGCATAATGTGGCTTAGTCATCTCCTTCCAGCATCACTGAAGCTCACACATTACCTAGTAACCATTTTGTGAGATACGAAATGCTGTAAAATGAAAAGAATGGAGTGAAATGGAGAATGTTTATGGAATTAAATTTGTACCGTAGGCCTATAGTGAGAGGAAATGTTAGAAAGTATCATTCCACTCAATAACTAGGATCAAACACAAGTCACGATATAATAAATTTGCGCTGAAGTATTAAATCATGTTAGGGGCTCAAGAGAGCTTACCTACATTCTTAATCGATAAAAAAAAAGGTATTAACAAAATATGTTATTTAGTTAAGACTGCCCTATCCCTCATATTCTGCCAAGCAGGATCAGTCAGTCAATCTTCTTAATGTATCCAGCTGTTTGCTGACAACATAAAATCCACTATAGTCCACTGTAGTCTATTCATTGTTATTTTTCACGAGAAATGAGGAGCATTTTGATCCGTGTTCATTATAGATGCCTGTTGCTAGTAGACAGAGTTGGGGTGTAGTCAATATATATTGCAGGTGTAATCTTCATCTTACGATATTTGGTGACGTATGCACGTCCGTTGATGTGACATATTAATGAATTTAAATTCATTCATATATTGCAGGGCTGTGTCTTCTGCAACTGGTACCGGTACTGATGATTTAATTTACTTCTTTTGCGATTTATGGATGGACAGTATAGAAGAATGTGTTCCAGATCTTCATCATGATTATTGCAAGAGGTGCAATGCAGGATTATCAGAAATGTGAAATCGGTGTAGGTACAATTGTGTGACCTGTTCTGCCAAGCAGGATGAATAGTTTATTTTTGAAGGTTCAAGTAGGCCAGTGAAGAAACAAATGTATATCTTTGAATGGTCTGTTTTGCCTCACGATACATCCAAGAAAGATTACAAAATATAGTAGAACCTTCACATTGTATAAAAGTTGTATTTTGAAAATGAGGCTAAAAAGTTCTACAGTATAATAATTGTATCATATTCAATGTTTCAGCTATTTGCAAGGGGACTGATTCGACCTTGTAACTATGGACGTCTTCCACAAAATAAGGAAAAGAATAGATATGATGAACTAGTGGCTTGTGAGTGACATTTATCTTATTAAATGTTTCATTATGGTTGGTTTAATAGAAATAGGTTTACTTGTAAGTTAGGTTTACTTTTGGATAGACATGCTTTATAGTTTAGTCTTTATTAATAAGTCCTAGGATTATAAGAATTATTTATTTATAGTTAGACTTAATTTTGTGTTCTTTTATTGCTGTAATTATTGTAGCCTAATGTTATTGTATATTATATAGAACTGCCACTGGAAGTGCACCGAATTGCAGTGCTAATAAATATGAACATTATAATAAGCATATTGATAATTTACTAGGCAGAATTGAGCAGATTTGTAGGGTAAAATAAATTTTAGACTTGTAGAACTCTTTTTTTTTTATAGAAACATAGATATAAAATATTAAATCTTTCCAGTGAATGAAATTCCAGGGAATCATGTATATTTTATATATTGGTACTGTACCGTAATTGTATGAGCTCAAGAAGTTAATTTACGAAGGAACACATCTTTTTTATATACGGTATTTCTTATTAATAACTCTTTTTAATGCAGACATATTATAATTTTCAGATGATGATACGAGAGTGAAGCTCAAGAAGATACCAGGCGATCCGTTATCAGACTACATTAATGCAAATTACATAAATGTAAGTTCTGTTGGAATAACAAATTACAATTTTATGCGTGTGTGTAGTCCTACTTAACATTCCAAGCATTAAATATTTAAATTAAACACTTCAAATTTTTCTGACACGGTTACAGTTCAACATGGCTTCTATTTTTGGCACAACGAATTTACCACCTATATTTATTATCTTCCCCTAATGCGCTGCATAATGCTTGATGATACATCTTAGACATCAAAATATCTAGACTTTACTGATAACGATGATATATAAGTAATTTTTTATGAATTTCCAGGAAAAAAATGATAATAGCAGGTGAACAAGGTGACCAATAATTTATCAGACTATCCCTTCCAATCCACCTATCTGGAAAACTGTTATTGAAGTATCGGTATTTACGCACGTCACAATGGGAATCTGGGGGTGTTCTGTTCTGATGGCAACGTGTATTATTTCTTAATAATCTTAGTCAAGTTATGGGATGAGGATATTAATGATTTGTCAAGATACGCTACTCCATTAATGGTTCCTCTTTAAACAGAAGGATCTATACACTTCTGTTTTAGAAAGAGCGCTGTTGTGTAAAAGTCAAAACAATATAAGCATAAACATTTTTATTTACTACCATAACAACAAGTAGAGGCCACCGGCGTGGCTCAGTTGGTTAAGGCACTTGCCTGCCGGTCTGAAGTTGCGGTCGGGCGCGGGTTCGATCCCCGCTTGGGCTGATTATCTGGTTGGGTTTTTTCGAGGTTTTTCCCAACCGTAAGGTGAATTCCAGATAATCTATGGCGAATCCTCGGCCTCATCTCGCCAAATACCATCTCGCTATCACCAATTTCATCGACTCTAAATAACATAGTAGTTGATACAGCGTCGTTAAATAACCAACTAAAAAAAAACAAGTAAGGGTTTTCTATCGCACACTTCATGGCATATACGTATGTAAATTATAAATATCACTTGTCACCATACTAATGTTTCAAATCGATCCATCATGTTCATAATCTACTACTACTATTTAGTGGGATAATATGTGTTATTGTAGTGCTATAATATATTTTTTATATAACCCTACAATGCTCCCCGAGGTGACTCGTCACCTCAAATGACTCCATTTTCTTCTGTAGTTTTGTCCAATAATCTAATAATAGCTTGTGCTATTCAAAGACAATAAAAGTTTCAATAACTGTAGTGGAGGGAGGAGAGAAAAGTCGTGGGGTGACAACATACCCTAGGTGAGCAGTAATGAGTCCAAAAAAGAGTGAGCAGTCTAGGGATAAATAATGTTTTTGTCATAGTAATAAAGAAACATTGTTTATGAAACTTGTGTGTAGCATGCACTCTTTTGCGCTTGTGTAATTTCAATACTCGTCTACAGCTCATGCTGAGAATCTTTCCACCTGCGCAAAAGATTTCTACTTTCTACACAGGGTTTATAAATAACTATTGTACCGTAATGACGTGTATGTTTGAATTACGATTATTAACAACTTTCATGCCCTATTATTTTTTTGCGAATCCCCATTTGTTTTAGGGATACAATTCACCTAAATTCTACATTGCGACACAAGGTCCCAAACGCAATACTGTTTCTGATTTCTGGAGAATGATTTGGCAAGAACATGTACAAGTTATTTCTATACTGACTAATGTTGTGGAGAATGACGAGGTGAGTAAGATACTTCATTCTTTTAGTGATCTGTAGTAATTCATTATGCATGTTGGCATTCATACACATAACAATAATATGAAAAATATAATTAAACTACATTAAAGTTTATCTTGTTAGCTGGGCGCATATTAAATGATTACATTTATGTGTATATTTTGAATATCTAACAGTTAAAGAAAATAAACCACTGCGTGGATAGATTGTAGATAAATTGCAATGTGGATACAGCTATGCCAAGAGCATGTTATTGTTGATATGCAGTGCTGTGTCAGTAATTAGACACACCACAAACTGATAGTGTAAAATATTACTAAATAAAAGCATTTAAAACTTCATTTAGTTACCCAAGTTAAGAAAGGAGTGCTGAAACTATTTTGTCTTCTCGTTTCAAACATTTGTCGTATCATTTTCAGAAGTAATGCATCATTTCCTACAATTTCCATTGGGAAATGGAAGTGATGTTTTTCCTGCTTTTATTTTTCGGTCTTAACAGGATATGTGGGTTATTTTTGTACACTTTTCCTTGATTTCCTCAGTCACAAGGGGTTAGATTGGAGGATCGAGGAGGCCACACATTCCTGCTGATAATTGTATCCTTGAATACTCTATGTGCTATTATGGAATTCTGTTTTTCTGTGCTTCTAACAGGCATTTCGTGTTTATTTGATATAAGGCATAGCCAAATATTTGTTTAGCTGACTCTGAGATTGGTAACATATAGACTATTGGTGGAATGTACCTATATGTGAAGTAATTTATATGTTAATCATGAATTATTTTTGCTAAAATATTTTAATGATAGAACACTGAGCTCTGTTTCCAAGACATATTTTCAAAACAGTATTTTAGATAATTTCTAATTTTCTTAGTATGAGTTTCAGCTATGGAAAGCAATTTTGTATCTCATGTGAGCTAGACAGAACAGTGTTAAAGAAATAATATCAACTCTCTAGGTTCTGTTTGCTATTACAGTAATTTCAGTAGATTTACATTTTGTCTTTAAATATAAACTACATGATGTTTCCCGTAAAGTTTTTCGTCTATTATCTATTTGGAGTTTTGTTGTACTGAAGAAGTTGGTTTTACCATATAAGTTAACTGTTGATTTATAATCGTTCAAGCTATGTTTCCTTGTGACTTACGTTAGCTAAGAGGAGTGTCCTTATCAAGAAGCCCCTACTGCGACCCTTAGTTACTCGACTGTCCGTCATTCATCCATATGAAGCCAGTTATATAGACCAATTTATTACCGACAGAGTTGTTGCTCAGTGTTCACCATAGGAGGCTGGTCTAAGTTACACCCGCAATGAAATGAGATGATAACGATTTATTGGGATGCCACAGGGGAATCTAAGCTTCTGGAGAAACCCTTGTGTTACTTGAACCATGGACTTGCCCAATACAAGTTATAAATCGGGGGTATGCCGGGAATGGTTTAGAATACCAATTAAATTTCGTATTTTGCTCGTCTTTTAGTCATCGTTTTATCATCACTTTCATTACTATTGTTATTATTGATGACTTGGAGTATGATACTTTAATTTGACTTTCATTTCAGGTAAAATGTGAACCGTACTGGCCAGAGTCCGGAGAGGAAATCACTTATGGTTCCATAACTATTAAAAACGAGTCCAGCAAAGTTTTTGCTGACTACACTTTTAGAATACTAAGTGTCACGTGTGAGGGTAAGATGAGGAAGGTAATATATTGAAACACATTAATTTAATTTCTTGATGAACGTAAACCATTAAACAATATAGTTATGGCCACAAAATAGCCAAACGATAATTTATATACAAAAAGTATATATATATATATATATATATATATATATATATATATATATATATATATATATATATCATGAATAAAAGAAAATGTTTTCAAAACACAGAATATCGAAATTTCAAGTGAATAATAATAGTTCTTAATTTGTAATAACCAAAGCAAAAGCTTTTCTTTACAGTAATTTCATTTAGAGTGTGTTTGAAATTAATGTTAGCCACCAGTGTGGCTCAGGCAATAGCATGTTTGTCTTCTGACCCGGAGTTGCACTCGGGTATGGGTTCGATTCCTGCTTGGACTATTATTACCTGGTTGGATTTTTTCGTGGTTTTCCCCAACCATAAAGCGAATGTCAGGTAATATATGGCAAGTATTATTTTTTTTAAGTAGGATTTTATGATGCTTTATTAACAGCTTAAGTTATTTAGCATCTGAATGAGATGAAGGTGATAATGCCGGTGAAATGAGTCCGGGATCCATCACCGAAAGTTACCCAGCATTTGCTCATATTGGGTTGAGGGAAAACCCCGGAAAAAACCTCATCCAGGAATCGAACCTGGACCACCTGGTTTCGCAGCCAGACGTGCTAGCCGTTACTCCACAGTTGTGGACTATATGGCAAATCCTCGGCTTCATATCGCCAAATACCATCTTGCTATCACCAATTTCATCGATGCTAAATAACCTAGTTGATACAGCGTCATTAAATAACCAAGTAAAAGAAAAAGACGTTAATGTTGGCTACGTGATAATGATGACAATGATCAAAATAATAGCTGTAATGATACAAATTATTTCATTTAGAATTACTTAACTAATATGTCTGTAATCAAAATATAATGTCGGCTTAGAGTGTAAACCTGCTAACTGCCAAAAAGAAAATTTTGCAAATGAAGCATAAAACTGGTTTAAATTAACTCTGAAAATTGAGAACCAAATTCGAAGTACAGGTACAAATACCACCTGTATTTAGGATTTGGTCCTAAACTTTCAGAGTTAATTTAAACTTAATTTTTTGCTTCATTTATAAAATTTTCTTTTTGGCAGTTAGCAGGTTTACACTCTAAGCCGATAATAAGTATGATTGTTTCATTTGTATTACAGAAAATATAAACAAAGATATTCAGAGAACTATGGTATTAATACAAGAAAACACCTATGCTACAATTTTTCATTGGATTTACATAATTTATTAGAAATTTGATTATATTAGTAAAATTTTAATGATTTGACTTACTTGTCTAATCTTAGTAACTAATTTCAGTCTTAAAATTTTTAGTGAGTTTGAATCTGGCGGACCATTAGCAAAATAGCCTGACACTCACGTTAAAATCCTAGCAAGTGCAAGTGGAATTTTTTTGTGGAAATAAAACAGTGTTGGAGCAGATTTTCTTGGGATAGGCGTATCCCCTGCCATCATCCATAAAATGAACTGGATTAGCAAAACTGTACTGACATTGTGATATGCTCAAGTACCGGTACTGGATTGGATTGGAGGATGAGACAAATTCACACTCACTCAGGCCACCTATATAGGCCTATTCTACTATCTTCTTAACAGCTTCTTTGTGTTTCTAACTTCTTAAGCCATTCAAAGATGCTAGACGAATTTGAGGATGTTGGAGATCATCTGCTGTTGATTGTCATGTCAGGTCAGAAATTTCCCAGCACAAGTCCCCTAAGTTTGCGAGCATAGGATAGTGACAGAATTGTTCTATTTCACTTTATAAATTGCATCCACGACAGTCACGATCATCAGCTAAACCCAGTCCATATAAGGGCTCATTCAATTATCTGTTAAAATCTTTACAGTTAATTGCATAATGTGTCTACGAATTTGATGATTGATGAAAAACACAGCAAATTACCCATCCATGAGAGAGACTCACATATGTACCGGTATGTATTTATTTACATTGCAAATGAGCAAACACCCGGTGGCACTGGTGGCAGTTATATATATAACTAGGGCTAAGTCTCACACACACACACACTGTCTCCTCTCCCCTTTTCCCTGTCTCTCTCTCTCTCTCCCCCTCCCTCCCTCTCTCTCTCCCCCTCCTTCCCTCTCTCTCTCCCCCTCCCTCCCTCTCTCTGCCCCCTTCTCTCTAGCTCTCTCTTCCTTACCCTCTAACCCTTCTCCCTATTCTCTCTGTGCGCTCTTGTGTATGTGTGGGGCATATTATTTGTAATATTTTCGTTAATTTTATAGTGGATGAAGGTAACCCCTATAACAGTTCGACATAGAAACAAAAGTACAGTACTGGTATTAGTTTTATTTGTCATTCCACCGCTTTGCAATAGTGGTCAGCATATCTGACTGTGAAACTAACTGATCTGGGATCGAATCCTGGTTGAGACAAGTTGCTGGTTGGGGTTTTTCCGGGATTTTCCCTCAACTCATTAAGAGAAAATACTGAGTAACTTCGGTGCTAGACTCTGGGTTCATTTCGTTTTCATTATCACCTTCATCTTCATCCATCTTGGCTACTTCCATATTCACATGTCATCCTATCATACAGGTCTAACAGAATCCTATCTAATGGGTGCCTCAACCTCAAAACAGGATTCTTCATCATAATCGAATCGCCAAAAAGTAGGCAGAGACACAAATGGCTACACGTCAACAAGCACAACTTTAGAAAAAAAAGAAAAGAATTTTATTTGTGATTAAATGTTCTTATATTACCGGTATAACGAAAACTCGTCTGGTTACTGTAAATGTCTCATATTCTTTACAATAGTTTTTATATTTGTGTAAAACAAAAAATGTTCTAATGAAAGTAAATTACATCCTAGTAATAGGTTTCTGTATCAAGTGAGTTTATTTTTTAGGTTAACCACCTCCATTTTAACTGGCCAGAGAATGGTGTTCCACTTTATCCTCAGTCTCTGGCATCATATCTTAAGCGACTGTTGATCACACAACCAGGAAGAGGTCCAATTGTAGTGCATTGCAGGTATGTATCTTTTCGTCCTATATTTTACTTTTATTTTTACCAGCCACAAACTTCTATTTAGAGTTGAATTAACCGGTACCATTTTATGCAATGCTCTTTTCTATAGCTCTTTTGCTGGTCGTTTACTATCTGAAGCATAGTGCTTACTCTTTGACACTTTCTAATGCCAGAGACTTGAAAAAATGTTGTATGTATACATTTGAAGAGTCCACTGCAAGAATGATGGATGCCACTTTCTTGTCGAAAATGAACCAAGACTGTCAATGCATAGCTTAAGACATATAGAATGTACATAGAGAGTTATATGGCATTAACACTGATAGTCATTGTCCAGTAATGATCGGAAAATCACAGTTAAGCTTTGAGCGCTAAGCATTTCAAACTTTCAATTGCTTCTCCTGCAAAATGTATTCCAAATGACATCCATCATTCTTGCAGTGGACTCTTCATTTATTTACACTGCAAATGGGTAAATACCCGGTGGCAGTGGTAACTAATTACACTCAATAACGACAATTAATAATAATAATAATAATAATAATAATAATATAATATTAACAGGGAGCAACCTAAATTAAATGAAGCATGATTATCTTAATCTTACGATGTTTGGTGACGTATACACGTCCGTTGATGTGACATATTAATGAATTTAAATACTATTATAGTCACAATCATGCCATGGTATGAAAGAAAAATTTCACAACCTCGAGCGGGAATCGAACCTGCGACTTCCTGTTCTCAGTGGTAGAGCGCCTGACCGGAGAACAGGAAGTCGCAGGTTCGATTCCCGCTCGAAGTTGTGAAATTTTTCTTTCATACCATGGCATGATTGTGACTATAATAGTATTTAAATTCATTAAGCATGATTACTTAAAATAACGAAGTACCTTTCAACACTACACTCAGTTCGCTCCCAACTCACTTACTGCAGTGAAACTACGACACATTTTACTGACACTATTCTGATTTCACTAATGCTTCAAAAACATTTCACTGTTCAAATACTTTGCATTACCGGTACCACTATAAACTATAAAACTTCACTGATACAAACACACTTCACTGACACAACACATTTCTTCACTGATGCAACACTTCAAATAACAAATCATCAATTACACCCTTATTATTCCATAGAATCGTACTTACTATATTAACCTCAAAATCGCTAACCTAGACCTAATTGCAAGCTATTTTATCTCGTTCACTATAACTCGCACTCTTTCACTATAAATCAATCTCTTTTCTCTGCCACTATAATAACTCTCAGAATTTGCTTTGAAGCTCACTGCACTTTCACTACAACACACTGCACACCCAATATAAATCACTGGAGATTCATTATGTTTCTCTGCTAATTCAGAAAGATTAGTTAAAATTTTGATAAGAGTTCTTGTCACAGAGTGTTATAATAACAATGTGAGTTGTTATAATATGTCATAGGTAAACATAGGTAAGTTAACAGTTAATCTAATTAAGTATGGGTTCTAAAATTAAGCCCCTGTCTCATTCCAGTGCTGGAGTTGGAAGAACAGGCACCGTCATTCTTGCAGATATTTGTCTCCGTATGGCTGCAGCTGAAGGTTATGTAGATGTATTGAGCTTCCAGCAACAAATCAGAGAACAACGGTCTGATATGGTGTACAACTTAGTATGTATACTGTATATCTTGTATTAAAAATAATTATATTCATATATGTTATTGATTTTACGCTATTAAATATTCATATCCAAGTGTTTTGGTCAAGTCATACAGAATTCACTTAAAACTGTAAAATAATATAGATAAATAAGGCTTAGTAGCTTGTGTTCTATCTAAAAAATCGTCTACTCATCGTAATATAAGTCTTCCAACAAACGTCGTCCACCAAATGGTATGTTTTGTAAAATCAGTAACATTCTAGGTGCATCCATACCTTCTATAGATTGAAACCACAATTGATTAATTTGCTCAGTTTTGTTTCCCAAGTTAAAGATGGTCAATTGCTGTCTGATGTTGGTACTGTAGATGTGGTCATGTAAGTATACTTAATCCATTATTTGCCTAAAGAACTGCATCTCTGCAGATTCAAATTTTCTTTTCCATCATTTCTTCAGAATCCAGTTTTCGCAACCACAAATAAGAAAATTTATTTTTACCATTAACACCATTTAATGATACCGCTAATGCTTTGTAGAAGTGTGTTACATTATTTCTATTAACACAAACTTTTTATGTGAAGAATATTAAACCCTTAAAGTACCTACCAGTATACAAAATCTATATTTGTAGGAAATGTGGGATGCATGTTTAGTCATCACCTTACATTCTGCTGGACATTGGAATATATCAGTCCCCTAACTGCCCATTGTGCAACTCAAACCAAGAAATGGATTCGGAACACCTCAAAATCTGTGCTTCATTGGCTGGTCATGATAATATCTTTGAAAAATATTGGAGTGCAAGAGGTCAAATGACTTTATTGTCAAACGCCTGGCATTAGAAAACAACAACAACATTCTGCTGGACTGCCCAGGTTGAAGCCACATGAGGCATAGATACTTTGGGAAACACATGTTGCCTCCAGAGGAAATTCAGAAAATGAAACTCAGTTGGTCATCTACTGCAGTCTCCTGGGTTGATTTCTAATTTATGGGATGCACAATTGGTCATTCGTGCCTAAGTACTCTAGTAGTACCGGTAATAACTGCCTATGAGCTGGAAGATCCTAGGTATTGGCAGTTTGTTTTCTTTGCCGAAACTTCCAGAATGGCCCCAGCGTTCACTCAGTCTCCTCTCAAATTGAGTACTAGAGGCCTGTTTCACCATTAAACTTCTCAGCTTTTTACTTTGCAATTTGCACTCTTCTTTGTAGTTTCTGTTCCACTACTGTATCACTTTTCAAAACTGGCTCGCAAAGTGAGAAGGAAAAGTAGAGGAACTTTTCAAATATATTATTACTTTTGTTCCACCATTACAATAATTTTGAAGTGCAAAGTCATATGCTGAAAAATGAATGGGATTTTTGCAAAGAGTCGAGCCTCTTTGCCATTAAGATCAAATTCATTATATTCAGTCTATTTTTGCTTTGGATTCAATATAATTTAGAGAAGAAATATCATATGAAGAGAACATTTACTATTAAGTGATTCAAGTGACAAAGAACCCAAAAAGAGTAGGTGTATAAAGTCAGGATAAATTTCCATAACTTAACTTATATTTGTCCCAATTTTGTGAATGTTTTCGGATTACGCCAACTCAAACAGATTCTTGAAAGAATTGGGCCTGGAACCAAATTTAAGAAGTTTCTCTGTTTCATCTAAATAACAATTATTAATTACTCGTATGTCTTTATTGGCTAGGAAACAGAGTTCAACAACATAGAGTTGCAAAGACTTTGCTTGAAAAGTGCAGAGCAGTCTCTAATTTGTGGAGGAACAAGAAGATTTTTCACTCTTAAAAGTTGAAAAGTGACAAGTGAAATGTTTCGAAGTTGCAAAGTTTAATGGTGGAATAGGCCCCAGATTTTTCCCTGGATTAAAAGGTGGTTGGAGCATGTGCCAACCATATCACCTCATTCTAGTGCTGTGGTCATGGAAGCGTGGAACTATATTGCCATACCTCCCAAGCGCTTTCATGGCGCTTAAGGGAATACCTTTACCTTTGCTAAATGAAATGAAAGTGTGAAATGCTCTATGATGTTGTTGTTGTTATTGTTGTTGTTGTTGTTTTAACAACACTGAATGTAGGTACAGAGTGTATTTTCCAAAATACCTGTACTGGTATTTACTTTTATGAGAGAGAAATCAGTAACACGGTATTATATAATTATGATAGGCCCAATGCAAAATTTCATATTATTATAGCTGTCTCTCTAACAGTGTAGCATACATTTCTTTGTGTCAACACAGTGTTTCTTTCTATGTTCATCATCTTTGATCAACTTTGAATGATATTGTATTATTAGTTCAACATGATTTGGAGCAATAATTATTTGTTAATTATATGTACCGGTTTCTCAAATAATCGAAAAATCTTTGTGACAAAAGTTCTAGAACTCGAAAATATGTATACAGTTCATTAATGTTTAAATAGTGTAAAATTAACAGTTTAAAATGTAATCTAGTTTTCATAAATTATTTTCTTTAAGTAGTCTTCTCAAATAAAATTGCTGCCACCAGCATTAATGCTATCAATGTTAACAAAAAGTTATATACTGCTATAAAAGTTAGTTTTTAAGAGCGTAGTCAGCAAATATATGACAATGACATGGCATTCTTTATGTTATAATTCGATAGAATTAAGTGTGATGTGTGCTGTTCTTACTCAGAATCAGTACAAGTTGGTTCACTTGGTACTGCTAGAGAGTCTGGTGGCTGAACAAACAAGCATCCCGTGTGATGGAAAATTCGAGAGCTGTGTGGAAGAACTGTATCAATCTGGCACTCTGCTTCGACAATTCAATCGTCTGCATGATCTCAGATGGCAGGATGAAGCTCTAAAACCTACAACATGTCACTCAAGTCATCTTCCAGCCGATAAGTTCAAATTTAAGAACAGATATCAGCATATTGTACCTGGTAGGTATTTATTATGAATTATATAATTCTGTAAAGTACAAACTTTTTACAGAAAATAAATTGTTTTTAGATTGGATGATTCATTTTATAGGTACCGTATACTATTTTCGTTTTAATATTGGTACCAGTACTGGTTTTATGACGTGTTTTACAACCTAATATTCTAATTAGAATGATGATATAGGAGGTTATGTTGGAAGAGTTTAGTTAAGATACAGTTTGTTCTGTGTCTGATGAATGCGAAAGCATGACTGTTTTAAGTTAATGGGTATTCTTGTATTTTTAAGGAACAACTGGCAGAATATTCATCTCCAAATTTCCACATAAGGACGGAAACTCTGATTATATAAATGCAGTGTCAGTAGATGGATTTAAAGTTAAGGATCAGTTTGTGGCTACACAGTTTCCACTACCATCAACAGTTGGTGATTTCTGGAGACTCATTGACGAGAAAAACGTCTCACTCATCGTTGTACTGAATGAACTGGATGAACAAATTAAGGTCAGTTGACACACTTTTATTGTCGTTATAGATTTGGAAGAAACTATTATGCTTTGGAGGAATAAACTATAAAAATTAATATAAATATATGAATTAATATCTCTTACCTAAGAATAAATTAAAAACAAATAAATAATAAATATAGTTTATAAATTTAGTAACACATGTTCTTTTGTCATTTATCTCTTTTTGTATGGTAATTGCTGAAGTGAAAATTTAATCATCATAGTTATAGTTATATTTTAATATGGAGATAAATTATTATATAAAATTGTGTTACTGGTACTTTATCTTGCACACCATTTGTCTTCATAATTATTAGACGATTTGCAGAATTCTGAAAGTATTTTACCAAGAATCTAATTTGATTCTTGGGTGATTTTGTGACTTTTTTGTTGAAAATCAATCATGTCACTATTTCATCTGATTGTATAGTTTGCGAGTACTGGATATTGTTAAAGTAAATAGTGAAATACGAGTAACGAATAAGTATTTAGCTCCTTATTTTAAACATGACGGACCATTAGCCGAATGACAAGAGCATCAGATTTTAAATCCTTGTGAGTTTATACGGAATTTTTGGTGGGCGAGAACGATATTAGGAGTAGACTTTTATGGGTTTCTTCAGTCTTACCTGTCAACATTCCTCTAATATTGTTCCGTTATCAGAGGTAGTAATAATAATAATAATAATTGTGCAACATGGATTCACCTCACTGTGATGAACAATGAGCAATGTTGAAGGAAGCAAAAATATAATTTAGTTTAATGCATTACTTTTAAGGAGACTTTTGGTCATTGACCTAATTCAAAGCGTCCACGGTTTCCCATACATTTATTTTACACAAGGACTAACACAGTAAAAATTGTTTTGTTGTACAGAAATTTTTCTTGGCATTATCTCCTCTTCCATCAAAATTAGTTTTTCGTTTTTGCAAAATATGTCAGTTGACACCATCTAGTATGTACGTTCACGAGTTTTTTGTTGTGGTATATGCCTAACATTGTTATTGAATACGATGAGCATAACTCACTGCTTGCCTTTTTGGTGGAAGAAGAGTCTTTGTCCTCAGAAGCTTGAAAACGTGTGTTCAAAGTTCTCTGTTATATTAAGAAATGAAAGAGATTCTCTGCCATAAGCAGAGTTTAAACATTTCTGCACTAGACTCTTTATTTATTACTTCCTAGAAAATAATATATTATCCTGAAATATCAAGTTTACCCAAATACGAAATGAACGTCTATAAATTTTTAACATTTCTTATATTATTTCGGTTCTTATTTTCACTTCAAACTAACTCCTGTCTCCTACCCAGTTTAATTAATTGATATAATTAAATATGTGTAGTTACTTTGTATGCATAAAATATTTAAAGTTATTTGTAGCTTTTTCTGAAAACAGAGCTAGCTGTAGAAATTTATCATTCTGCTTCTTTTTTTTTTTTTTTTTCTCCTAATTTTGGCATTCGAGTACAGGTAATATTTCTCATTTTCAGAATGTGTGCAAGTTCTGGCCCACAGAAGAAAATCCCAGTCTGAACGCTGTACCTTATCTTTCTATCAGGTGTAAGCAACAATGTGATCATGCAAACTGGACAACATTCAGTATTACCATTATGAACTGTTACGCTACAGTGAGTATAAATTTCTTATTATGGCAGAATACTGTTTTTTTCTAGCACTATATGATTTTTATCCTCAGGGTAGAGGAGATGGCCTCCAGATTTGGAGGGTATCTGCGAAAATATTGAATAAGCAGTCGCAGAAGCTGATAACGGGTGGTCCTCCAGCTTGGAGGTTGGGCAAAGTATTAACAACCCATCATCGTAAAAAAACAGCTTGTTATGAAACCCCGAAATGAGACTGATTCTCTGGCACAACCACAGCGCACGTATGGGCGAATCCAGAAATGCATATAGAGTGTTAGTTGGAAGGCCAAAGGAAAAAGACCTTTGAGGAGGCCGAGAAGTAGATAGGGGGATAATATTAAAATGGATTTGAAGGAGGTGGGATATGATGGTAGGGACTGGATTAATCTTGCTCAGGATAGGGATTGATGGCGGGCTTATGTGAGGGTGACAATGAACCTCCGGGTTCTCTAAAAGCCATGTAAATAAATATATGATTTTTATTTCGACATATTGAAGAAAATTGAGTACATTAGGTATAAGGAGCTTAAGAAGATATCACTGCAAATACTACATTTTATTGTAGGCTTATACTTTTCAGTTAATATTTTTGCTTATGTATGTTATGCATGTAGTTGTTAGAAATGGACATGGACTTAATCCATGCGCTTGAGAAGTTAAGAGTGTGAGCAAAACAGCAGATAGGTCGAGTGCAAAGACCATTCTACATGGTCGAGTGATACTCTTAGATTGTTTAGATTTTGAAGTGTTCATGCAGCACAGATTTTATAAAATACTTTTACTACATACCAATCTAATTTTTTCATTGATTCTCACTGGTATAATTACTCAAAACATTACAGTTTCCTCTCACATTGAATAATTGAACTCGTTTTGAAGTTAGAGGTGCATTCATTATATTTCCACTAGGTGTTTCTAAAAAAATGAGCAATGCCTTTGCGTATATTAATAAGTATGATAACATAACATTTCGTACAGCACACTTTTATTTGTGCCCTATTTTGCTTTATTTTATATTCTTCCCTGAAAGAACACGGTTGTTGCCTGGTCTAATAATTACTATAAAAGTTAAGTCCTTTATTTTTTGCAACACTTCATATTTGCAATCTTTGGCATAAACTTTGCTTGCTGCACATTATCACTCAGCTGTATTTACGTCCAATCAGAAGAGTTTTATGGATCGAGTACATGTATACAGATATTCATTAGTACACTATTGTTTACCTATTCGTTTATTTTTAAGCAGTTCTATTTAACGTAATTGGATGTAAAGAAAGAAACAAATAAATTAATTAATAATAATAATAATAATAATAATAATAATAATAATCCACCAACTAGGCCTATATTGTAGGTCAATTGATCTGTTTTGTTTCAAAATGAATCTTCCCATTCTTTTCATGAGCATCCAAATTCTCGAAGTCAATAAAAAGTTTTAAATGTATGGGTTACCAAGTCCCTCTACAATTATTTACTAATGGGACTGTTTTTTCTTCCTTCGACTTCTTCTTCCCTCAAGCAGGCTGTTGTTACATTCAATGTGAATGTCCAGTCTAGCCAAATGTCAGTTCATAACGAAATATTTCCTGCTTGAGGATGGAGACATTCATTTCTTCCTACTCTAACGAGATCATTAGTAAACAGAATGAATCTTGTATACCAACAGTTACAGGACCTCTAGAGCCATTTCTGCCACAAGTGTGTTATCATCTTTCACCTCAAAGAGGAATGATTGGAAGTTTTCTTTCATCAAACAGTAGGGCTAAATGACACTTCTTCTTCTCTTCATTACTTTGATTAATATAGTATAGGAGGAATAATACTAATAGCAGGTTACTTCTTTCAGAATACAGATAATGAGAAAAAAGTGAACATCTTGCATCTTAAGGGATGGAAGAGTGATGAGGAACTTCCACCATCTGCTTTCGTCATTCTCGAACTCTGGCAGGAGGCAGAGCGACTGTACAATGGCAATGGACCAATTGTTGTTACGTGCCTGTAAGTTGTCTGATTCTGGATAGTTTTTGTTACATAAGTGTACATTTTATCGTGAACAAAAGTATTGCCGAGGAAGTTTTTATTGAGGTAACTTCATATTTATCTATCACAATTAAAAAAAAATTCACGGTCGTCATCAAAGAGATAGTAGCAAAAGGATACTACTACCTTATTAAGGTTTCTCACGTACAACGCAACTCAAGGTCTCTGGCATTGCTCGGAAAGCATTAGCTTGGCAGAAAGGCAGCACTGACAAATTGCACAGCTGGCGGCCTTTCCCGTTTCTCGTAACAAGATTAGTCTTGCAGGCGCCTTAGCTGTAAATAGTGCATATTACTCAACCTCGTTCAGTTTCGTTTGTTGTGTGATTGAGTACACGTTTGTTCATTCTTACTGTGTGTTGTTTCGTTCACTATGTTATAACTACAGAGCAACGTGTGTTTATTGTGTTAAACTATGCAAGAACAGAGCCGTATGTGGAATGTCAGCTTGCTTTTATACAGAAATTTCCTGGAGTACATATTTCCAATAAATCGACAATATGCAGATTATTAGAAAAATTTAAAGAGACTGGATCCGTGTTAAACCTAAAAGAAACTAGAAAACCAAGCGTTCTAACCAAGCAAAAATTAGACGAGATAGGAGCTGCCGTAGAAAATAGTCCAATAAAATCGTTGCCTCGTTTAGCATTTCAGTGATTGTGATTTCAACAATTTCAGCCGAAATTCGTTAAGTGTTTAATAACGTGTTCAAAAGGTATTAGACTTCTCTAGCAGCCGAGGGACATCATTTTAGGCACCTTCTGTAAATAAAGCTGTAAGCTTAATCTAGTCACATTATTAGTTTACGCACAACTCAGGGGAGACAAACCAGGCTGTGACACGGCAACTGTGCTAGGCTTATGCAGTAAACATGCTGTGGGAGATGTGGGCAGGCGATTGCGTCATACGTGATAAACTCTGTACAAAGTTTCACGGATCAAATAACCACAGAAAATGTTACAGATGGCACCGACAACTTCATATTTGGATGTGACGCCATAAGAGCAAAAGTAGTGCAGTAATAATGTAGCACAGAAGTAACAGTAAAACGAAGTTATAAAATGGACTTTTTTTTTTATTTTATTGGGTTATTTTACGACGCTGTATCAACATCTAGGTTATTTAGCGTCTGAATGATATGAAGGTGATAATGGTGGTGAAATGAGTCCGGGGTCCAACACCGAAAGTTACCCAGCATTTGCTCGTATTGGGTTGAGGGAAAACCCCGGAAATAAAATGGACGTAGGACCTACTTATAATATACATTTTGTAATCATTACAGTGATGGTGCCAAGGCCTGTGGATACTTCCTATCATTGGCATTCCTTCTGGACAAAATTAAACTGACTCAAGAGTGTGATGTCTGCCATGCCGTGCGAACTGTGCGTCAAAATCGAGAGCAGTTTGTACCATCTTATGTGAGTACTTTCAGTAATTTCAATGCATATCCTTTCCTTGTTACACGTGTAATTCTATAAATACACGAATACCCAAGACAGCATTTTTTCATTTTGAAATTAGAAATTCTAGTATCAAAAGTATAAATTAATTGACAATTATAGCATTTCCCTGGTAACATATTCATTACATTTTATTTACTAATTTACTGTTTCTGCATATAAAACAAAACCACCATCAATTCCATCATACATATCAACATATTTTTAATAATGTTGTTATAATTTTTGGTAGATACTTTTTGTTGATGATAGTGGTCGTAATAATTAAAATGAAGACGAATGCAATTGTATGATTATGATGATGATGATGATGACGACTGAAGTTTAAGTGAGGAAATCTGCATGTAAATATGTATAAAGTATGCTAAATATGTACATGAATAATCAAATATACGGTACACTATGGTTTCATCTTGTCTAAAATTTTTCTTTGATTAATAGAATGAAATGTCTAAGTCAAATGCATTTTCATTAAACATAATGGTGAACTTAAAAAATTGAAGTTTTTACAACTGAATGCAGTAATTGACTATTCCAGCATAACATAACATTACTGTAAGTATGGCAATTTCAATTTTACAAATGGTACCTTAAGGATTGCAGCAGATTACATTAATGTCATTTATTGGTTGTGAAGAATGAAACTTCGCCTATCATCTGTTACCAGAGCAAAAGACCGTTCCATGTCTCAAAATTGTTGTTTAATTGCATTTGCAGCAGGTTACATCCTATGGTGTCAACTCTTCTTCGATGTTTTTATATAAATTGATAATCCATTGTTTATGACGGAAATCCCTTGCATTTGAAATGTAATGTTAGGTAGGCTACATAATTTTTTAACATGACTAAAACATATAAAAGATGAAAATATACTAAGTATTAAAAATTATAGAAGAAGTATGGTGCCAAAAATGTCGAAAATACATAGAACATGCACTAGAATGTTAAAATCTAGAAAATATGATGCATTACCAGTAAATAAACGAAATTGCACTTCTTTATCCATGTGACATCCTCTAGGAGCAAAGCACCTTAACTGTGGATCTAGGAGAAGTAGGAGTACCCCGAAATCTACCGCCAAACACTGTCTTTATTCATCACAAGTTTCATTTCATTTGTTGTATTCCATAGATCTTACATTAGCATTGAAGCTTTAAGATGTGGAACAAGTCAAAATTTTACAAGATTACAATTTTTGGTGAAATGTAGTGAGATGAGGCCGAGGATTCGGCACAGATTACCTGGCATTTGCCTTATGGTTGGGGAAAACCTCGGAAAAAACCCAACCAGGTAATCAGACCAAACAGGGATGAAGTAAGGTGAGGCCAAGGACTTCGATCCACTGGGATTACCAGCGTGAAAAGTCATAACTGTTCGGCTAATGATGCACCAAATATGCAAAACTATGAAGTATGAAACCAGCTTATTCTATTTTCTATTCGATAACTCATTCACTATTTTAACATTAACAATGTAATGCCATGTGTTTTTAAAAATATTGTTTTTTCGGAACTCCTTGTCCCTGATTATGGTGGTGGTGTTGATGGTGATGGTAATGTTGGAGGAGGGGGATAAAATGAATTCCTTATGGAGTAGAGCGGGTGTTCTCTAGTGTAATAATTAGATTACTCAAAGTTGTATACAATTTATTGTTTTCTGTATTTCAAATTAAAAAATGCTTCATCCTTCTTGTAACACTTGTATAATCACTGAACAAGTAATAATGCTTTACTGTGTTAATATTATGATAAATTACCTTGGCTGACTTGTCGGAGAATGACGCAAACCACATCGAAACTAGTCAGCCAGCTAATTTCCATAATATTAACACAGTAAAGCAGCTATTACTTGTTCAATTAAAAAAAAAATTCATTCTTGTGTACACCCTTTTAACACTGATTATTTATCAGTGATTATATAAGTAAAAAAAATATCTGACAAATAAACAGAAAAAAAATTAACACATTTACTTCCGTACTTTCATAGAGGTAGCCTGGCTCAGCTCAATCATTTTCTAGTACCAGTAGTAAATAGTAGAAATGATTATGATAGTCATTTAGCATGCACAACAGAAGTCACACTTAATCAACTATGGTTATCCTTGTTAGCAAATGTGTTAAAAACGCCATAGGCCACAGTATAAGATGCACTTATTGCATATTTCTTACGTCTATTTATGCCCAAATTGAATTTTTCGAATGTAGATAGACTGTGCCCAAACTTTATTCAGTAGTGCATGCCATTGAGAAGATGAAAATATGATGACGATAATGATGAAGAAGAAAATATATATAATGGTGGTAACAGTTATTATTATTATTATTATTATTATTATTATTATTATTATTATTATTATTATTATTATTATTATTATTATTATTATTATTATCATCACTGTATTAGTTTCATGATTATGATGATGACAGTAATTTTGAAGATATGACATACTCTGTCCAGCGAAAGAATAAAGTGATGTAAGTCTTAGAACACTAATAGATAAGTTCATATGGCAACAAACAAGAGTCACTGGCAATTCAGAGACGTTAAAACCATCTGCATGTGTTTACAGTGTACGACTTTATTCTGTTAGTGGCCAGACTTTAGAAAGAAGAATAACAACAATTACTGGTACAACATTTACGCTGTTCAATTAGCTGTCTTTTACTCAGATCATAATATCTGAATAATTATAATCATTTTCTACATCTTCCCATAATGTGTATGTTATATAGATTGTATACTCACTTAAAATGTCCTAAGAAAATTAGAAAAGTTTTTAGATGGCCAACATATTAAATTCTGAAAGGTTATAAATATCTTCACCTTCACAATTGAGATTAAACTAAAATTTATTACTGATTAACTTTTCAACTTCTTTAAGGTGTTAATTTTTTAGGAATTTACCTGGGTGACTAGTTTCGAAGTGTTGTTCTTCATTGTCATGACGACACAATCATGAACACAACAGGAAACCAGAAGATAGTGCAGGATCTCCACTAGACATTGGACAGTGAAGAACAACACTTCGAAACTAGTCAGTCAGGTAAATTCTTAAAAATTACCACAGTAAAGAAGTTGAAAAGTTAATCAGTGATATAAAGTGTTAAAAGTATATATAGAACAATAATATTTATTGATTAATTCATAGTTTTCTGCTCAAGGGCAGGTCTTTTACTGCAAACCAGCATTTCCTATTTTCCGCTTTCCTCTTAGTCTCCGCATACTACCCATATCACTTAATGCATCTATCATCTGACATTTTCCTCTGCCCCGAACTTTTTTCCTGTTTACCATTCCTTCCAGTGCATCCTTCAGTAGGCAGTTTCTTCTTAGCCAGTGATCCAGCCAATTTCTAGCTTTCTTTATGAGTTAAAATTTATGACAACTTTAAATAGTACTTTTAATATAATCGTGTTAGTAACAATATTATTTCTTGTTATTTTATTTTTCAGGGACAATTTGAACTCCTGTACCAAGCAGCTCTCCTTTATTTGGACTCTTTCCAGATATATGCGAATTTTAACTGATAGATCACAAAAAGAGATGTTTTAAACTCAGTTAAGCAGTACATTTTTGCTGTTAACGTTACATGTATGATAGTTTACGGGTGATAATATTTTAGCCATACAAAGGAAAAATAACAACTGCAGAAACAAAAATGTAAAATATTGCTAAATTTTTATTATTCATGCAATGCTCGGTATGTTGTGAATGGTAACTTTATAACCACACCATTTAGACATCTATTATGTACAAATTAATTGTTCATATTGTTAATATATTAATAAATACAGCTTTCTAGAAAAATAATCTTGCACGTCCACGATATGTTCAGGAGGAGAAGTAGAGGAGGGATATTGAGGTATATACCATCTTCCACTTCACCAAAAGTTCGTGAGGGTTTTTCCCTTCTTCCTTACTGGTTCTATTACAAAGACTTACTTACTTACTTACAAATGGCTTTTAAGGAACCCGTAGGTTCATTGCCACCCTCATATAAGCCTGCCATTGGTCCCTATCCTCAGCAAGATTAATCCAGTCTCTACCATCATATCCCACCTCTCTCAAATCCATTTTTATATTATTCTCTCATCTACGTCTCAGTCTCTCCAAAGGTCTTTTTCCCTCCGGTCTCTCAACTAACGCTCTATATACATTTCTGGATTCGCCCATACGTGCTATATACCCTGCTCATCTCAAACGCCTGGATTTAATATTCCTAATTATGTCAGGTGAAGAATACAACATGTACAGTTCTGTGTTGTATAACTTTCTCCATTCTCCTGTAACTTTATTCCTCTTAGCCCCAAATATTTTTCTAAGCACCTTATTCTCAAACATCCTTAACCTATGTTCATCTCTCAAAGTGAGAGTCCAAGTTTCCCAACCATACAGAACTGTTTTATAAATTCTAACTTTCATTTTTTTAGAGAGCAGACTGGACGACAAAAGCTTCTCAACCAAATAATAACAGGCATTTTCAATATTTATTCTGCGTTTAATTTCCTCCCAAGTGTCGTTTATAAACTGTTACTGTTGCTCCATGATATTTGAACTTTTCCACCTTTTCAAAGGATAAATTTCCCTATTTTTATATTTCCATTTCGTACAATGTTCTGGTCACGAACTTTGTCTTTTCGGAATTTACTTCCAAACCAATCTCTTTACTTACTTCAAGTAAAATTCCCGTCTTTTCCCTAATAGTTTGTGGATTTTCTCCTAACATATTAACGTCATCCGCATAAACAATCAGCTGATGTAATCTGTTCAATTCCAAACCCCCTCTGTTATCCTGGACTTTCCTAATGGCATATTCTAGAGCTAAGTTAAAAAGTAAATAAATATAAGTAGGCTAATAATTCGCTATTTAAAAATCATTTCATTCTTGGCTATTGCTTAGAGACATGATGGATTGATACAACAGAGAAGAACTAGAAGGCAAGTGGTCTACGAGTTTCTTTGTCCGTCACAGGTTTTACAGAGTCTGCTAGGGACTGAAATCTGGCCACTTCGATTTCAAATAGCTGACGGACTGATATAAGCATGAGTCTTTGACGTAAAACCTTTTAGTTTATTTCTTTTTAATCATTGGCCTAGTTGACTCCTATCAACGAGTAGAAAAGTAAAGATGATAGTGCATCTCCTTGCTTCAACCTGCAGTGAATTGGAAACTGGTCTATATTGACTCTGCTGTACGTTTCACTGAGACACATTTTAATTAATCGAATTAGTTTCTTGGGAATACTAAATTCAATAAGAATATCATATAAAACTTCTCCCTTAACCGAGTCATATGCCTTTTTGAAATCTATGAATAACTGATGTACTGTACCCTTATACTTCCATTTTTTCTCCAATATTTGTCAAATACAAAAAATCTGATCAGTAGTCGATATACTACGCCTAAAACCGCATTGATGACCCCCAATAACTTCATCTACATATAGAGTTAATCTTCTCAAAAGAATATTAGACAAAATTTTGTACGACGTGAACAAAAGTGGTGTTCCTCGAAAGTTACTACAGTTAGTCTTTTCCCCCCTTCTTAAAGATAGGTAATTACAATTATGGACTCTATTACAAAGCTTGTTAGTGAAAAATAAAATAAAGTTAAAAGAAATATAAGTCTTAGCGTATATTATTAGATACGACATTTTTTTTTTCTAAAAATATCATGTGTAAATAACTTATTACTAGCAACTGGATTCAAAATTTATTTATTTTTTTTTCACATGATGAAAACACAATAACAAAGTTAAAAATTTTGAATGTGAAGTTTCAGGCGTAAAAACTGAATTTTATTTCACATAAAACACACATTTTGACAAAAAAAATTAATGTAAATACATATTTTCTGGAAATCTAAATGTACAATTCATCCGAATGTGAAGTTTCAAGTGTAAAAGCCGAATTTCATTTCACATAAAAACATATATACTCACAAAAAATTATGAAAATTCGTACCTATTTTCAGGAAATCTGTTAAATTATAAACACAGAAATCTTGGATATTTTCATTAATTTTTTAGAAGAACCTCTAATGTTTTAAAATTAAATCACTTTTTATCAATTAGATGTACGTTATGTTCTTAGGTTTTCACATACTGTATTGTGTATGCGTGATCCTTTTTTTGTTTGTTCAGTATCTTTGGCTGTACTTCCGTAATATTTATGCCACAAGTTCAGAGAAGTGATAACTGCTAGGCAGCATATTATCGATATTACTGGAGAATGAATTCACATGAACAAGAACGAGAGGTCTTGCAACATATAATTTCTAGGAATGTTTATTATTGCTGACGCTGGCTTCATTTGAAATACACAACCAATAAGATCTCAAGTATAAACAAAGCTCAGATTTGGGAACATCAAAGTGACGCAATGCCCCAGCAAATAACTCAGTAACATATTGTGTTGATTCCCCGTCATTGGGTCACAAGGTGCTTAGTGTGTGTAGCCTGTTGCATGATGGAAGAGTGGAACTTTTCTATTAGTAAACCTTTAACTGGCCTTACTAACATTAGACAATATAGTGGTGTCGCTATAAGAAGGATTTCTCTGGCACTGTTAGTATTTAGAAACATTTACAATAAGAATAAGCCTCTTAAAATGCTGAAAATCAAATCGAGTTTGAGATCGCGACTTCAGGAATATGTAGATATATTAAAAACGTATTTGGACAAAGTTCAGAAAGTGTCCGGGAGAAGCATTGGATATAAAAACTTGTGTGCAGTTGCTCAAGTATTGGAGGGTGCGCTTGTAGACAGAAATTGACTGTGTATGTTTTTATGACATTCCTCTCTTTAAATATGCATGTATCACATCCTGTGATGTGGAAGGATCGTTTTCACAGTATAAGTCGTTGTTCAGAGATAATTGGCATGAATTTGTGATGGAGAATTTGAAGATGTTCTTTGTTGTTCACTGCATTTCTCGGACAACTACAAGCAACTGATACTGAAGTGTGACTGGTGAGTACATTTTTTTCAAACTAAGCAGGCTATTTTTTGCCATATTTAAACTTTTTTTTCATTATAGCAAATATTTTCTTATTTTTTGCATATAAAAAATAAATGTATTAAAATTTTTAGCACGTAAAAATCTGCTCCCTACTATTACAGTTCTGCCGCTTGCTCTCAGTCCTTCTCTCTCTCTCTCTCTCTGTCTCTCTCTCTCTCTGTCTCTCTTTGTCTCTCTCTTTGCCTCGCTGTCTTTTTGGCAATATAGCAAATGATGATAATAATGTTCAGAATCAGAGTACAGATGAATTAAAAGTTATGCTTACAAACTGACTGCCATTTTATAATTATTTATTGCGACAGACAATTTCAACTGTAGTAGCTTGCTTCTGTTGGTGGTGAAGTTTAAATAAAAATAAAATAAAAAATAAAATCTCCAGAACAGCCTGCATTGTTTCCAACGAGGACCATGCAGCGTCAAGTAATATACTATAGCAAACTTTATACTGACTTGCTTTATAAATAAGATGCACATATAGTGAGTGACTGAGAAAAGGACATATCCCATTTTATTTTGCGAAGGTTTATGTTCACGTGTTAGTAACTGTGGTAACCATGCAGAGGGAGTAATAAGCAAACATGGCTGATCAGAGTCCATATACCATCGAGCAGAAATAGGTGACGGCAGTTTGGTTTCATGAAAGATCTCATTCTAGTTACACCATAGATCCTGTGAAATTGAAATTTTGAGACCGCTTTGGTATGGAACTGCCAAGAAAAGCAACAGTTTTGTGGTGGGAAAAACTCGCATTCGCAACAGACAGTGTGAAAGACCATTGTCGAAGTGGAAGACCGATAGTGAGGAGGGAAACATACCACGCTGTTGAGACATAAGTGCAGAAATATCCACAGAAGTCCACTCAGAAAAAGTCTGCAGAGCCTAGCATTCCTTGTTCGACCATGATGGATCTTATGAAATGTGATTTAGAGCTCAAGCCTTGCTGTTCATTGCATGTCAGTGATGCTGACATGGATGCACAGACAGAGACAGCATTCCATTATCAACATGCTCATGGTGCGATCCTTAGGGCTGCAATTCAAGAAAAACGACAAGGAAGACTGCATCAAGTGATTTTATAGGATGATAATGCCCATCCACATATTGCTAATATTACGGAAGCTGTTATCCAAGAGCTCGGTGGAAGGTTATTCCACATCCACTGGAATCTTCTGATCTTGCTCCAATAGATTTTATCATTATCTGAGAACCTACGGGGAATTTCCTTTAAGAAGATGCTCTTCAAAATTGGCTTGACAATTTCTTCAGCTCAAAACCACCAGATTTCTTCAGACATGGAATCAAAAACTAGAAGAATGTTGGAAGTCAGTCATAAACAATGCTTTATTTTATATATTCCATGTAAAATAAATAATTCTGAATTTACCAAAAAAAAGATATGCTACGAATTGATGAATCAACCTAATAGTTTTCTAAGCAAGAGGAGAGTGTGGTTAGGACAAGTAGCGAGTACAGCACTGATACATTCAGAGAGAGAAAGGAACAATTTTCTGGATTTCACGTGCAAAATGTTGTCCACTAGTGATAAACTGACAACTTGATTTCGGGCACAGTGTAGCAAAACCAACTCAGTAAAGTGTAAGTTTCTCATATACCAACTATCAGTTTGTTACGTCGTTAAATTATTACTGTTACTGATATTAAATTACTACTGTTATTGCTATTAAATTATTACTCAGATGTTTAATAATACTCTTACTTCAAACATCCTGTGACTAGGGTTGGATTGGGACAAAAGTTCGACCAAGAAATTACATAAAATTCGACCCATTATATACTGTACACTACATTACTTTTGCTACTTTTACAAACCAGTATGTGCAAAATACAGTAAAACCAATCTCACTGTTAAAATCTTAAGGAAAAAGGCCTCTAAATCTGGAATAATGTCGTAGCACATTATGAAAAAAGTAGACAGAAATCTAAATAAACATTATTAAGAACATCTCGTTCTGTTGCCATGAACATGAATACTTCCAAATACTCTTTACTCATGCTGTTTCTAAGCCCGTTTTTAACAAAACTTAAAAATTTTAAAACTTCTTTTACATGCAATTTGTGTATAGGGGAGGCTAAACAAAAACTATAAGCAAGGCCAATAACAGAATAAGAATTAGTCAATAAGTTGTATACTTTTAAAATTTTGAAACAGTATAGGGTACAGTTTTTACACACTGAGCAATAGTACATTATGAAACAAGTTTATAATGTTATACATTATGGCACGAGTCAATTTTTAGGGAACGAGTGAAGCATGTTTCATACTTTATTTTCTTCGACTTGAGCAATCTCACTGGTGAAACTTTTTCCCTGCACTTTCTTTTTCAGGAATCGAAGTTTCAATTTGCAAGTCGAAGTTCATCTACTCCATTTTCTCACTCACACCATTAACAAAGCTATCATGTCTTAAAATCTGTTCTAAATTTCTGTAAGCCTTTTTGTGTTTTATGCGTAGTAGTTTATGTCTTAAGAAAATTGCTCATTTGCAAGTATTTTGGTAGTGGAATCTTAAATAGAAATTGCGCAGGAAAAGCTGAGCTGTAAGAATCGAATCATATTTTAGAAGAGTCTATTTAGTCATGCATCTGGTTTTGGTTTTTCATTTATTTCAACAGCATGAATGATCATAATAATCTTTAAAATTAATACAGATCTTTTCATAGACCGAAGAACGATCTAGACACTTTCCTCAAAGCTCTGTCCTATCATGTTTAATCTCAATGATGGGCATCTTGACTAGTACGGTACTTTTCCATTCGAAGGTAAGAATCCCGAAAAATCATGGCAATGTCATTAAGTATTGTAATGAATCTGCTATGGAAAATCTATGTACTCCCCTTGCCTGTTTATGTCTCACAAGTTTATCAATGCAATTTTCCCAGTCAATATGGCATTGACTAAGAACAGCCATTAACTGAACTCTTTGCCTGATGAAAATGTAGAATGTATAACAGCAATTAATTTTTTATAAATCTGGTCAGTCATATACCTGTAGCTACCGAACCATTATAGAATACTAACGCTTGTAATTTGAAGTAATTTGCATGATATGTATTATCAATTTTTGTATAGACTATCTCAATTGATTGAATTGTTTATGCTTTTAAATAGAATTAATTTACTTGCTATGTATTATATTTTATAGCTCAACTGATGAATGATCGTTTGGGTTTGTAAATTTAATAATCTGATTGGCTATGAACTGTATATTTTTAGTATAACTGCCAACGTAGCTCAGTCGGTAGACTCGCTGGCCTACTGATCTGGAGCTGCGCTCGAGATTGGGTTGGATCCCCCATTTGGTCTGATTGGTTGATTTCTTCCGAGATTTTCCCCAGCCGTGGGATGGATGCTGAGTGGTCTATCGTAGTCCTTGGCCTCACCTCACTACATCCCCATTTGGTCTGATTACCAGGTTGGGTTTTTTCCGAGGTTTTCCCCAACCATAAGGCAAATGCCAGGTGATCTGTTGGCGAATCCTCGGCCTCACCTCATCTCACTACATCTCGCCAAATAATTGTAACTGTAATCTTGTAAAATTTTGACTTGTTCCACATCTTAAAGCTTCATTGTTAATGTAAGATCTATGGAATACAATAAATGAAATGAAATGAAAAAAAATGTATTTAAATCGGAATTATAAATCTGACTCTGATCCGTACTGTTTAAGAGAAAACAATGTGACATACAGTAGGGTCTGTACTCTGCTAACCATACCACACTTCACAGAGTAAAGATCATTACTGACTCAGGGCTGTTTATTTAACATAGTGCTAATTGAAATGTGTGTGAAGTAAGTCAATAATGAACATTGCGATCTCGTCGCGGAAGAAAAGGAGATGGAAGAAAAATATATTATTACTTAACAGAGGTATACCTGTCACTGTTAGTTGAAGATACTATGAATGTTATGAAAACATAGGACACACCACTGGTACTACATTACATGATGGCTGGGGCAGGGGTTATTTAAACTATATTCTGTTGGTCCACGTGTGTCTGTGTGTATGTTTGTGTGTGCATGTGCGTTTATGAGACAGAGAGAGAGATCCTAATCAGTCCAATTGTTAGGGTCGGTCCATTGAGAAATTTTCCAAAATTTCCAAATCCGCCTCTGACTATGAACAAACCATTATAAGACAGACTCTCACTTCAATATGTGGTAAAACACCTCGAATAACGATAAAACGTTGCCTTTGGTTTAGCTGTTTCAAATACAGTACTAGTTCACCACTGCTGTAAAGTAACGGTTAGCCTGTCTGACTGTGAAATGAGCAGACTCGGGTTCAAATCCTGGTTGGGGTTTTTTCCGAGGTTATCCCTCAACCACTCGAAACAGAATTGCTGGGTAACTTCCAGCGTTGGACCTTGGACTCATTTCACCTTCATTAGTATCATTTCATTAATCATCTTTAATAGTTACAGGTTGACCAGGAGGACATGTCGGACGTGGTTTCAGGATTCACCTACAGATGGCATCTGTTTGTGGGAGCTGCACATATCCGGAGAAGCTGCAGTGGCTTCAATAAGTGGATTGCGGTTAGGTCAGGGGAGTGTAGCTCTCACAGATAGATGGCGTCTTGGTGAGTCGTGGAATCGACAGCAGCATGGCCTTCTGGTTGAGGATGCAACAGATTCAGGCACATGAATTGCGAACAGATGCCATTGATCTGAGGAGGGTGCAGAATAATATCACAGGCAGGCGGAGGAACAGTGTCCAGTCAGAACTGGATGCTGATATGATGGCACCTAGCAGTGAATCATGCTCTTGAAGATCGATCTTAAATGGACTTCAGCAATCATTCCAACATAAAGAGGCTGCACAATAAGTCTAAGACTGTGATGCTTGCTTGCAGGCCCTCCTCTGAAAAGAAAAAAAAATATATATAATACTGCAAAGTAGTAGTGCATGGTCATCTGAGAATGTAAAGTTTCTCTCTTTCATCTGTGGAATATTTTTTTCATATAATTTAATTTTTGTACTCCATAGATCTTACATTAACATTCAAGCTGTAAGATGTGGAACAAGTCGAGAGTTTTATACAATTTTTTGGCGAGATGAGTTGAGGTCTCTGTCTATAGTGTGTATTCACTCCTAGAAACGAGATTGATCACAAGGAAGGCCTATAATACGGGTATAATTGAATCACTTATTTACCCTGTAGTGAGTTGTTACACTTCATTCTCCTTAGAAACGTGCTACATTATGCTATTGTTCGGATAGCCAGTCGGCCACCTTGTGAAATCCGTGCTTTCTCATATATTGCTCTGGGGTTCTTCCACTTGTGTCTTTCGCCTTAATGTTGGCACCTCTCTTGACGAGGGTCTCTGCAACAGAAATAGTGGTCGCCCAGTGTAGTGGCGTCTGGTTCCACACATTACGAGGGTCTACAAGTGCGCCCCGGTCAAGCAGCAGGTTCATGAGGGCCAGATTCCTGGACTGGGTGGCCTCATGCAATGGTCTGTGTCGTGCATCGTCTTCTGCCTCTATGGGAGCGCCAGCATCTAGTAACAGACGCGACACCTCAAGGTGACCAGCCTTGGCTGCGCGGTGCAGAGGTGTTCGTTTCCGATGTCCTTGCTTTGATGGGTCTGTCCCTATTTTCAATAATGCAGTTACCAGTAACACGTTGTCGTCAGCTGCTGCTTTCTCCAGCCGAGATTCCCGTTCAGCAGTGTCAACGGTTGCCAATTCCTATGAACAAATGGAGACATCATAATACATATAAGGCCAGATTTTCATTAGGACTAAAGAAGTAATAGTTTAGGAGCACTTGAGACAGGGAAAAGAAGCGTGAAATGTAGAGAATAAGATAGTTATTGCAAAATTATAACCTGACAATTGCACTGTGTAAATGATCCCACTAACAAGGCGTTACTACACGACTTGTCGTAATGCATACTGATAGCCTATTCATTTTTGGTAAAAGTGTTCACACTATTAGGTTGGTTTATGTTTCATTAAATTTTGTTTGCTGGTAACAGTACCAGTATTGAATTTAATTGCAAGCTCTTTCGAGTAATGCTATAGCACAGTGAATTATTTCTTCCTTTACTGTTTACCACATTTAAGATACCATTGATATCAAGATCACGTTGTTTATGAGCTCATACACAGCACACAGTTGGAGAGGGACAATCTGTGCATGGTCAATCTGCCACTGAGTAGCTATAGGATATATATATATATATATATATATATATATATATATATATATATATTTGAAACAGCTAAACCAAAGGCAACGTTTTATCGTTATTCGAGGTGTTTTACCACATATTGAAGTGAGAGTCTGTCTTGTAATGGTTTGTTCATAGTCAGAGGCGGATTTGGAAATTTTGGAAAATTTCTCAATGGACCGACCCTAACAATTGGACTGATGTTTCATAAACGCACATGCACACACAAGCATACACACAGACACACGTGGACCAACAGAATATAGTTTAAATAAACCCTGCCCCAGTCATCATGTAATGTAGTACCAGTGGTGTGTCCTATGTTTTCATAACATTCATAGTATCTTCAACTAACAGTGACAGGTATACCTCTGTTAAGTAATAAGTTATATATATATATATATATATATATATATATATATATATGGTACCGGTTTACATTATACACTGCTCAAAAAAAGTCTATAAGTGCTCTTTTGTCAAAAAATGAAGTAAAGTTGTTGATTCCATATTAGTACATATGTAAAAGATCGTTTGTCTAAGAATGGAAATTAATAAAATCAAATTCTTTGTCCATGTTAGCCATAGCTTTGTTTTCAGCTCATAGTAAGATATTTAAAATCTCATTGATCCATAGTTGTATGAAAATACCACACTACCGCAAATGTACAATGTGCATAAATTGAAAATGGATATTACGTCGAAACTAGCTTGAAAGAGCCACAAGCTTAGTTATCAAAAGCTCGGCTTTGGAAGTCAACCATTAGACAACCATTTGAGCTGACATTTATTCTTGTCTTTAAGGAAAGATGATTTTGTGCCAGTTGTTACTACCGGACCTGTTTCATTTCCATATAGAAGAATTAAGTTAAAAACTGATCATCTTTTTCTTCATCACGCTTTTATTTTTTTATTTATTTATTTATTTAATAATAACATATACATAAAAACGTTACATTAAAATACCCCGAAAGAGCAAAGCTCGTGTTCGGGGACAGTTCCGTTACATAGATACACATACTTTGTAGACAAAATACTTAAGAAAAAAGCTCACATAAAGATTGTAATAAAATTAGTAAATAATAATACTAATAATAACTGAGTGAAAAAAGAGACGATGTTTAGATTGATGGATTAATATTAAATTATTATTAGTAGTATAATTAGTGCAGGTCATGTTGATATAGTAACCAAGATAAAATAGAAAAATACACTTAGGATAGAAATAAACTTGTTTTACAATACATGGTACATAATATATATACAGGGAAGTCTGTCATATAAATTTTTTAATTCTGGATCTGAAAATTTCATTGCTTAAAGTAGTCAATTCTGGATGAAATTTTATTATCGAATTATATAGCCGTGGACCATAATTTGTACTGTGTAGTAAAGCAGCGGATGTGAAACATTTAGGTTCAACTAATTTAAGAATTTCATTTCGTCTCGTATTATGAGCATGTGGCTGAGCTACAAATTTCATTCTATTTTTATGATAGAATTTCATTAAAGAGTATTTATAAATTTGGTCAATTCTAAAAACATTCAATTCAGAATGGATCAAATTTGTTGGATAATCCAGTCGCCTTTTCAAACAAATTTTGATTATACGTTTTTGCAACATAATTAGAGGAAAAAGAGCAGCTTTACCTCTTTGGTTTTTGGATGATATGTCATGTCATATCTCATTGATCCAACCATCTCTCGTTTTGTCTACCAAATCTTCTTCTATGTACAGGTAGTGTAGTGTGTTTTTCAATATTTTTCAGTGGTGGTTTCTAGTCTGGTTGCAGGTTTGCATAACCGTTACTTTTACCATCTCCTGTATTATATTCTTTTAAATTGAATCGATATTAAACTGTTTCTCTTCCCCATGACATTGAAATTAATTGTTTCTGAACAGCGATTCTTTTAAAACTCTCGGGAGTCAATAGCAACATAACTTCGTTTGTGTTCAATCTAGCGATGTGTGTCAGTTATTCTGCCACTGTATAAACGATCGGAATTCTCACTGGTTTCTTGTGCGCGCACATTTAGCCTATTTCTTTCACGACTTGAACCAAAATGTTCTACATTGCGAATTCTGGTGGCAAGGCGGTATTGAATAGTCTTGTTGCTGTTAGTGATGTTTATTTAAACTCGACAGGGGCTCAACTAATGTATTTTCAACATGAATTCAGTGTTCAATTTGCTGTTAAAACCCTTCAGTTTGCATTCAGCAGAAGAAAAGTTGGAAATTAGAACTTAAGGACTAACCACTCCAGTTCTAAACATAGAGCAGACT
The DNA here is from genome assembly GCF_040183065.1 of Periplaneta americana. NCBI lineage: Eukaryota > Metazoa > Arthropoda > Insecta > Blattodea > Blattidae > Periplaneta > Periplaneta americana. The sequence continues at coordinate 100,749,098 of NC_091131.1, read as the reverse complement.
ATAAAAAAATACCATGGGACAAGAGAAGCTTTCGGTTTTAGCTATACTTTCAGTGAAAAAAGATTTTATCATCATAAACATTTCCAATTTCAATTAGGAAGTTATTGATAACTTGACTCATAGCAATGGACTTCCTTTTCGAGCAGAACTAAGGAAGATATTTAATATGACAGTATGATGTGTACAGTATTATTTGACATTTTTATTGTTTATAATGATTTTAATAACAGCTGTTCTACATAGTTATATTTTATTTGTAATTTTATTGTAAAAAATGAACCCCCTTCCTCATATTTTGTTATGTATCTTTTCTGTCGGGATTAAAGCTATGTTGCATGTTTTGAAGGCATTTTCAGTATGCAAAATTTATAGCTGTAAGTTAACTGCTAGGTACCACGTATGAATTTTATCACGAACTGCCACTTATATTTTGTACGGTAGTGTCTTTTGACACATTCTTCTTCAGCAGTCTAGCCATTTTTGCTTATGTTCTACCACATTTTCATTGCTGTTGAATAATCTCGGTTATTGTCTTACATTCTCATTTCTCACCTTCTGTTTAGTTACAATCAACATTGCTATAAAAATCTCATTTCATTCATTTGCTGCCTCTTGCTATCATTATTATTCGTTGCTCATGTCTTGCTTCCATATAACTTATGTATCCTGTTTATTCTTCATTGTTTTGTTTATTTTTCCACATATTCAATTGAGTCGTTCAGCTGATCATTCCGTAGCTTTTGAGGACATCCAACATATCGTTTTTTTTTTTTTTTTTGTAGTTCGTAGTTCACTGTAAAACTATAGTACTACTTCCTTCCTAAGTACATTGTCTACCACCCTATCCACTTGTGTAATCTGTTATATATATGATGTTTGTTATAAAGCATTAAACTCTTGTCTGACGTCTGTATTCCATTTATGATCGAAAATATTGTAACTCACCAATGATCTTAGAAATTTCATACTCTTTTTTTTTTTATTTTTATAATATATGCCATCAATGTCCATGCATCTACCCCATGAATTAGGAACTAATTTTGACAGTAGCTGTAGTCCCTAGTAGAGCTCTTTCCATTTTCTGTTACGGTATATCAAGAAAAAAGAAGCGTGAAACTTAGTGAAATACGAATAGACTAGTCAGTTCCCGTGTAAAAATTGGAAAGTGTAACTCGAATGTTCAGTAACTGACTTACTTGTATGAATTTCTCAATCTTCTTTTTGGCCTCCAATTCTTTTTCAGTGGTGGGTGTTTGAGTCTGCAATAAAAAGTACAAAGCTTTACAATATTATTATTATTATTATTATTATTATTATTATTATTATTATTATTATTATTATTATCATCATCATCATAATCAAATTATTTGGATAGTGATGTTCTGTTGAAGAGTCACTTATTATATTCACTTGCCAAACTCAGCTGCATGCAGCTGCTCTGTGACTGAAAAATTGGCTTTTCTTCATAATTTGACAAGATAGAAGTTTTAGAGATTTCATTGCTATAGAAAAATGACAAAATGTCTAAAAAATGTTTATTCCACTTTCATATTTGTTTGTCTGAAAAGTCCTGCAGTGTGTTCGGAGACCTGAAGTTTATCTTGTTTACTATGGGTGCGTATGTGTTTTATTTATTTAGGAGCAGCATGGTAGTTCATTAAAATGTTGTTTTCGAAACTGACAAATACTGATTTTCAGCCTACACTGATAAGTTACAAGTGACTTTTTTCTGTCTTTCTTTCTTTGTACATTCTTGGTCTGAAACTTCTGATAGGTGTATGGTATGCAAGACACAGAGGCTATTTATTTAACACCCAAATGTGCAGTTGAAAGTACATATATATATATATATATATATATATATATATATATATATATATATATGTTATATATATGTATTTTGTTCGAATAGTATCTAATGTAATGTGTCAAACCTATGTTGGAACCAGAAGATATCAGGCGAGTGAAGCTAGAGACATTGTTGTTTTTGTTTAGTCAACTGTCCAAAGAGATCTAAACCTTACAAGTAATACAAAGAAGGCACCACTTATGAGGTAACTAAGCCAGGAGATAATGGGGTGGGGTGCCCAGTTCCTTTCCTCCCTCCATTGCATTCATTGCTGATGCATACAAACAATTCCTCTGACACACAACGTCAAATGAGATGTACTGCCTGGTAATAGATCTAGAGACATTATGATCTTTTATACAAAGACCAGTCTCCTATAGCCAGTGGCGAAGTTGTTAAGAGGCTTTTGAGGCTTAGCAGTTAGCCTACCCAAAAAATTTGAGTTATATCTCGTAACAGTAGTCCTATAAGTTCGTAATAACGGTTTCACTCCAATCCTTCCGTATATTAACTTCTCTGTTGTTCTCTGTAAAGTTCAGTCCGAAGCTTGTGGCAGAAGCTTCTAAAGTCATGGCTATGACGTTAACTCGCAAGCTTGAGGGGCGACCAGGAAGGGAGTATTGATTCGCAACATCTCCGAATAAAATGAGGCTAGCCTTCCATCACAATAATACGTTATGCTATATTGGTGGTGTTCTATGAATGTGCTGCGTTAGTTTAATTAAAATTGCATGCATGTGTGCGTGTTATATATTTTATGAAAAATGGCTCATACTGAAAGAACATTCAGGTCATTTGTAAAATTAAAAGAGAAACTGTTTTCAAGTTGGATATATGAAACAAAATGTGCTTACAAAGATATTAGATCGACACCACATTTACATATTAAAATTGCGGATGAAAGAAGACAAAATAGAAATTTTCAATTTTCATAGTATAAGAAATATCCTTGGTTAGCAGGGTGTTTTGAGACAAATAAGTTATATTGCTATCCCTGTATTCTGTTTGGGAGTGAAAATGAATGGTCATTATCTTGTGGGATCTGTGTCACAAAAAATTTTGATAGAAAAGGCGAGAAATATTATCTGTATGAAAGCAGATTTTTTCAGCCTACCCAGTATTTACACTGGGGTTCGATCCCAGGTGGTGACAGGATTTTTTCTCGTTGCCAAACTTGCAGAACGGCCCCGAGGTTCACTCAGCCGCCTATAAAATTGAGTACCGGGTCCTTCCCGGGGGTAAAATGCGGTCAGAGCGTGGTGCCGACCACACCACCTCATTCTAGTGCCGAGGTCATGGAAAGCATGGTGCTCTACCTCCATGCCCCCCAAGTGCCTTCATGGCATGTTACGGGGATACCTTTTTTTTTACCCAGTATTTACATCTTAGCTTCGCCACTGCCTATAACCACTATCAGCCTGTACTGCAGATGGCACAATGGACCTGTAAAAGGTGTAAGTGCACAGAACCTCATGGTCTTTACCCCACTTTCAAATCAATTTATCTGCCAAGCCGTTGGAATAAAAATATGATGAAAATACCGTATCCCATTATCTCCTGACTTAGTTGTTTTATTAATGATTTCTTATCGGTAATCATGTAAGAAGTTCTAACATGTCTTTGAACAGTTGACTAAACAACAAATATCCATAGATTACTGATGTTATTGATATGTGAAGGAAATATCACAAATTCAGACCAAGATATTTTTTTCTTCATTTTTCTACGAGTATATACACTTTTAACACTTACATATCACTGATTAAATTTCCAACTTCTTTACCGTGTTAATATTTAGGATTTACCTTGCTTGACTAGTTTCGAAGTCTTGTGCTTCATTGTCCAAAGCCTAGTGGAGATCCTGCACTATGTTCTGGTTTCCTGTTGTGGGGTGTGTTCATGATTGTGTCGAAAAGGGTATGTGTTTTGAAATTGAGTTGAGTGTTCACGATGTGTTGTGGATGTGTTTTAGTATGTTTATAAATTTCAGTTCTAGGGTGTCAAGTTTCTGGTTTTTTTGCTGGATGTACTACAGGTATTTTCATTTGTTGTCTATGTTACTGTAGCTGTGGTTGGAGCTTGTGATGTATTCTGCGTAGGTTGAATTGTTGTGAAGTCTGGTTATGGCTGTGATATGTTCTTGTAACGTGTTTGAAATGCTCTTCCAGTCTGTCCAATGTAGAAGTCGTTGCAACTGTTGCATGATAGTTTATAAATTCCTGTTAAGTTGTATTATTTGTGTGTCTTGTCTGTGTGTTAAGATGTTTTTGTAGTGTGTTTCGTGTTCTATATGCAATGTTGTATTTTTGTTTCTTGAATGATGATGTAATTTTATGTGTTCTTGTTTTCATATGTTAGTGTGATATATTTGTTTCCTTATGTTTGTGTGGCATTTTCTTGTTTGCATTTAGTCTTTCTTATGATATTGTCTATTACTGAATGTTGGGATTGTATCCATTTTCCTGCACTGTGTATTTGATAGTGTATATTTCTTCACTATAGTCTTGTTGGTTCATAGGAATGTTGATGAGTCTGTGTACCGTCATTTCCTATAACTATGGTCCTGGAACACAACTATGGTTCATTCAAATTTTGTACTCTATAATGTACTGGTAGTACTGTATCTCGTTTATCTATATTTTTGCTGTACTGTAGTTTGAAGTCAAGTCACTGCAGCTATCTACAAACGGTCTATGTTCTTTGAATAATGTTCTTTGAATAGTTGTATTCCAGGACCATAGTTATGGGAAATTACGGTACCTGTATCATGGATCGGAATGCTGCGCGTTTGTGTTGTGTGGGGTGATTGGAAATGTTGTGTATGTGTGTTACTGTGTTGGTAGGTTTCCTGTATTTTTTGAACATGTGTTTGTTGTCTGTATTTGTTGTTTTCTGTTTCTAGTGTGTAGTGTAGTTTCGGGTATATTTCGTTTATGTGTTTGTGTAGGTTTTCAATCTGTCTTTTGTTTCCTTTGTATAGTATTAGTATGTCGTCTACGTATCTGTGCCAGTATATGATGTCTGCGTGTTTGCTCTTGTCTTTGTTTAGAATGTATGTCTGTTCTATGTTGTGTATGTAAATTTCGGCTAGGATGCTGGAGATGGGTGATCCCATGGGTAGGCCTTCGGTTTGAATGTAGTATTTGTTATTATATGTGAAGTAATTTTGCTTGGTGATGGTGTCTGTATTTTGGAGGATTTCCATTTCATTTTTTAAATATAAGTTCTCTCTATTGGAATATAAATTCGATATATTTGAATAAAAATACGCATAATGCTTATAAAATATAATTAGTTATGCCTTCCTGTACCTTTTAAAAACAAAAAAAAGAACACATTATTTTTCAACGCAAATCACTACATGCTGTCCTTAAAACTACATTTTTAAATAGATTGCACCAGCTTCATAGCTTATGTATTCCACCATCGTCAAGTGGTGGTGGTAGTGGTAGTGGTAGTGGTGATGTTGGTGGTGGTGGTGGTGGTGGCGGCAGCAGTGGTGGCAGCGGTGGTGGTGGTATTTTAAACATTTCTTATTTATATACCTAATTTATTGATGTTATCATATTAATGGCCCAGTTCAATACAGAAACATATAAAAAAATGGCTTTTTGGAGTTATTGTTAGGTAGATATTGATCATAAGACAATTTCTCATATGTATGGGAAGTAAGCCAAAATCCACAGTGTTGCAGTTATAAGAGGGTGTAATTCTGTGTATGAATATTTTTATTTTATTTTTAACTGCCATTCATTACAACATTTCGACTAACTTCCGTTTAGAACTGAAACATGCTCATTTTGATTCCATGCAGAAACATTTTCAGTTGTTTACAAAATAAGAGAAAAACTTTGATTCCTGTTATCTCAAAAGTATGTCTTCTTAATTGTTGCTCTATTGAAGTCTAAACAAATAACACCTGTCCTGTTCATTCTCTTTGGATAAATGCATTCACAGTGCGAGTCATCTAAACCTTTGTCATTTTAATGAGTTATAATTTTTCTATGGGAGTTAGTATAAACTTGAAATTCAATATTATGATCTCTATGGTTCTGGGAAAATTTATATTGGTACAGACCAATTATTTAGTCCTGACAGCTCAGCGACGCGAAAGAGGGGAAGTAATAGGAGTAGTGGGGAGAGCTCCAGAGTAGAGATTAAGGGCGATCGGTCGGTAAAGGAATGCACTACAGCTTAATTGTACTAGAAACATACTGCTCTATTGCACGCATGACATCCGAATGCTCCGAAGGCAAGCGAGTGACTAACCCAAACATCCCTTGGCGTAACTAAATGGACTCGCCTGATCAAGGCGCGCATCGCCGGCAACTGTCAGGACTAAATAATCGTACTGTACCTCTGCCACGATTGTCGTGCATTGTTGATATCGATATTGGGAATTGGATATTATTGGAGAATATAATTATGTAGTGATTAGTTCACTGTAATGTCGCAAACATAAAAGTACTCACTTCGACAGAGTATTTTTGTACTGAAAACATACTGGATGACAAATTCCCTGCTTAAAACGCAACTGGTATTTCGAACAGAATTCAGTGTGCACAATGTTTCACCAAAGTCAGCAATTTTATCGATAGTGAGAAACTGGAGACAGCTGGCTTGCTTTTTAGTGACAATGGAAAACATAGACCTGCAATGTCTGTGGACGATGTTCGAGAGAGTTTACGATCTCACCAAAGAAATCGTTGCACTGATTAAGCCATGAGACAGGCTACTCATATGGCACATGTCAGAGAGCAGCAAAGAAATTGCGTTTACGAGCAGAGTGCATGTAGTGCAGGAATTAAAGCAACCAGACTTGCAAAAGCAAGTGCGTTATTGTCGAAACACACACTGTCAAAGTGAGTACTGCATTTTTGCGATATTATGGCGAACTAATCACTACATACGCTCTGCAAAAATAGCGAATATCGCGACAGAATGGACAATAGTCGTGTTATGTGTACCAAATTCTCTCAGAACCACAGAGATCATAATATTCTGTATTTGATTCATTTTATATTTGTCGACTTAGAAAAAGCATTTGATAGTGTTCCATTGGCCAAATTATGGAATGTATTAGAAAATGAAAAAATCAACAAGGTCTTAATAACTGCAATACAAAATATGTTTAATGGCGCGATATCAAAAGTTAAAATAGGAAAAAATCTTTCAGCCGATATTATGGTCACAAAAGGTCTGTGGCAAGGGTGTAGTGTGTCTCCCATATTATTAAAAATGTATTTGCAAAGGTCCCTGGAAATCTGGAAGAGAAAATGTTCTGGAATGGATCTCCCTATGGTGAAAAAAAACATAATACATTGCTGTTTGCGGATGATCAAGTAATAATAGCACAAGAATATGATGATGCAGAATATACGTGTATGTTTAGAAAATTGATTGAAGAGTATGACAAATAGGGATTAAAAATAAATTTTGAAAAGACATTCTATATGGGATGCGGTGAAAATAAACAAGAGATTTGGTTTTGCAAGATGGAATAGACATCATCAAAGGGTGCAATGAATTTGAATATTTAGGAGTCAAGATTAACAAAAATGCTACACAGGATGATGATATTAAACATAGGATAAATAAAGGAAGATCAGCAACAGCAATGTTAAATGGAATATTATGGAACAAGAATATCTTTAAGGAAACAAAAATAAATATTTATCTGTCTATAGTCCAAAGTTTGACAACATATGGAGCGGAAACATGGAAGCTAAATCAAAATTTGCTGTCAAAATTATTAGCATTAGAAATGGATTTTTTACGACGTTCGGCCAGACATTCTAAACTTGAAAAAAGAAGAAATGAAGTGATCAGACAACATATGAATAAAGAAAGTTCAATTTTAGATTTCGTAAAATATACAGTTAGAATGGTATGAACATGTAAAGCGAATGGATAATGGAAGGCTACCGAGAAGAGTTTTAGATTGGATTCCAGAGGGAATGAGAGGCAGAGATGGACCGCAAAACACCTGGTTGCAAGACATAAATAAAGCATTGGCAGAGAAAGGACTGCAAGAACGGGATTGGAAAGATAGAATTGGAGGAAAAGAATAAGAACGTAAGACATTGGTCACAGGAATATATGATATTACATTGTAAACCTGTTTGGAATAATAATAATAATAATAATAATAATAATAATAATAATAATAATAATAATAATATAATAATTAATATTATTAATAATAATAATAATTATTATTATTATTATTATTATTATTATTATTATTATTATTATTATTATTATTGTTAGTCGCTTCCATTGTCATAATAACCAGAGATATATTATTTCTTGAGATTTTTCAGTGATTCTCTGATTTTATTTATCTATTGGTTAGGCCTATTCACGACTGAATTGAAAATTTATAGCGTATGATTCCATCATCCTACCGTTGTTGTTGTTGCAATGTTTTTAATCTCCTTTTCGGTCACCATTTCCTCTTCCGTCGTAGGTATTTGAGTCTGTAATAACAATAGACACATTTACAATTTGAGTAGCAATGTTTTGCTGAACACTAACTTATATTCAATTGCCAGGCTCAGCTGCATGCAGATGTCACTGAAAAATTCGCTTTCCTTCATAGTTTGACAAGACAGAATTTTTAGAGCTTTTATTGTTATAGAAAAATGACAAAATGTCTTAATATTTTACTATCTCCCCTGTTCATATTTGTTTTTCTGAAAAGTCACGTAGTGTGTTCGCAGACCTGAGGTTTATCTTGTTTACTGTGACTGAGTGTGTGTTTCATTTATTTAGGAGCAGCATGATAGTTCATTAAAACGTTTTCGAAGTTGACAAATACTGATTTTCAATTTAAATTGACAAGTTACAAGTGACTCTTTTCTACCTATTTTTCTTTGTACATTCTTGGTTCAAAACTCTTGACAGTCTGCAAGATACACAGGTTATTTATTGGATTGACACAAAAGTTCGTAGCGTTTTTTCGCCGTGGCAATTTTTATTTGAGATGAAGAGAAGACAAATTAATGGTTAATATATTCTCCTACATCATCTATGATCCTCTGCCAACGCAGGGGTAGTTTTTCGATTTCGCGTCTGATGAAATCTGCTGGTTTTGTGTGAAAGAAGACATCAAGCCAAATTTGTAAATAATCTTCGTTATCAAAGGAGTTCCCTTGAAGATTATTAGATAGAGAACGGAAGGGGTAGAAATCTGAGGGCGCAAGATCGGGAGAATATAGAGAATGTAGAATGTCTTCCCAACCAAGCTCCTGGTTATCTGTTTTCGTCATGTAGGCGGAGTGTACAGGCTTGCATTATCATGTTGCAGCAGCACTTCATGTAGTCTTCCCGGTTATTTCTTTTCAATTGCGGCCGCAAGGCGTCTTGAGTTGTTGGCGATAAATTTCAGCAATTGTGGTTAAATTCCTGGGAAGCGGTTCGTAGTACACGACACCTTCTTTATACCACCAGACGCATAATATTATCTTTGCGGATGTATACTAACTTATGTACGGGGTGTTGAGTGTTGAAATGACAGAACAGTTTTCTTGCAGTCCTTTCTCCAATAGCATTCTCCCCCTACACAGCAGAAATGTTTCGAGCCGCCTCCGCTTCCTTTGCTCCTCTATGAAACTCAAACGGAAAAATATATCGGAAGTGTTAGTTTTTTCCCCACTTGATACTCCATCTTTTTTTTTTAGCCCATATATAGCACAAGGTTTCTTCAAATCCGTTTAATTCAAGATGTATTTACAAGCACAACATTCCAAAATCAAATGCAAAAGAAAAACAATCTCGTAATAATGCACTGTTGTGGTGAACAAAACGCTACGAACTTATGAATGAACCTAATATTATCCATCAAATGTGCAATTGAAAGTGCAGAATTTCTTGTTCCAGTAGTGTCTATCTCTTGTAGGCTAATATGTCAAACTGCTTGAACAAAAATATTATTTAAAAAGCTAATTCCTGCAAACATGCCATAAAATTTTGTTACATAAATACATACCGTGATGGATTATTGATGTTACCGATATGTGAATAAAATTTCACCATTTCAGACTAATTGTAAGGTATTTTCTCAAATATTACAACTAATATTACCAGTAAATTACAGTCATTTTGGACAAAATAACTTAATTCAACGTAAAGCTATGATTAGGCTAATATTTGAAGAAATGAAGAAAACTAATCGACACATACTCATCACCCATCAGTATCTTCTGTTACTTAAAATTATGATTGTTCGTTTATTTAACACTTGGGATTACAGCAGCTTTTCACTGTGAAATCAGAATTAGAATGGTTTTGTAATTGCATTTTCTATCAAAACCAGAAAGATTATGTAATTAACATTTATTACCGGTCACACACATTCTTTATGTATATAGCTAAACACGACAAAAATTAACCAGAATTAAATTTTAGTCTAGCCGCCACAGCAGCAGTCCAGTGGCTAGAGCACCGGACTCATAATTCTGTGAATCCTAGTTTGATTCTCGACATAGGTCTACCCTTGATTTATGACTTGAGTTGTGCAAAGCCCTTGGTACAGATGACACAAGGGTTTTCTCTGGAAGCTTCAGTTGTCCTGTGGTATCCCAACAAAACCTAATCATCCCATCACGGATATTGCATAGACCAGTCTCCTATGACGCACCCCGGGGAACGAATCTGTCAGTAAAATGGTCTACAGCACTGCTATTCAATCTATGGTACGCATACCCCCAGGATTACGCCAAGTTGCATCCCACCGAAAACTTATGCTGACAAATTTATTTTACTATACTAATTATTGAAGTTTACGTATTTTCTTTTACAATATCAACTCTTGACTTTTTTTTTTCTTTTTTTTTTTTTGCTTAAATAACTAGGTCTGGGCTCTTCATGGGTTGTAGCACCACGGATTATTATTATTATTATTATTATTATTATTATTATTATTATTATTATTATTTTATATAATTTTACATTATTCATTATTATTATTATTATTATTATTATTATTATTATTATTATTATTATTATTATTATATCAATAACTTTACTTCTATCTGTACAATAATAACCATTTATTTACATGCAACATCAATCATATTCTTTTGTGCGAGATCGTGCGTATTTACTTGGTTTCCGCACAAAACCAATCCGCGGAAAGTATAAAATTCCACATTCAGTATTCCCAACCTAACACATAACAATTTCCCTCTTCTTACCGCTTAAGTGACATATTCATTTTACTGCTTTAGGCTTTTAACATATTATTTTTAGAGACGTTCAATTTAGTAATAATTATAAATTGGAAACTTACCACTGCAATTTCACCTAAATTGCACTGTTAATTATTGTTTTTAAATATTTGCAAAAATTAAGTAAACTACAACTCCACTAAAGTTACTGCATTTGTGATGCAAGTAACATTAAGGAAGCCGTGAAAAAATCAACAAGTTACATAACCTTACCGTCTGTTTTAAGTTCGCATTTATAGACTGGGGGGGGGGGGGGGGAAGACAGACGTATATCACGGCCTGCTGGAGTATAGTAAACACAGAAAACATTTTAAAGCAACAATGTTGAAGATAGATATTTATGTTTTGCAAATTTGCCGTCATTGAACAGAAACCAAGATGGAGATTTCATTGCAACTAATTAGAAATTCTTCTTTCAGGTATGTAATACTGTAAACGATCTTCGCACAAAATAACTACGTTTCGCTTTTTCAAACTTTTCCTCGAACATGAAAACTTCAACATACCGCTCTTGTAACGCATATTACTATTGTAAAAGGTAAAGGTAGTCCCTTCACATGCCATGAAGGCACTTGGGGGCATGGAGGTAGAGCCACATGCTTTCTTGACCTCGGCACTAGAATGAGGTGGTGTGGTGGGCACCACTTTCCGACCGCCTTTTACCCTCAGGAAAGACCTGGTACTCAATTTGATAGGAGGTTGAGTGAACCTCGGGACCGTTCTGGAAATTTGGCAACGAGAAAATCCCGTCACCACCCGGGATCGAACCACGGACCTTCCATTCCGCAGTCAGCTGCTGTACTAACTGAACTACCGGGCATATTCTTTTGTTATTTCTTATTCATAATTTCAATGCAGTTTGGGGATACAAATGTAACAAAATTATGTTTTGGGGGTATGCTAGCAGAAAAGATTGAATACTACTGGTCTACAGAAATGACTTCATATGAGTGAATGACGAACGGTAAAGTACCCGCCGTTAGTTAAAAAATTAATAAAAAATAAATAAATAAACCTTTAGTCTCGATCAGCCTCCTATAGTGCACCCTGAGCAACGGCTCTGTCAACAAATGAATCTATTATACAGAACTGGCTTCATGTGTGAATGACGAAAGAAAGGTCAAGGACTTGCCATTAGCAAAGAAAAGAAAACTGTAGTCTTGAAATAGATTACCCCTACTCTCTGGCTTATGGTATTCCACTACTGCCATCGCCAAGCCACAATAATAATAATAATAATAATAATAATAATAATAATAATAATAATAATACTTCTTGTTTATATGCATCACTTATTGATACTATTTTTTGTAAAGTTTATTTATACACGCTTTAACATCTCTGGTCATATAGTGTGTTTAGGTTCTTTGAGTATACCAGTAAGCTTTTTTTTTTGTACTGTGTTGAGTTCCTGTTTCTATTGTCGTGTGTTACAGATTGCTTGTGTTCATGTAACTGACTTTTAGATTTTTATTAATGTTTATGATATTGATGACTGAGTCTGTGATGAATCATGGCATGTAAATTTCCAATCCGGTATTTGCCTTTGTGACTGAGGTAAACCATGAAAAACTCGAGTCAGATGGTTGGGCACGGGATTTGAACCCGGGACCTTCCGAACGCGAATCTCAAACGTTACCGTCTGAGCCAACTCGCTCGGTTTACTGATACTATTATATATTATTATATTCGTAAAAAAAGTCAATTCACTTGTAGCTATTATTATTATTATTATTATTATTATTATTATTATTATTATTATTATTGTTATTATTATTATTCATTTGCGATCTCGTAAAGACCAGAGGTTCGTTTTTCCTTCAGATTGTTGTACGATCCTCCGATAGTCTTTATTTCTTGGGTACTCACGACTGGATTGAAGATTTATGACGTCTGATTCCAGTCATTCTACCATTGTTACGTTATTAAACATTTGATCTATGCAAAGTACAAAAAACGTTGTTTAATAAGAAGTAACTTAGCTCATTCAGAGCTTTACGATAGTAAGTCACTGGCATCGACAAATCATTGCACTATTGAGGCAAAGACAGAGCATTCAGATCGGTTCCTGGCCAGGAACGCGCATCAGTCATGCTTGCATGGCCGAAGTAGACTGAGTCATTATCGATTCGTAACCTCCCGTGTGCTTTTAGTCACTCGTGTAAGTTTGGTTAATGACATGTATACAATCGTATTTCCATTCCATAATGAGTACCAACCTATGATATGTAAATTGTTCAAAGTGTTGTCCGTCTGCATTCATACATTTGCGACATCTTATGATGAAATTGTTATTCACACGCCAAAATTATATTTTCGTAATGCTTGCAGTTTCTCTTCTTATATTATACGATATCTGAGTTCATACTTGAAAATTGTGTGTTCTGATGTAAACTTGTGGGGTGACATCAATAAATACCGTACTGGGCTACCATCAACTTTGATAAAAACACACATGCACTTGAACACTTGCACTTTAAAAGAGAGTTATGAACATCACATTGCAGGTTGGAAATTAGCTGACCTGTAATACAATTTAACACGTGTCTTCTCTGACCTTGAGCTTAGTATGACGCGGCATATGTCTGGGTTATCGATTCATGAACGCAAGAATGTCTGGTGAGGGTGGTCCCAACCGGGAACCGAACAGAACGCTCTGTTATTACGTAATTACTGGTCTAAAATACAGAGGAAATTAAGTTATATAATAATAATAATAATAATAATAATAATAATAATAATAATAATAATAATAATAATAATAATAATAAGGTAAATGTATCTCCTATATACGCCATGTAGGTGAGCATGGAAGTGGAGTTCTTGCAAAGTGTTTCTGAATAATATAATAAGAATAATACTAGATTACTCTTACCTGGCTCTTCTCGCTGCTATGATGCCGTGTGCTACAATTTTCCAACTTCTCCTGAAGTGTCGTAGTTCTCTCTTCGATAAATTCCACTGTCTTTTCTTGTTGTTCAACTACAGTTTTGAGAAACGATTCCAAAGTCTCTTTTTGTCGGTCAGTTGTTGTTTGAAGCAAGCGATCAAATTTCTTATCTACGTGTTCTATCATGGACTCAAGCAGCGAATTAAATTTCTTATCTTGTTCTTGTTTAATTGATTCAAGCACAGAATTAACCTTATCGTGTTGCTGGGTTGTAGCCTGGAGTAAGGAATCCAGTTTCTTATCTTGTTGTTTCGTTGTCTGAAGCATTGTATCCATATTATCATCTTGTTCGGTTGTAGCTTGAAGCAATGCATTCATTTGGTTACCTTGTTGCTCTATTGCTTGAATCAACGAGGTCATATCATCTTGTATTGTATCTTGAAGCAGTGTATTGAATTTCTTATCTTGTTGTTGTATCTTTGATTGAAGCAGAGTTTCCAATTTCTTTTCTTGTACCTGAAATGCGATTTCTAGCTGCGAATTCCATTTGGATAAATTTTCAAGCGATGAATTTAAATTTGTATCATGTTGCTGCATAATAGATTGAAGCACTGCGTCATACTTGTTATGGTGCTCTTGAAACTTTTCCTGCAGTAAGATATCCTGCTGTTTCAATTTAGAACTAAGAAGTTCTATTAAATTGTCCTGACCTTTTATGTCTCTTAACAACAGAGTATCAAGTTTCATTTCGAGGAATTCCATCTTGTCTCCCTGTTTCTGGAACTTAGTTTGAAGAAATTGGTTGAGTCTATTGTCTTGCTCTTGCAACTTACTTTTCAATAATAGCTCTTGCTCCGATAATCTACTTTCCGCTAGTGTTCCACTACTGCTGCTAATGTTAATTAACATTTGTATTTGATCTTGTGTTTCGTTCAAGAGGCTCAGAATCATATCCCCTTGACCACATTGTCCTTCTCTCCAGTCTTGTATACCGCCTTTGTGCTCTAATGATACGTTTTTCAACTGCTGAAATGCTAGAGAAAATAGCTGTAAAATCAGGATCTGGATAGGAGGAGGTACTGCTCCGAGGTTCTGCGCGTCTATTATATCTGTCATCTGAAACATAAAACACTCCTCAGTATATAGATAGCTCGACAAGTAGATAAACCGGTTTAGATTTTTTTTTTTAACTTAACGATCCTTTTATACCGAAGAGAATGTTAGACTGTCTGAGATTGTGGTTTGGCTATAGTGAAATGAGAGTAGCAGAGAATAAAATTATGCTGAGAAGTTATATTACGGCCGTACCATTGCAGTATTACAAATAAATTAAGTACAGATACGATTAGCTATCCCTACAGTAGCAACAATTCCGAGAAGCATATCACAAACAGTTTTCCGTACACACATTCTTACGCATCAAAATAGATCGGTTGAACGGACAAGGCAAACTTAGTAGGCTACTATTATTTTACTTGCTTACTTATGTCTTTTAAGGAACCCGCAGGATCATTGCCGCCCTCACATAAGCCCGTCGTCGGTCCCTGTCCTGTGCAAGATTAATCCACTCTCTATTATCATATCCCATCTCCCTCAAATCCATTTTAATATTATCCTCCATCTACGTCTCAGCCTCCCTAAAGGTCTTTTTCCCTCCGCCTCCCAACTAACACTCTATATGCATTTCTGGATTCACCCATACGTGCTACATGCCCTGCCCATCTCAAACGTCTGGATTTAATGTCCCTAATTATGTCAGGTGAAGAATACAATGCGTGCAGTTCTGCGTTGTGTAACTTTCTCCATTCTACTGTAATTTCATCTCTTTCAGCCCCAAATATTTTCCTAAGAACCTTATTCTCAGAGACCCTTAATCTCTTTTCCTCTCTCAAAGTGAGAGTCCAAGTTTCATAACTATACAGAACAACCGGTAATATACATGTTTTATAAATCCAAACTTTAATATCTTTTGACAGCAGACTAGATGATTCCCGAATGTCATTTGTATTTTTGTTACCTACTGTTGCTTCAAGATATTTCAATTTTTCCACCTCTTCGAAGGATGAATCTCGAAGTGGCTCAAAAATAATTTTTTACTTGTCCTTTTAACAGTACATTATGTCTTGACTGTTATTTAAAGCTTAAATTCATCCCTTTCATTAGACGAACTTAAGTCTAACAGCAAACTGTATTTAGGCCTATTTATCATAATTTCATTATCATAGGGATTTTCTCAAATCCCCTCTCACTTTTTCTGTAGAGGGCTTACAAATTAAGTTCTATTTCAATATGATTAATGTGAAGGTATCCAATTTATACGCCATGAAGGCGCCTGATAGAAACGTCAGTGGTTTAAAAGAGTCGTTCTAGAACGACTAATAAATAATTAATTAATACATATTTCTTACCTTTTAAGAATGTCAGCATTAATTTGCTGACGGTTGTGAGAATCTTGCTGTGTAAAATGTAAACTAGAGACCAAGTCAGTTCGCCACAATATTCAGTTGTTGTATAACTGAAATTCCATGTTTACAAACGACTTTTAAAGATCACATTGGCTAGGCGATATTAGGTTATCGTCAAAGGTTATCAATTTTTGCCATTGCAACCTTCGTGCATAGAGTGGAGAAAAAGATCCGAATGCAAAACTTTGTTTTATAGTCTAACATGCGCATAACTAAGCGGTGTTCTCTGGAAAATTGTCTACAGTGGTCCAATGGTTACCATTAGTTTCGATGTTCGCAGCTCAATTCGATTTTTAAGAACGATGAAAGTCTTTATCATTTTCAACTTTCATTTCATTTATTGTAGCTTATTCCATAGATCTTACAACATCATTGAAGTTCTGAGATTTGGAGCAATAATTCCAAATGTTATAAAAATATGCAATAGGCCTACATACGAATAGCAAGCAGATTAAAAATGGGCGCTCACTTAACGGAAAATTCGTTCGGTGCATTCGGATTTTTATTATACAGTGCGTCTAGACTAGAGATAGAGTGGACCACGGCGGCCTTGGACTGGGCTAGAGTTGCCGCACCTACTGCCAGATTTACATGTAAACAGACGGCAAGTCCACTCTATCTCTACTCGCTCACTTGTCTGCATTTCCGAATTAATCGTCATAGCTCTGTAACTTAAATAAACTATGAAGAACATACCTGGTTGATTCAACATTTTCCAAATCTCATCCCATAATACATAGGTTGGATAAAAAGTTATGGCAACATTGCTGTCACGTGACGATGGTACGTTCGAGAGCTGCCAACTATGTGGACATGAACAAGGACTGTTAGATGAGTTAGTGCAGCCAGCGGCGACAGTACTCTGTCAATCTACTGCAGTGTATAGAACGTTGACTTTCATAGGTATGGTGCGAGCGCCCTAAGACCATGTTTACAAATATAGAGCAACGTTCCTGGATCAAAATTGAAGTGACACGAGGTCGTAGTGCACAAGAATGTTTTCAGGACTGCGTGAAGCATGTGCCGTTGCAGCACCACCTTCGTCAAGATCTCAGGAGAAAACGACGACACTTGGTGGTACAGAATCCCATCATTCTTCATGATAATGCAAGGAGTCACACCGTTGCTGCTGTCAAGAACCTCTTGCGCCGCTGGCAATGGGAGATTCTGGAACATCCACCGTACTCACCCGATATGAGTCCATGCGACTACGATCTCTTCGCCAAAGTGAAAGAACCACTGCGAGGTACCCGGTACAATACCAGAGAGGACCTTATCCGTGCTATATGGCGGTCAATACGGAATATCAACAAAGATGGACGCGCTGATGGTGTACGACGCCTTCCAAACATTTGGCAAAAGGTAATAAATAAGGGGAGCGACTATTATAGAAGGTGCGTAAATGTTGTACCCCTGTGAATAAAGCCATGTCAGAAATATCGAACTGTTGCCATTACTTTTTATCCAGCCCTAGTATGTTGTTTTTGCGTATTACTTTGCTGTAATTCTAATTTGATAACTTGTAAAGCTCTTTAATCTCTTGGACTAAGAAAATAAGCTTCGCGTCATCCATTTCATTTACACCTTCAATATTTCGATCTTGGACCGTACGGAAACCCGTTCAGGATTCTTTGGCCAGAATTCTGGATGGAATCCGGTCATACGGACAGAGGCGATACGGCCAAGTGGGCGATGATCTGCATGGACTCGGATGTAGTCCGCGGGCCTAGGCACACCCTGGCTCGGCCCGGAGTTGATTTATACTTCTCGGGTTCGGGCCGAGCTCGGGCCTTAAAAACACGAAAAATTATTTCCCTCATCCCGCGAATTATATATCGATTAAAAAATAATACGAAAACTTTAATGCAAGCACGATTAGCAGAAAAGTAGACTATCGGTATCGTAAGTTATTGTTTAGTTCGACTTCGTATTTTGTAACAGCAATTTGTCTCGTCTCTACTCTGTCATAGACGCAGAGCTCTGTTTATTTGTTTTACCTGGTAGACTGGGAGATTACTCTTTCTCATGCCCCTCCTGGAGAGATCTCTCTTGCAGCTATTCCTGACTCCTGTTGTCTTCGGATTTCGGGTCTGTCTCGGGTTGTTCGGATCTGGTTCAGCTCGAGCCGGGCCTAAGAATTTCGGCCCGTGCAGACTTCTAGTTGACAATGCACATTGAACGCATCACCATTGCTCGTTCCTCATCGACATGAGAAGAGCCAACACGGCGAGTGGCGAGTTGTTTACATTTAATTTATTATGAAGTGGGACACTCAATTTTTTTATAAGTAGGATGTTTCCTGCGCGTTTTACTCCTTCCATTCATCAGCCTCCATGACTTCAAGAGCCATTCTTGACAACTATAATAAACATGCTGTCTGTTCTGTTCAACTTACATCTGAATGCTGTGGAATAGCCCTACTATACTGTGTTGGACATGACCTCATAACCTTTGCTTAGGGGTTCAACGTAAAAACAAACATACATAAACACATTAGTAATTTGTGTGTCCACCATTTGACAGCACGCAATCATTCGTAATAGCGTGACAAAGATTTGTATCGAATGGAATGAAATGAAATGTAATTTCGGGATGGGGCCACTACGACCCAGCACTTCAACTTTTCACGATCTATTGAGTTAACTCTCTGTCAAGGCGCATTCCAAAACCCAAACGTGCTGATACATTAGGGTTCGCTGCGTACCCATGTTTCGAGCCAACAACCCTCCTCGTCCCTAGGCCAGCCCTCTCCGTGCGTCGCCAGCCGGCGTTCGGGTATGCTATGGAAGAAAATCTCCTGAGGATCAAGAGTGTTATCATGATCTCTCTAAAGTGAAAACACTTTTCTTTCTTTGATAACCGACATAAGATTACTTGTTGTCTGGGAGGTAAATGGTGGACACACACATTATTATTGTTGTGGAATATGTGTAAAATTAATAATTACATAGGCCTAAGTTATAATAAACAAGTGTTTTATATGGGTTTGCTTTTACGTTGGACCCTGGGAAAAGTTAAAAACCAACTCTGTACATACATTTCTTTATTCTATGTAGCTTTTAAATAAGCTACTCACAGGTGAGATATTGCGGTGATGACTGATGAAGTAGTGACGGAATGGCAATGAAAGGGGAGAAAAAATACTTTGAGGAAAACTTCTACAACACCAATTTCTCAGTCATAATTTCTGTATAAACTGTCGAAATCCGCGTAGTGACAATTTGTTCGAAATTGTTCACGTTTGGAGAATTCAAGTTTCGACAGTTCTTGTTAAGGGTTAGTACAGCTTACAGCAGTAAAATTGTGGAAATATTCAACATTTTTTTCCTCCATTACTGTATCTTGTACAATAATTAAAATTAGTATGTGTAAAATACTGCTATATGAAAAAAATATTTTTGTGATTTAAAAAAATTATTTACATTTTTTTTTCAAAATTCAGTTCACTGTGCAGTGATGAAGCTTTTCCCACATAACTCAAAAACTATCCAACATTCTGTGATGAAATTTTTTGTGTGTACTTATGCAAGATTACTTCTCTGCCTTTGATAGATTGTGTGATAAAAAATAAATTCATTTTAAAAAATGGTCAAATATTAGTATTTTCTTTAACACAAAATAAAAAAATATATTATTTATTAATGAATGTAGTTGAAAGAGCATGATATTGTAAACATGAGTTTTAGCAATAAAATAAAAGAGATAACATGAAAAAGTTAACAAGTTTGAGTTATGCAGGAAACGCTTCATTACTGCACAGTAAACTACCACCATTTTGAATTTTGAAAAAAGAATATATATAAATAATTTTTCTAAATCGTAAATATATTTTTTTCATATAGCAGAAGGATGGGTGTTTTTCACATACCAATTTTCATTACTGTACAAGATACAATAATGGAGGAAAAAAATGTTGAATTTTTCCAAAAATTTTACTCCTGTAAGCTGTACCTAACCCCTTAACAGAACGGAAACTACTCCTAATGAAAGAAACAAATATTCCTGCAAGTTGATGTCAGATTTCCCTGTTCTTAACCATTTCCTTATGACATAATACACTGACCTTTAACTGTTTATCTATAAATGCGCTTTCAGAGCTTAAAAGATTAAGGAAAACACAAAAAGGACTAAAGTTTTTTATGTTTACGAATGGTATTTCTGAGATTGTTTCCTTCAAAGAGAATTATCATTGTCCAGTCCAATACGATTCTTTAGTGAAAAATAATACATTCGGAAGGCCAACAACGTAGTCTAGAGGTGGCGAGCAGGACACACTTGTTCGAGCATGAGTTTGAAACCCGCTTTGGGCTGATTATTTTGCTGGTTATTTTTCCGATCTTTCCCCTGACTGTAAGGCGAATGTAATATAATTCTATGACAAATTTCAGACACATCTCGCTGTTATCAGTTTCATCGACGCTAGATAACCCCAGAGTACAAACAGCGTTGTTAAATAACAGATTTAAGAATAAAAGACCAGGGGAAAAAAGATCCAATTCTTATCTTCGAAAAATACAGTTTTGTAGCATTGAATAGGCTACCCATTTAAATAATAAAAAATATTATTCTTAACCCTGTATTTGTGTTCGAGCTTGAAGTTTGCACTATGACTATTTTATAGTAACAGCAGATAACAGTTATCTATCTATCTATCTATCTATCTATCTATCTATCTATCTATCTATCTATCTATCTATCTATCTATCTATCTATCTATCTATCTATCTATCTATCTATCTATCTATCTATCTATCTATCTATCTATCTATCTATCTATCTATCTATCTATCTATCTATCTATCTCTCTGTCTGTCTGTCTGTCTGTCTGTCTGTCTGTCTGTCTGTCTGTCTGTCTGTCTGTCTATCTATCTATCTATCTATCTATCTATCTATCCGTCCACGCGTTCGTTTATTTATTTATTTATTTATTTATTTATTTATTTATTTATTTATTTATTTAATTTGTTTTCGTTTTTTCTCATTTCGAAGACTTCTGAGAACTCCCCGAGTTACTACAATTTATTTATTAGAATATTACGAGTATATGGTTATAAATGTATCTGAGTCACTGAGTGTGTAAAACAGGGGTCGTCAGCGCAGAGCACCCTGGGGCCATCGTCTTTTACCCGCAGAGAACACAGTGCACCATGGTGCACTCGTAGCTGCTAACGGGTATGCTCTCTACCTCTTCCTGCTGCACGACGGTGCACACGGGACGGCACCGCTTACCCGTTGCACATTTCAGCGAGTGCTGACGACCACTGGTGTAAAACATTCCCTTTATTCGGCAATTAGAAAAGGTCCCGACAGTACCGATACTATATTTCGATGTAAGTTTTTTTATAGGCCTATCGTACAACGTGTAGACCTAAGTACGTACAAAAGTATATTTTTATTTGTTAGATTTCCTGTCTGCTCAAAACTAAAAGACACTATTAACATTTATTTAATTTATAGGTAAAGAATAGACGAAACAAATATTTTGCGCGTCCGTAAATTATATCAATAAAATAAAATATGTTAATTGTGATTACGTCCTTTTTATTAGCACGAAACACTCTAGAGAGCAATCTGCACATTCAGTTATAAATAATATTATAATATTGTAAAATATACATAGTTACTCGTATAATAATGTTTAACACTTGAAGGTTATATACTAGTTATAATGCACTTGAAAAACATAGTGTAAATGTCATTACTTTGCAAACTAATCTTATACAAAAAATAGTTTAGGCCTATATATTAATATGTGAATACTAATTTTTCTATGTGAAAATATACGATCATCATTTTAGTGCGTAATTGCAGTCTGTCAAAGTTTAGAATGTCTCAAGAATTTTCAAATAAACTTGTTGGGAAATTCTTTCTCTAGATATCTTTATGTGGACGTGAAGCTGTAGTACATTTTTGTGAAAGTGTAACATCTGCAATTGCAAATATGAAGACATCTTTACTGAAATTATATATATATAACCATGGAGATTGAAAAGGACAATAGGGTACACTGAAATGAATAGAAAAACTACATTATGTTTCGTGATTAAATGTACGGTTAATTGGAAAATTAAGTTTGAAATTTCACCAGTCGGGGAACATCGCCTCTAACAGATGTAGAGGATCAACGAACTCGGTGTGTTTCGCTAGATGAGCTGTTCTCTGGTGCTGTGTTGCAACCAACTCGCAAGTGCAGTGGCTTGAAATTAGAGGGTTTTAAAATTAAATTTACACGAAAACCTTCCACACTGCGCCATAAGGATAAATTATTCTTTATTAATTTCCCTTTCGATATGAATAAAAATCACGATCCTACTCACAATAGTTACCGAATAAGAGGTTGTTAAACATTTGAGAAAAAAAAAATATATATATATATTTTTTTTTTCTGAAAGAACTATTAACTTTCCACCAATATGATATTATAGTTTTTGTTACATAAAACATGAGCTATTTGGTCTGAAAATCTCCAAGGCTATTTCACTTCCACCCTTTATAATATATAGTACGTATTAGCGTCGTGCATTTACAGACTCTATGTTCGGTTGAAGTTTGTCTAGTATGAAGAAGTTCGATATTCGCCGATGTTCGTTCTGCAGAAGAGCGCCTGCCACGTTTGTTCCAACTTGTTATAAAAAAATTCGCTGTTCTCTACTTCCACTCTATCGTGTTTTAACTGCTTAAGGATTCTAGTTTAGATCTTGCGATTAGTTTTCATATAAAATAAAACGAAATTTGTTATGTCTTGATTGCCGTTCTAATGTTCAAACATTCCAGGACAGTAGCACGTATACTTCGTAAACAGAGTGATATTTCGTTGATTGGAAATTTTTGCATCACTATTTTGTGACTTTTATTGTGGGATTAAATCAACTTTTAACAAAAAATGTTGACTCTATATTCATTTTAATTTTAAGAGTCTCTTTTAACGTAAGCCTACATAAAGCCAAATTACACCACTTAACTTGTCTATTTTAGTCACCTAAATATAATTCTGAGATTGGAAATCCGTGGAATAAACATGATGAAGCACATTGTCGCTTCTTTGAATAAGTACTCACAACACTGTCAAACGTGTATGGATATTTCTGCAGCCTGAACTGTCTCTCCTATTCGTGAAGTGCGTCTGCAGGCAGCAGCAGCCGCCAGACGTCGGGCGCGAATTTCGTCAATCGTCTGAAATGGAATTTGTTCCCCTGGGACCACCTGTGTGTCTTTCGTCTTCAGCCGGTGCCATCGGATATACTTGAGGAATAAATCTCTGATGGGTATACTGATGCTTAGGAGGGCGATGGGGTTGAAGCAAGAGTTGAGAAAGAATAGGCAGAAGGACGCGAAGCTGACGAAGAACGTAAAGTCTGAGTCGTGCTCCAACACCGCCCACGCGAACAACACCCTCAGCAAGAAATTTGGGACATAGCTGACGCTGAACACCAGGGTGAGCACCACCACCATGTTGGCCACTTTCTCCCTGCCCTGCGCTGCGGAGAGCTGCGTCCCCCCGGGCATCTCCTTCGCGCTCTGCTTCAGCAGGCGAGCCGTCCTGACGTTCAAGAGAGTGATAACGCACAGGGCAATACACAATACAACACCAGCTGGATGGTCCACGTGCGACGAATGTAATCGTCCCCGGACGAGGCGTACAGGCACCTCACGTCCACGGTGGCGGTATACAGTGTGGGCAGGGCCAATCCGGAAGCGATGCCCCACACCAACAACGTGTACATGAGCATAGTCTTGTGCTGGAACAAGCCGCACAAACCTTGGTCTCTCTGAAATGATTGGGCCACAACCCGGTGCCATTTGTATGCTCATCGCTACCACCGAGAACACAGTGACGCCCACCGAGACGTCTCTGGCACCTAAAAAGAGCTTGCATATCGCAGTGCCTAGATCCAGCTCACGTGAAGTATGTCCCAGTAGCTCAGGAGCAGATTCACCACGAGCGACAGGAAGTCACCGAGTGCCAAGTTCAGGATACACACGTTGGGCCCAGTGCGCATGTTGGGTGCGCAGCGAAGATGAAAATGATGAAACTATTTCCGATAATACCGATTAGAAATATGAGACCAAGGATTACGGGCTCCACATAAACTTTAAAGAATTCCAGTTTGTCTACTGAGATCTTGGAAATATCTGATATTTCATAAAGTATGTGAGAATAGTTACATTCCATATCGGAAAATACGTCGTCCCACATTAAATTCTGATGTCCAGAGCAATTGGGACTGTCTGTCTTTACGCCTCTTCTGTTAAACCATTCCCATGTGTATAACATATCACAGTCACATTGCAAGCGATTCACTTTAAGTTTTACGAATCTAAGATTTCTCAGTTCTTTGAAAGCTTTTACGTCAATGGATGTTATGTCATTGACTCTCAGGTCTATGACTTCCAAGTTTGAACACATTTAAATGCATCAGACGTAATTTTCACAATGTTACAATGACTCAAGCGCAATTCTCGAAGGGAAGGAACATGAATGAAACTAAATTCATATCCAAGCAGTCTGTTATCAAGCAAAGACAATACTTGTAGCTTCTGATTGTGTATAAAAGCTCGAGCATGTATTGTTTCAATTCTATTAGAGTCCAACTTCAAGTGTTCTAACTCTATAAGAGCATAGAATTTGCTGCAAGTAGAATCATTCTCTACAATGTTTCTGCCTGTAGCAGTATAAATAACACAGTGAGATATTGTGAATATGTTTTGTAGTAGTCTCGTTTCCACAGAAGGCGCTAAATACTCCTTCGGTAATTTCTGAAATTCTGTTGTTAATAAGACTAAGACGTTTTAGGCTTATTAACCCTTGAAACACACCTGGTTTCAGTTCTTCTATTTTGTTATAACCAAGATTCAAACTCGTTAGCTCTTGCAAATTGTTAAAAGAACCTATTTCAATAGTGTGAATCTTAGATGAATAAAGTACTAAAGATTTTAATTTTGACAATCCAATCAATGTTAGTCGTCTGATTATTTCTATATCGCCAAATTGTATTTCAAGAGTGGAGAACTGCAAGTCCATGAATTGACCCTTAAACGTTAACTCAATTTGATTGAAATTCAGTCTTTCTACAAATTCATCCCGCAGTAAGTCACGCATAAGAGAGCCTCCCGTACTATTCAAGTATTCTTTTCTGACGATACTCGTAGTGAACTTTTGCACCACCTGGAGGTCTTTACAATCATCTGTGTAAAGAAAAAGGCCAGAATTCCTTGAGATATCGAATTGATCAAGTTTTCTTAGGTGGAGAAACATTCCGTTGCCGATCCCAGTAATTTAGTTATAATCGAGACTTAAACTCTTGAGGAAGCCAAGTCCTCTGAAGGCGTCATCATGTATGGTATGCAATTGTGTGGCTGTCAGTTTTAATTTCCTTAGATTTTGGAGCCCTATAAATGTATCTTCTGCTATAGCATTTATTCGATTGTAAGACAGATCTAGATATCGGAGCTCATAAAGATATTCAAACGCTCCTGGAAATATAATACGTATTTCATTGCTGAACAATAAGAGAATCTTCAGTTGAGAAAGTCCCTTGAATGCACCGGGGAACAAAACTGAAAGTTTATTGTTAGAGCAGTAAAGACTAGTTAGGTCCGAAAGTCCTACAAACACATTAGTTCTCAAGTGTTTAATAGCATTTCCATCCATGAAAAGGCCTCTCCGATATTTTTGCATGTAAAATGGTCCTGTGATCGTGACTGCAGTCTGAGCAGCCTCCTTGCTATTTTCCCTCTCGGAGACTTCCAAACTTCGTATCTGGGAGTAGCTCAGGTTCAAGTGTTCCACATGTGTCATGTCTTGCAGCAAGTCACCACTGACAGTTTTAATGGTGGATCCCTCAGTTGTGAGACGCTTCAAAGAACTGAGTCCGTTGAATGCTCCTGACCCTTGCAGTCTAAACTTACTGTTCCTTAGATCAAGTGTTTTTAGTGAACTCAATCCTGTGAATATGTCTTCCTGAAGAACTCCCAGATCGTTCCTTAATAAGATTAAATGGGTGAAAGAGCACCCACCCTGGAATGTTCCTGTAGTGATATTCTGTATACGGTTTTTCAACAAGTCCAGTAAATTAATCCTTTGTCGCTTGGTCATTTCCAGAAGACAACTGCTTGGGTCTCTCATCCTACTCAACCACTCGCTTGGCAACTGTTTAATATAGTTGTTGCTAAGATCTAATGTACTCAGATGCCCCAGGCCCATGAACATTCGGGGATTGAGAGTTTGGATATGGTTGTGTGAAAGAATAAGTCTGTAGAGGAGGCGTAGCCCCCAGAATGTATTGTAAGGGAAAGACTCGATTCTGTTATGGGTGATCACCAAAGTACTCAGCTGCGTCATGGCACGGAATGTGGAATTTTGTACCGTCCATGTGTTTGTGTAGTGAAACTCTAGTGTCCTCATGGTCTCTGGATCAGTAGACAACAGAAGTTCTGCGGATATCTCTGTAACAGTGGCGTATACTGGTTAAAGGGTTTGGGCTACTGCTGACCCTATTATTACACAAAATATATCTAACAATTACTTTAATTTTAATTACTATGGTAAAACTAATAATACAAAATTATTACATTATGTTATATTATAAACTTTTTCTTTTGTAATTTCCTTGGGCTACCGCCGGTAGCCCCGGTAGCCCGCAAAATACGCCCCTGCTCTGTAATGTTGTCACTCTTCACCACCAGCTTTTGTGTTGTGCTAGGTAAGTTCTGAGGTATCCCATAAAGCTTTGCCAGAGAACACTGTGTAGTGTACTTCGTGCATCGGCAATTACTGGGACAATAGGCAGTCACTGAAGTTATGAGTGCCAGCATTGTGAACAGAAATTTCTCCATTCCTGAAACAAACGAATAGCTTATTTAAATCCACTGGGTGTCGTTCTGTTGAATAAAAATCTGTTATAATGTAGTCACATTGATTGGTGATCTTAAGAGTCTTACAGCACTTGAAATCGTTTGATCACTTTTATTGTTACCCAGTAGTGAGTTCAAGAAATGGCTTGGAGGTCTTAGCACAAGGAAAAAATGTTATGTTTTATTTAACGACTCTCGCAACTGCTGAGGTTATATCAGCGTTGCTGGTGTGCCGGAATTTTGTCCCGCAGGAGTTCTTTTACATGCCAGTAAATCTACTGACATGAGCCTGTCGCATTTAAGCACAGTTAAATGCCATCGACCTGGCATGGGATCGAACCCGAAACCTCGGGCATAGAAGGCTAGCGCTATACCAACTGCGTCAACCAGGCCGACTTAGCACAAGGATGATTTTAATTAAACAAGAATATTAATGATCATGATGATTACGATAATACATATAGGGTGAACCTGAAGTGATGTCATTAATACGCTTATATCTATCAAATTCGAAATTAAACAGAAGGACGACACAAACACCCAAGCCATACATACCAGGGAATAATTCCTAACCACGGAAAAATTCCTTGGCAGAGTTGAGAATCGAACCGTAAATCTTTTGATTCACACACACACTCTGTCCTTCCCCATTTCTCTCTCTCTTCTTCTGATCTCTCTCGATATTATCTGTCCGTCTGTTTCTCTCTCAATTATGCTCAAAGTAATTAAGTAGCAAAAATCAAGGCCAAGATAGTCGTTTACGGATACCAAAACCCGAAGTTCTTAAAAAACGCATAAGAAAGTCCTTTCATTAAGTTAATGTAGTAAATCTGAAGTGAAGTAGTTAGGCCTACGCAATGGATTCGAGACTGATGATTTCCGACTAATTTTCAAGATGAGAGAGAATTCTTTGGGGATTTTATGGTAATGCTTTGCTTTTTTATTTAGACATTATTACATTATTATTATTATTATTATTATTATTATTATTATTATTATTGTTATTATTATTATTCACGTATAATATAGACCTACTCGACGGATAGTACACTACCGGTATTCTTCACTAAGGTAGACCATTAATTCATTACTATGTAGTTTTAAAGTTAACAGATTGTAGAATAGTGGCATGTGTACAGTACTGTACAGTTTATGTTGATTCACACTTTTGAAGTAGATTAGTGATGCGCAGAATCGAATAATCAGTTCTCGTATAATTTATTCGAATAAATGTTCTCGAATTCTTTTATCATTCGAATAACGATTTGATTATTCACCAGCAGGTTCTCGCTTCTCGGTTCTCTTATCCAACATCCATCATGACAGCAATAACGATAGCAGTGTATTGTGCAAGCACAGGAGTTTATATTTTTTTATTCTAATCACAAATTGTAGTTATCTGTAATTTCCGAAGAAAGATACTTATCTTTTGGAGAAAGCCATTGTTATTTCGCCTGACTCGTCGGATTAGAAGCAAAACACGTTATGTCAAAAATACACAAATGTATTACTTCTGAGAAAAAGGCGTTTGGAAGTTTTTGACACAACTGAATTCTCAAAATATTATTTTTAGTAAGTTGTTTCTCTTTATGTATATTTAATTTTCCACTTCTAAGTTTATACACATACATTATGGTACGCCTTTTTCTCAGAAATGATATTTTTAAGATAATACACTTTGCTTGTAAACCGACGTTATGTATGACTAAGAATAAAGGATTCCTTAATGTTCTAGTCAGTTGTTTTCAAGTTATACTTACCACAAATACACAGCTAAATGATATGTAAGTAAAATAGTTCAAACACACCTGAAATTTAATTTTATAGGCGTATAAAATCCGAAATTCGGAACTTATATAGAAGCAATACTTACCGCCTTTACTCTGTGCACGGAGATACAACAAAGTTGGTAGTTTATATATCTCATAGGAAAGTGCGGACCACATCCTGGCTCTGTGTCACCGAGTCTTCCTGGTTTTATTACTAGCCTTTGTCTTCAATTATCATCATCATCATCAAGTTGCTTGTCTCTCGTTCTAGGCGTTATTTTAATTTCAGGGATTTCCATTGCTTCTTTGCTGCATGAGAGGGAATAAACTATATGCCCTGTATCGTCTTGTCCACATTACATTTTACCTTCAACTCACTAAAATGAGTGTTGGATCCGAGGTTCAAGCCCAGCCGAGAGCAATGAGTTTTTAATGTCAATGAAATATTATTAGCATATGGCTTCCCTTGGAAGGGAAGTTAAACTCGGTGTCTCATGTGCCATACAAGAAACCTGCTCCAGAAAGAAGGTTCCAGGTAAAATTTGGAGGCAACATCACAGATTTCTATGCTATCAGATCGCTAACTTCGCATTGGGAAGTGAGAAGTTCGACAGCCCTTAAGAATATGTTGTCTTCACAGATTTCTGTGTTACATGCTACATAGATGTGCAGTATTCACGCAATAAAATCAATGTTACAAGTCACCAAAAAACCGCTGCCACAACCCAACACTAATTTCAAGTACTCTTTAAGTTACATATTTATTTATTATCGCTTAAAGTCCACCGGTGGAGTAACGGTTAGCACGTCTGACCGTGAAACGAGCAGGCCTGGGTTCAAATTCCGAACAAGTTACCTGGTTGAGGTTCTTTCGGGATTTTTCCTCAACCCATTAAGAGCAAATGCTGGGTAACTTTTGGCGCTGGACCATGGACTCATCTCGATAGCATTATCATTTATCACCTTCATCTCACTCAGATGCTAGATAACCATAGAAGTTGGTAAAGCGTCGTTAAATAACCAATTAAAGGGACAAAGTAGTCTAGGTGTTTCCATAGTTTGCAAATTCTGGTTTTAAAAGGTTATTTCTCCTAAAGTATAAAAGGTGTTATTTTCAAATTTTTACACGTTACTCTACATGCTTTTAGGATTACATTGGTTGTTAGTTTGTTATATTAACTGCTTTAATTGAGTTTTAAAAAAGTTGTATTCAAATGAAACAAGAAAAAAAGAACAAAAAATATTAAATTCATGCACCTTGCTCTTGAAAAATGGTTAGTCTACAAGGCTAAAATTTTCTATACATATTTGCAATATTATACTTATCTACGTTTACTAGCAAAATTTTTTAAAAATTCATACACTTTCATAAAAATTGTACCGAGAAAAACCTAACATTTTCAACACAAAAATACATCTGAATCTTGTAATACATAGTATATCAATGTTTAAAAATGGTGATTGTAATGATCCTACAAACTATCGTCCTATTTCAATATTGCCTGTTATTTCTAAAATATTGGAAAATGTATGAAAAAAAAGACTATATAATTATTTGACAAGAATAAAATTTTTTATACTCATCAATATGGTTTGGTGGCCGGGTAGCTCAGTTGGTAGAGCAGCTGGCTACGGACAGGAAGGTCCGGGGTTCGATCCCAGGTGGTGACAGGACTTTTTCTCGTTGCCAAACTTTCAGAACGGCCCCAAGGTTCACTCAGCCTTCTATAAAATTGAGTACTGGGTCTTTCCCGGGGGTAAAAGGCGGTCAGAGCATGGTGCCGACCACACCACCTCATTCTAGTGCCAAGGTCATGGAAAGCATGGGGCTCTACCTTCATGCCCCCCAAGTGCCTTCATGGCATGTTACGGGGATACTTTTACCTTTTTTACATCAATATGGTTTTCGGAAATCATAATCTACTTTAAATGCTGTTGTTGACATGGTTACATGTATAGAACAAGCTCTGGACGAAAATAAAATTCCAGCAGGTTTATTCATTGATCTTAGAAAAGCATTTGATACAGTTAATTATTCCATTTTGTTGCGTAAACTGGAATCTATTGGTATTAGAGCTATTGTTTTACAGTGGTTTCGGAGTTATTTAAGTGAATGGTATCAATATGTCTCAGTGAATAACTTGGAAAGTGATACTCTCTTATTATCATGCGGTGTGCCGCAAGGATCAATTTTGGGACCTCTTCTCTTTCTAATTTATGTCAACGACATAAAATTTCTTCATTTACATGGGACTGCCACTCTTTTTGCAGATGGCACTAGTGTATTTTATATTACTGACTCCATTGAAGAACTATTTGAAAAGTTTGAGACAGACATTATTACTCTTGAAAACTGCTTAAGCGCAAATAGGCTTTCTTTGAATTTGAAAAAAAACTGTGTATACGATTTTTAATAAACCTTCATTTTATTATATTATTCCGAAAGAATTAAAGTTTAATGATTCTGTAATACAAAAAGTTGCATCAGTTAAATTTTTAGGTTTGATTGTTGATGAACATTTAACAAGGGATAAGCATATTTTCGCTGAAAAGGCTTAAAAGATCTTTGCCTATATCTTGTCTCTTAAATGTATATTATGCTTTTATCCATTCTCATTTAATGTATATGTCATTTATTTGGGGACATAATAAGAAAACTGCTTTGAGACCATTACAAATTATTCAAAATAGAGCTTTAAGAAATTTATTGGGTTTTAATTATTTGACTCCAGTTAAATATCTACAGTATATCAATTTTCTTTCGTTCTACCAGTTGAATCAATTATCAAATTAGGTGCTGCTATTTTCATGTACAAAGTTATTAACAATTTAATACATAGTAATATTACATTTCAGTTTAATAAAGATATACATACTTATTTAACAAGACAAAAAGACAATATATATTTTTCTCAGCATAGCTCCGTAACTTATGGAACGAAAGGACTTGACCATTTTTTAACAACAACTTTTAACCAACTTCCTTTAGAACATAGACTTTTACCAAATTTCCGGTGTTTTAATAATTGTTTAAAACTACGTTTTTGGGAAGATTATTTTAATTCTCAGTTAATTTTTTTATTTTATGGTTTAAAACTTTTTCTTCTTTCTGCCCAAAACTTTATGTTATCTTACTATTTGTTCTTATTTTGCTTTATTTCTTTCATAAATTCTTGTGTTATTGTTTGTTTTTCACAGACTGTAGTTTCATGACTTTTCAATTATATTGTATAACATATGTGTGTGTTCTTGTATAGCCCCTACAATACTATGAGTTATACTCGTTGGGGTATACTCAATAAATTAAAAAAAAAAAAATGCTACCATTAAGTCATTATAATACGAGTGTGCAAAATTTCAGCTCTGTAACACTAATAGTTTCTGAGATATAGGTGCATATATACATAAAAAAAAGTTGTTTTAAGAAAACCCGTTTAAAAATTAACATCAATTTCCGACGTACTTACAAATCTACACGAATTATAATATTACCACAATTATTGACTGCCGATACTACAGTATTTTGCATTGTCTGTAATGAGGCGATATTAGCGATCCTAGTGGTTACCAACTATGTATAAGGTATTTGATATTACCCCTACTATTAGGCCTACATCATTACTGACAGTAGAAATATAACAATATGAAAGCTCTAGATATTATAATAGG
Source organism: Periplaneta americana (assembly GCF_040183065.1). NCBI lineage: Eukaryota > Metazoa > Arthropoda > Insecta > Blattodea > Blattidae > Periplaneta > Periplaneta americana. Next base: position 100,716,372 of record NC_091131.1, on the reverse strand, counting down.
TAAAACACCACATTTGCTGATGAAACTATCTCTTTATTCCTATTACCCTTGACCATATGAAGACATTATTACAAAAACAGCCCTAGACATTTTTAATGAAATTGAGTTAAGGACACATTTGCTACTATTTCAAATGTTTATAGACTCCAAAAATGACACATGTGAGGTGAAATAGCCACAAGGATAAACAGTTATACGGAAACAGCTGACATGTGTTGTTCTATTTATTTTTATTGTTTTCCTGAAAAATAGCAATTTTGACAAGGGTGTTTTTGTAATAATATCTTCATCATATATATCAGGGCTATTACGAGGCATTTTCTGCACCATTTCAAAATTCGCAGACGTTTTGAGGAAATTTGGGGAAATGTTTGCCTGTTTGGTTGAGGAAATTTTCGAGTTGGAGATGGCAACATTGATTCTGATGGGCGTACGGAGTTTGCATGTTGGAAGTGTTAAAGTATTCTGTTATTGTTTGTTAGAGAAGTTAATTTTATAGGCGTAATGTTTAGACTGCAAAAGATATTTACTCAAAGATTTACATTACCAAGTATGTTTAAGAATTAATGTTTCTCTTTACGCTACATTCTTCATAGATTTGATATTGTAGGATAAGTTAGGTTATGGAAGTAACTTTTTAGAATTACCAGCATGTAATAGTTATGTAAATACAGTTGGTATTATCAGTAGAAAAGTTCATGATTCATCCAACATTTCATCTACGAAAGAAAAATAGGTAATTCGGTAGAAAACATTAGTCAATATGATGGACATCAGTGACATCATCGAGGATCAGTGTCAGATTAGGTTTGGTTTGTTGAGGTTTTGATATACCTTGTATACCGGCACATGTTTTTTGGTAGACATACCAAAAGCCTAAACAAACGAAACCTAACTTGCCACTGATACTCGATGTGCGTCATGTTGAGCAACGTTTTCTACCGAATTACCGAAAAATTATACAGATACCTATGTTCAATTTTTAATAAGGAAGGATGTAAACACAGTGTTAGAATTCAGACAGTTTATTGAACGTTATACATTCGTATTATGTGGGGAAAACTTTAGGCCTACTATTTTGTGTCTCATGACTTAAATTATGTATATTTCAATTTTAATAAGGTTATTTTCTTCAACAGGGCTTACTTGCTTTGGTTTATGCAGTAATTACAAATACATGCATTCTGTATCTACTTCGCGAAGATGCGACAAGCTGGCAGCATATTCCATGGATCATGGTTTACAGCAAGCTATTAATAGTACCGTTTTTAAAACTGCACCAGTAAACTTCTTATTAAGTGGTAAATTAAATTCTATTACACTGCGGCAACAAGATGATGTGGCGAAACTATGTGGTAAATTAAATTCTATTACACTGCGGCAACAAGATGATGTGGTGAAACTATCATCTCAGTTTTACAGACCACAAAATAAAATTGAGCTACCCGTTGTTTCAAATAGTGATATTTTAAAAGCACCACCTGTAAACCCTAATCAAGAATCAAATTATGAACCAACACATTACATCGAAGCGCCTACTCTGAATTATGTAATTGAAAAACAAGCAGCAAGATTAATTGTAATAAGGCGTAGGAAGATGAAGAAACACAAATTAAGGAAGTTGCGTATAAGGATGAAATATGAATGGGCAAAAGTTCGTCAGCGTAGAGAGATGAGAAAAGAGAAGGCTTTTCAGGCAAAACTCATTGCCCAAATTAAAGAGGCTGAGAAGTTCGATGCGAAGAAGTATGTTGAAGAAAGATTACAAAAAGCGCATGAAATGCCACTTCCAAGAACTTGGAAAGGAAAACGACTTCCATTCTTTATAATCAAACAAAAACTGGGAATCAAATAATAAATATTACATTTGTTTCCATCATCATTACTTGCACTATCAGTTAGTTTCATTTTGTGAATGAGATGAAATGTGGATAGATACTAATAACAGTTTAGTGTGCTACCATAATATATCGTTCTTGAAGACCTAGAATGAATTAGTGAATATGTTAAAGATGTATGTCGTCATTCGTTTCCTTAAAAACTGTGAATGTTTTGTAAGCATTAAAGTCTTTACATGGACTCATATTGGCCTACCGTACTTATTTGTGTATTTTGTGTATTTTACATTTTGATACGCAGTAGGTGAAACAATGGATGGAATTGCCTTGGTTTTGTTTTACAGATTTTTTAACAGTACTGTAGAACTACTAAATATCGTCAGCAGGATACACGATATACAATTTATATACAATTGTATATCGTGTACAATATACAATTTATTTATTTATTCTGGTGTAGTTAAGGCCATCAGGCCTTCTCTTCCACACCATGCTGTATTAGTGGATATTAGTGAATATTAGTGGAAGGAAATAAAAATGATAACGTGATAAGTCTAAGTTATAAGAAGGAATATGTTAAAAGCCATTTTTTTTTAGAAAGTTCAGTGGTTACGCATAATTTCGAGGAAAATTGTTTTTTTGAAATTTCAGATTTTTTTTTATTTTTTTTTTTATTTTTTATTTTTATTTTTATTTTTTTTAGCTCTTTGACACGAATAGCACCGAGAAGTGAGAGGCAAAAACTTGATTCGACTATGCTAGCTTAATTCAGTTTTAATTCTCTTTAGTAATTTAAAGCTTTAACACCCTCAACAAATAACTTCTCTGTTGTACATAAATTTCAATAGTAAAGCATGAAACCTAATAGGAACCTATAACGAAAAGTCCACACCTGTGGAGTAACGGTTAGCGCGTCTGGCCGTGAAACCAAATGGCCCGGGTTCAATTCCTGGTTGGGGGAAGTTACCTGGTTGAGGTTGCCCGAGGTTTTTTCCAGAGTTTTCCCCTCAACCCAATATGAGCAAATCCTGGGTAACTTTTGGTGCTGGACCCCAGACTCATTTCACCAGCATTATCACCTTCATCACATTTAGACGCTAAATAACCTTAGATATTGATAAATCAAATTACCAGCAAACAATAAGAAAATCAATTACAAGACATAAATATAAGACCAAATAAGTAAAATAAAAATATTTAATCAATCACTAAAAACAACTCTAAAGCGAATTAACAAAAAAAAACCCTGCATCGTAAAATAACCTACTAAAATAAAAAAAAAAGATATGTGCGCAAAAACGAATGAGTTCTAACAAGTAGATTGGTTGGAACTACAGTAGCCTATTTGAGAAGTTCTGTGTAACATGTTAAGCTGTGTGTTATTTCACAGACCTGTTCCGTTTTTCACTTATTTTTCATTGAATGTAGATTGACTATTTTAATGATTACAGGCATTACAGATAATATACAGTGCAGCTGAGCCATCCAGATTGGGACATTTTCGGCTGCATACCAGATAGGCAGTCAGGTCTCTACTGCTAAACAAGGATGCGTGCTCTCGTGAGTTAACAGGATTGAAACTTAGGTATATGTAACACATTACATTCAGTACTCGCCCTCTTCACAGATGATGCTGTATTTTGTCCATTTTCTCTTAGATCAGTCTTGCAAATAAGCACGGAATATTCTGAGGCCCCCCAAAAAATCTGTAGATCCCCTTTCTTAGGTACCTGATTTACTGCATCTTAAAGATAGGCCAGCTTGATTTGTTAACAAACCAGTTTTGAATGCATTCTGTTGTGTCAAAGGTGGTGACAGATGTTCCATTCGTGCTAATAGTCATTAAATTGAGTATTTATACAATGTAAATACATCGTCCTGTGTTCAAAGTTTATTCCAGTTCTATTTTCTTTCTTCATTCTGTTCTGCCTTCTCAGTCCATTTCTCCTAAACTTTTTTCGCTCATCTGTGTTCTGATATCATCCATCCAAGTGCTTCTGGACAATCTCTCTTTCCTCTTCCAGGTGGTATCCACTCTGGAATCTTTCTTGGTAGCCACTGATGTAATATTCGTCAAACATGCCCATACCATTCCAACTGCTTATATTTTACAAAATCTAAAATTTAAGTTTAAACTTTCATTTCTCTTCTTATTGCCTCATTTCTAAATTTTTCCAATGTAGAATGTCTTGTGGAGAGTCTTAAATAGTGTATATTTCATATTTTTATTCGACTGCCATTTTCTGCTCCATATGTTAAAGTACTTCGAATAATTGAGATATAAATTTGCAGTTTGGTATCTTTTGTTATATTTTTGTCCCACAACACTTCAGTTAATATTCCTATTGCTGATCTTACTTTCTGTATCCATTGTTCTGTATCCATCTTGCCGGCCATTTTTATTAATTTTGATGCCTAAAACCTGATATTCATCTCAGTCTTTGATACAGCTTTTCTCTTCTTCCAAAATTAAAACTCTTGTTTCTTCATCACATAATATATATGATTTTTCCGAATTTATTTTTATTCTGCATTTATTATATTCTTCTATAAGTTTTCTTCTCATATTTCATATCATCATAATCCTGGGCTATGACCGACTGGTCGTCTACAAATAACAATGTATAAATTGTTTCATTTCTCACAGGTATTCCCATCCCATCCCATTACATTTCTTTTTCCAAGTTTACAAAGATTGTTGTATGTATATCTTAAAGTTGATGACAGGTACAATCATGGCAGTTTGTTTAAAATATTAGTATGATTCTGTAGGTATATTTTATTCTATTTATACAACTGAAACTACTTTCATACACAGCTGTAGTCACTGGCACTGTTGGAACAATTTACAACAATACACAAGAAATCTTGAAATGCTTAGGCTGATTTGTAATATTTTTGTTCAGTGTTTCAAAAGGTCTTCGTAGACTTGTTTAACTCAAACCATCCATCAAGCAACTGATGTTCACTGAATTTAGGAAGGAAATCTGTGAAATGTTCCGCCAATTCCAGTATTTCTTAGCTTCCAGCTTCAGTTAAATGAAGTCCTACTGGCCATTTAGCTGTGTCAAAAACCTCCATGTTTGACAAAGAAGAAGATTTATTAGTAAATCTTCTTTTCAAGTAGACTTGTTCATTATTATTTATAGTCTTGCGATCCGTTTGTAAAATAGTCTCCTCTAAATAATAACTAATATCCATTATATTTAGCAAAAAGAAAAAAGAAAGCACACACACAAAGTTCATAACACTGATTGTTTAGCTTCAGTCCCATTTCTTGCTAATAAAACTTTTACGCCATCTAGTGGTAATAGTGAGTGATGTAACTTCTATATCCTTATCCCACTGAAGAAAAAGAAAATCCACTGAAGAAAATTCTTGAAGTATGCTCTAAGAACAAACATAGGCCTGTTTAAGAGGAAACGTAACAAATATTGATTGCCAAATAATACAAAGTTTTAAAAATTTGAAATATTCATTGGATAATTTTCGGCGATTTTCTTTCAAATTCTGGCACCTTTGTTATTGATATCTAAGGTGCCCACGAAAATAATATAGATGTTTGGGATGTGTGTGCGTCTGCTTATTTGCAAGCCTGTCTTAGGCACACATATTTCACGCCTCAAGAAACTGTCATCCACACACATCAGTTCTTCTATTTTAATGGACCCAATTCCTTTTTATATATTTTCTTCCAGTTCATCTAGCATATGGGAATTCGTTTTATACATTTTATTTAAAGTTTGGAATCAATTTCTTCGTTATATACTTTAAATAAGTAAATCAGATACGCCAAAAGAAATACAAAAACTTCTAGCACTGGAAACGATCAATACTAGATACCCTACAGAAGAATGGCTACAGATATATACTGATGGATCAAACACAGAAAACCTTACTGGAGCTGGAGTTACATGTACACATTTTTCCTTTTATCATTCTGTTGGCAGAGAGACAACAAATTGTGATGGTGAAATAGAGGCTATACACATTGCTCTCCGACAATTATTAAATCTTCCCTTAAATAAATATAACAAGACAGTAATTCTTTCAGATTCTAAAGCTGCAATTCAGGGAATATGTTCAAATGCTACAAAGAAGTCAACAAAAATAAGAGAATGCTACAAAATATTAACACAACTCCAAAAAGTTAATAAGATTGTCCGTCTCCAATGGATTCCAGCACACTGTGGAGTCATGGGGAATGAAACCGCAGACACACTTGCCAAGAAAGGCACAACAATAAAACAAAAATCTCAATTTAATTTCTCATATTCCTCAATAAAACGCTTGATCACTACAAAATTTTCTCATTCATACCTACAAGAAATAGAATCAAATGCTAAAGACAAAAAATGGATTACACTACTTTCCAACCCAGATATAATCCCCCAGAGACCAAGGAAAACAGCAGTTGCAGCCTTCAGACTATTGACAAATCATGACTGTCTAGCAAGTCATCTCTACAGAATAGGTATCTCAGCTTCACCCATATGTGTCCTGTGTAACGATCCAGCAGAAATGAATGAAGACCACTTGAAGACCTGTGAAGCATTAAGATCAGAAGAAACTACAGTTCAAAAGTATTGGAAAGCACGACTGCTAATGGCTTCATTGCCAAATGCAAGGCACTAGACAACAACAACAACTTTCTCTAACACACAATTACAAAAGTTAAGCCTGTTGTTACAATATTGGGGCTGTAATTCATGAAATACTACAGTTCTGTACAGTGTTATTTTAAATAATTTTGTTACCACTCAGCTGCAGATCAGTGGCGTATACTGGTTAAAGGGTTTGGGCTACCGCTGACCCTATTATTACACAAAATATATCTAACAATTACTTTAATTTTAATTACTATGGTAAAACTAATAATACAAAATTATTACATTACGTTATATTATAAACTTTTTCTTTTGTAATTTCCTTGGGCTACCGCCGGTAGCCCGCAAAATACGCCCCTGCTGCAGATGCATTATAGATTCTTGTCTGCTGTCCTAAACACCTCAGAGAATTGTAAGGATTACATTCAAAGGCCACTCCAATTTCATTTATTTTCATTTTTTTCCTCTATAAGAACCAGGGGCGGTTATTCAGGTGAAGTAGGTGAAGTGCGACTTCACCTATTTACTCGTAAAACATAATTTTATTTCGTATTAATCATTAATTCTAGTTATTAGCAGTACAATATTTCTAAAACAAAAAAAAAAAAAAAGTTTTATTTTCAGTCATTATGAACAGTGTTTAGTTGTATAAATAGTACCTGTAACCGTCCGCTGACTAGAATAATGTCAACTGTTACGAGCGCCGAGCGGTGTCTGTTGGAACTTACAGTACTGTAGAGGTGAAATTATTTGGGCTCCCATTCTCATACAGCACTTGGTTTCCATGGTAACGTGACGTCACGCACTAAAGAAAGATTGTATGAGTGAAGTGCGTTTCTGAGCCTTTCAGTTACGAAGAACTGTCAGACTTGCAGGTGGAGTAACCAGTTTGCAGATTTAACAGTACTAATAATAGAGAAGGGTTGAACCTGGTCTCCAAGGCCGGGGGCTATTATTTAAGGACTGTGAAATTTTACAGTATGTACTACCTGACTCGAGAATAGTATCCTCATTTCTTGTGTCCATAGAGCCACCCTTGCAGCGGTAAATTAGCTGGCTCTATGTTATTTCATCAGGAATACACCCCACATACATTCGCAAAGTTTAAAAGTTGTTTTCCGCGGCGTGTATTATTTCTTCTCATGAGCTTGCCAGTTTTGTTCCAGCTCTTGTATTTGGAAGTTTAAAGTGCACGCAAATGTACACATGTAGTTTAATACTATGTACATATATATTAACTTATTATTTAATGTATTTAGAGTATATTAGTGTTTTAATCCTACATCATAGTGTACTTGTATATTATATGTTTAAACACTATAGTGCTATTATACAGATACTTAAGTACCAGTACATAGAAAATATTGATAAATGAGTGCGAAATATGTATCTCGAAAATGACACGGTTTGTAATTAATTAGAAATGCCGTTTTGCAGACTTAAATATGAGGATAAAAAATATGTTTTAAATTCTGAACAACCTACAATTGCATTTGTTCTTTGTTTTAAAAAGTGCTAAGCAAATAGAGAAGTTGTATAAAATAACTTAAACAAATTCTTTCGATAAAAGAAGCTTTTCTGTTTGAAAATATTGAAAATTTCACTCGGAATGCTGCACCACAGGACAAACTTTCATCATTAGCTCCATAGCTTTGCATAGAGATATACTGTCCACTCACAATTAAACTCAGACATTTTATGAAGACATCATCGACAGGTTTGTTGCTTTAAAAGATAGGAGGATTGACTTGGTATGCAAGAAATTGAGTGAGTTGTGAAATAAATTAATTTTCCTGTTTGCATGTGATCTAGAACTTCTGTATTAAAATTGCACGCAGTTTACGAATAGTAGGCCTACTCATTATGTTAGTAAAACTGTTTATGCATTTGTGTATGTGAACAGCACTTCACCTATTTTTTTTACGGCGAGCCGCTACTGATAAGAACATGGCACTTCTGTCTTCTTTTTCTTCATTGAGTCTATTAAATAATCTTAACATAGTAAATCTAGTACAGGGTACTCATCTGCCAGAATGCTTATCCTAGCAGTTGATTCATGTTGAAATATTTTAAGTTTGTTCTACATTGTATTTAATGATAAGAGAGTTAAATAAACAGACTGTCAGAGACAAAAATGCAGTTTTTATTTTCACACAAAGAGAGCGCAAACAACAATATGGGTTTGCTACGAAATAGAAGGGGTAAATGATTCTCTAAAAAACGAGTATTTTTCATGGACCAAAATACAATATGACATTGCTACGAAGTGAAGGTGATATACTGAACATTTACCAAGTTAACTTTTCACTTTCCGAAATATCAATTACTATATCATTATTTTATTTTTGTTAGAGTATTGTTACCATCACTACTAAAAAACTTGATTGAACGCTTTAACAATTTATTGCACTACACTGATTGCTCTCTGTAAATTAGATTGAAACGTAAGGGCAGCTTAAAGCTACCAGCCCAGTGATCAATAATGCAGACAGTATTCTCAATACTCTTAATGAAATGATTTATTTCATTCAAATGGAATAATAAATTGTGTCAGAAATTTTAAACAAGACAAAAAAGTTTATTATTGATGTGCTTAATATTATATTTTGTAGTTGAAAGTCCATTGTTGTACAAGGCGCGTCCATAAAGTAACTTTCCCACTCGTCCCACAGCTAGCAAACCATATGTTACGTGAAGCGCCTGCATGTACATGATAGAGTATGTCCTGGCATGGCACATGCACTAGCGGAACTTCCCGTGTGCTCTCAGTAGCTTCGTTTCATTGGTTGAAGATGGACGCTCCTATTTCAGCTCCCGCTGCGTGTGAAGTGCGATCAGTGATGAAGTTTTTGAATGCACATGGCATAGCGCCGATTGAAATTTATTGTCAGCTGTGCCAGGTCTATGGGCCTAACGTCATGCGTTGCTCCACAAGGTCGTCTATGATGATGGTTGGCGTCCCACTGCACTCCTTGTCATGCACATTTTGGCATCCTGCTGAAAATTGCTGTGTTTACTGTAATGAGCTAGAGAATTTCGTATTAAATGAATGTTCTTCCTTTCTGTAAGCAGCCCATTTTTAACTTAAAACATTTCTGTGGTGTTCGGGTAAAGGGGGAGAAGTCATTTTTTGTGCAGATAGAAATTTGTTCCCCAGATGATCACACAAGTTAAATACTAGCAGTTGATGTGTTTTATTTGTGCAGAAAATTATTTGGAATAAGGGTTCCAAGTTTAATTTTCATTTATCTCGAAACTCATTTTATGATTTATCTCCCTTTACCCAAACACCACAGATTTAACAGCCATTTCTACGAACTGCGACAAATTTAACAAGCAGTTTGAGTGAACCAGCTGAATGACCAGTGGTTGGACAGTATCAGCAATGTCCAACACCAGAGACCCAGGAGTACCTATTTACCATAATTATTGTGGATACCCCCTAAGCTCTAAGTCAAGTATGGGTATGGAAGGGAGTAGGGAGGACACACAAAAAGTGGGGGACTTGAAAACAGGTTTTGATAGAAAGAGAGAAAGAATACTACTACAAGCAGTGGTGGATCATAATATCGTTCATCGTTGTTTTTTTTTTTTTCTGGATGAATCACGGCATTTTGTATTAATACAGTTCAAGTAATTTCTTTAGTACTTTATTTTACGACGCTTTATCAACTACTATGGTCATCTAGTGTCTGAATGGTATGAAAATGATTATGCCAGTGAAATGAGTCCATTGTCTAGCGCCAGAAATTGAGTGGAAACTCCGGAAAAAACCCAATCAGGTAACTTGTTTCAACCAGGTTCAAGCATAAATAGTAGTATATTTATGAAGTGGCATATTAATGAATATAACAGAATAATTACCGCTTTATGTTTGAATTATTTTAAATTTTAATCATAGAACATAATATAGTAAAACGTTTAAACTAAGCTATCGAGGAAAAATAATAAATTAATTATATGTCTTAGCTGCTGCAATACAATGTAGTACAATAATGTGAATATAAAACCTCTTGACAATTTCTGCATTAAATAAATTATTAATTAGTTGCTTATATGAAATTAACTTTTTAATAAACTGTACCCAATAATGTACACAGTATTAATATTACGAAAAGCAATATTAATATTTTCTCTGAATTGTTAAGACGATTCTTGAATAAAATGTGATATTCCAAGTCGCAGAGCTGGATTTAAGTTTCTGTTGCTTATGTTTGACCATACAGAAGATTTCGTGATGTTCATGTGTGAGAAGAATTTCTCACAAACATGCATAGATCCAAATATTGCCATTATTAACCTAGCACGAAAATCTTGGATCTGCAAGTATTTATCTTTCCGCAACTTCCTGAATAAATCCTTTCCTCTAAGAGACGAAGACTCATTCCTGATGTGCATGCCATGTTTAAGTTCAATTACTTCCATTTGTAACTTGAGATGAACCTCAGTATTTTCTAATGCAAACGAATTCCAAAATGAACTACATACAGTTAAGTAACTTTTATTAAATTTCTGAAATCTTGCAATTTTTTTTTAAATTTTTTTCCTTGTAGTTTTTCAAGAACATTACTATATTCTTTACGTCTGTCGTCTGAAATATCTGGCAAAGCCTTCAGAGATGCATAATGAAACAGTTCGTTGCGACTCATCTGTTCCTTCATCTGATGTGACATACACGCCACTGTCCTCTGTCTGGCAGATAGTGTGTACCTATGCTGTAGTGGTGGGGGGAAGGTATTACGCCATGCTGGTACGTATTTTGCTATTTTAGCCAAGTTTGCACGTCCCTGCTCTAAGCAGTAACTAATAAAACAGCTGTTGCATGTAAATTCTGTTGCAAAAAATACACGAGTCAAAGAGGAAAAAGTGCTGTATTCAGTCAATAGATGGCAGTCTAAGTCAAGAAAGGTACAGTGGCTCTCATATAGTCACTGTAAAGAAGAGGCAATTTTGTCTTGCTCTAAAGTGATGTGATATCTTTAGCATACTATATCTGGTATCATTACTATTTTTTCAGTTTAACTATTTCTCTTACATGTACCTATGAGGCAGAGAGTGGGAGAGATGACAGATATAGAGGGAGAACCACACCCTATAACCTTGTTACCGCACTTATCACACATCAGCTGTAGCTTGAAATTACGCAATGAAGGCTAAATTATGCAAAAAAAAAAAAAGCTTAATGGCCAAAACGAAAGTTTAATTACGTCATGAGGTCATAAACCTTTAAAAGAAATCTTCAATTAATTTTTTTCACTTCAGACATTATAAATTACTAACTTAGCTAATGTCAATAGTGCCACAACCACTGGAGACGAGCATTTGAAGAGTATGTGCAGAGGTATGGTGAAATTTGCATAGGTTCTATTTCTATTACTATTTAGAAAAACTAAAAGATACAGAAAATTATTCACATATATTTATGAAAGGAAAGCTCTTACACATTTGAGAAGACTTAAGATATGAGATCGTTTCTGTATATGACTGAACTGATCTGGTAAATCAGTAATCTAAATGAATGTGTAGATGCCAGTATTTTCGACAAACTGATCTGAAACCCTGACCAAATAGCTTAACGGTAGTGTCCCTCCTGTCCTTCGCAAAAATACCCCATACCATAACTCAGCTCATTAAAGAGGTATAAAACTCGACAAGGGAAAGGACAAGGACAACAAATTAATAGGTGTTGCCAGTTGCCATTTGCCACATTTCATAACTTCAAATCTTCAATAGATGAAAGATAAGTGGAATGGAGAAAAATTCTCTCCTGTACTGGGATTTGAACCCGGGTTTTCAGCTCTACGTGCTGACGCTCTATCCACTAAGCTACACCACATTCCCATCCCAATGTTGGATTGAATCCTCTCAGTTTAAGTTCCAGCTCTTGGGTTCCCTCTAGTAGTATTTGGTAGTAGTAGTAGTAGTATTTATTTATTTAACCTGGTAGAGATAAGGCCATCAGGGCTTTTCTGCCCCTCTGCCAGGGGATTACAACTATAATATGAAGAATAAAATTACAATTAATTTTAAATTTACAATTACAATTACAATAAAAATTGAAGTACGACAAGATTACCTGATTAATGAAAGCTAGACAATTTATCATAGAAGTTAAGAAGAAAGAATATTTTTGTATTTACTGAATTACAAATTAAACCTAGAATAACAAAATTCTATAGTGATGAAATTACCATATATTGAGATATTTTGTGATAGATTAAGAGAACTATTTACAAGAAACCATGTCTGAACGAGTCTCAATTACTGACCAAGTGCCTAGTAAGCTTGCGTTTGAATTCAATTTTATTTCGACAGTCCCTGATGCTAGCAGGTAATGAATTCCAGAGTCTTGGCAGGGCCTCTAGTGGTTTACTCTCATGCACTGCGTCATAGAAGTATGACAGTGGCACAATGTCCACACAAATGGTCAAAGTTATTCTCAGCAGGTCTTAAAATAAAATAAATTGTTTTATCACTAATTATTACATATGTTATTAATATTATATACAGATGCACACACCACGGAGTCGTGACGTGAAAAGCGGAAGATTTAGCAAATGGACAACCACAGACTCTCACTAGGTAGTATCTCGATTTGTGAACTAAACAAATGGTCAGGCTTGGAGAGGAGCACAGGTTCTGGGGAGGAGATGGTTGCAGACAAGGAAGCAGAATCAGGTAGTTTTGTTCACATATTTCTCGGGGTTTCAGATATGTTTGTTGTATAGTACTCAGTCGGGATAAACTGAAAAGAAAAAACTTCTTCAGAATCACAAATATTCAAATTGGAAAGAACTGCTCACTTCTACCAGATAAATTCTTAAAATTGTTATGTTTTGTTTAGATATTTGTACTAAGAATTTAGGTTTATTTGGTAACGAAATTGAAGGTTGAATTCAACATTGGTTTTGTTAAACCACAGAGCAATTGTATATCATCCAGGAACTGTATGTTGGAAGGATAAATCAAGGAAAAAAGAATTTACATGTGTATAGCAGTCATTAATACTGTAATTTCACTAGTTGCATAACAATACAGTAATACTTTTCACACTATATAAAAATATTTACGATTGAAGTACAGGTTTTACTATCACATACACACATCTTACAAAAACGTCGCATACATATCACAAGTTAAGTCACATTCATCACTATTATTAAACAGTAAACGTGTACTTGAATTCTGCATTGCTTTTGCATTACCACAGTGCATTCAGTATGGCTGTGTAAAATATAAAACCTATCACTAATATCTTGTACCATTTATTGCTATCTATTATATCAGTCAAGAGTTTCATAAAAACATGGAAATTAACCTAAATAAAATATCACAAATAAATTAAGTATGAATTTGTATATCTCTCCAGACAAAAACCATTAAGGATCTCACGTAAACTGCAGGCGAACAGAAATTAGTATATAATTAATATTGTCAGCTTCAGCAGGAAATACATTACTTGCATTTTGGGTTGCCACTCACTGAAAATTTCACTCCTTCCATTACTAAGCTGAGCAGTATCCATAATATCTTACGGACATACTCACAATCCAGTGTATAAAAGAGCATACTAATGAAACGAACGTTTGTAAAAATCTGAAAGTATTACAGTAATTCTCAGTTTCAGAAGTATTTAAATACAAATGTTATTCTTGATCACTGTTCTCAGCTTTCATGTCTCTACAATGTTGCTGCAATTCAAAACAAATATCATTTCACTTACACTAATTCTTGTCACTTTTCTCGAATACTGAAAGGAACTGAACTATTGCTTTGAAGTTTGTGCTAAATGCGAGCACTTTTGAGAATTTTAAAATATTATAATAACTCTCATATTAATTTTATAAACACTAAAACTACTTATCCATTCCTTCAGAGTTAAAATCTCTTTCCACGTTCAAAGTTCATTTGTTGATTGTCTGTGATAAATATAATATAAATATGTGTTACCAAATACAAAAAAACTGACATTGGTAACTTTCACAGCAGTCAGAAGAATTCATTTTCTTCCTTATAGAATCATTTGCTGTGGAGTCATGTATAGAAGTACTCTTTTCTGTCCTGCTTTTTGTATCACATTTTGTGGTGACAACCCTACTGCAGATTGATGAATTTAATTTCATCGCAAGTGTGTTTTAGCACCAGAGATTTGGACTGAGAGTGTTTGAAGGCACTTAAGGAAGCATTGCTCCTTTCTGTGGTTCCAAGATCATAGGCTTGTGTCCGGTGAGAGTGGTAATTGGCTCGCCTCCAATAGTTTTTGTTCGGCCTGAGAAGTAGTCCTCTATCTCTTGCAATGTTCGGCCCTTTGTCTCAGGAAGACAGAAATAGAAGAAGATAGTTCCGAAGAGTGAGATGAAACCATAGATCCAGAAAGTTCCATGGCTGCTGGCTGCTTGCTGGAGAAGAGGGAATGTCTTCACCACAATGAACACGAATAGATGAGCAGAACAAGTTGTCATGCCACCTACAATTCCACGCACCTGCAACATAAAATCATCGTGACTGTTACTCCACAAATAAGTAACTTTAAAGTTTCAAGAAACGTGAGACAATAATGAACGATATTATTTGAAAGATTATAACTATATATTGTTACAAGTGTTATAATATTTTAAGTGTACGGAATCTACTGTCATCTTTGTGTTTATTGTGATTATTGTATATTACTACTACAAATTTTATTCTGGATATGAATTTATTTTAACTAAAATCGTTCTTATAAAATAATGAAAGACAATCAATTATAAGTATTGCATATAAATTGCATTCCGAGACTTGAATTGTAAAATTAAATTAAGAAATTTAATGAAGTGTTAAAATTTAAACAGCTTTACAAGAGTATTTTTACATAAGAGAATGAAAAGTGGGGGGGAAAGGATTTTCTTTCCTCTGTCCTAAACTGAAAGCAAACAATATAGTACAACAGTTATTCTTGAGATTATATGAGATTTGTCTTAATTCTCTCTGGCCATTTATGACAAAATTTAAAAAAAATAACAGAAATACTGTGTAATGTTTTGTATACAGAAAGAAACAAAATATATTCGTAAATGTATTCTGCGCATAAAAACATAGAAATCATATTTACTCTTAATTTTTTCAATACTTCACAACATTTACAAATAATAATAATAATAATAATAATAATAATAATAATAATAATAATAATAATATCATTGCTCCGAAAAAATAAGTCACATTTCGACTAGAAATGTTCAAAAACAAATGAAACTGACAGATTCAAAGATAGAAATACTAATAAATATATCATTTTTCATGTCCAAAAAATTAAGTTTTTGTAGACATTTGTTATATAATGGAGTAAATTTCAGGGGGAAGAAGTGTTTTTATCTTACAAGATCTACTGTCATGATAAGGAAATAACATTTGTTTTATTTACCTGCGTTGGGTAGACTTCACCAATCATGACCCATGGTACAACAAGAAAACCAAGTGTGCAAGCAATTGTGAAGATAAAGATGCATGCCACAGGAAACCAGGTTGCTACTGGTTCAATACCTTCTGCAGCCCAGCCTTCCCTCATATACATGTAGGAACCGAGTCCAACCATTGTCAATCCACATCCAATTCCTATAAAAATAGGATATCATTAAATACCGTAGTTCTGAAATAGTTTCATATTAAATAATTATGTGATTAAAGAGTTTATTTTGACATGTATGTTGTATGCTCACCTGATATCATTGTGAGTGGTCTTCTACCACATCTGCGGAGAGAGATGCAGGCAACAATGGTGGACAACAGACGTACAACACCTAACAACACAGTTGCCAGATATTTGTTCATTTCAGTTCCAGATTCCTGAAATTTAAAAAAATAATCTTCTTAATGCGTGATATAATTTTAACAGTGTGTGACAGTTTTAGCATTATTTGTGTTTTTTAATAGTTATAGAAATGAAAAGTATTCACCTTGAAGACTTGGACTGCATAGAAGGTGACTGAATTAACACCAGAGAACTGGTAGATGCCGAAATATGCGAAGAGGATTGCAAAAGGCTTCAGAGCAGCAGGGCTTAGAACGGCATGCAGGGTTTCTTTCCATCCCTTTAGTCGAACAACATTATTCTTGGCAGCAAAACACACCAGGTCGTCAATTTCCTTGTCTACATTGCACGTTTCTCCTCTGTAACAAAAAATATATGAATGTTATGGTTGATTGACGTTTTTCTTAATCATTTGGGAAAGTGAGTGGAAAAACGTTTTTGCTTTTACAGAAATAGATAAGACAGAATTCTCTTCCTGACTGCCAAGAAAAAGTTCACATTATTTTCATTATGATACTTTCTCTACTTCATGTATCTTATCAGTTTACCTGGTAAAAAGTAGAGACAAGATGGAAAGATAAAATTACCATATTTACATGATTATAATACGCGCCTTTTTTGATAGAATGTCGTCTTGGTAACTGGAGTGCCTATTATATTTGCACACATACACACACAACTAGACTAAAAATTTTAATTAACGCTCTATTTATGATACAAGATACTCACTGGAGACGGCTGACAGAAACTGCCATTGTGGGTTCATGTTTTCTCGTCTTTTGCTCACTTTTCATTCATAATTTCATATCCATTTTTGACAACAGTCATTATTAATACGAAAATTATTTTCAACTACGGTAATGACTTCTTTTATTCTGAGATAGTAGGCTATATTAGAACTTTTAACAATTAAGCGTATTTAAATAAAACAAAAGGATTTACCAATTACTGAAAGGGTAATATGACATTAGTCATTACTCATTATCAATCAATCAATCAATCAATGTTCTGACATCAACCCAGATTTGTTGACAGAAAGTTGCAGTTGTGATACTGCAAGTGAGGATGAATGATGTATAGCTAGAGGTGAGGGTGTCTTTATAACCTGTCTTGATAATATAATTTTAATCTTCAGTGATTTTTAGCACAGGTGCGTATTTTATTCGCCAGTATTTTTTCTGGCTTTTAGGATAAAAATCGGGGTGTGTATTATATTCGATGGCGTACTATATTCGAGTAAATACGGTACTGTTATTTAGTTTTCAGTACCAAGCTGTTTCAGGTTTCTCAGTGTTTAATGGTTATATATATCACAGATAAATATATAAATTATCTCATTATTATTATTATTATTATTATTATTACTATTATAATTACCATTATTATTATTATTGTTATTATTATTATCATTATTATTATAACTATTTCTTACCAGTGTTTATTATTGTCACACTAACATTAGTTATCCAATTTTCATCATTTACTTTCATGTTGTTTTATGATCTAGATATTAATGTAATAACTATGTAAGCAAATGTATTTAATTAGAATTAGAGTCTGGCTGGGCGGAAGAGAAGGCCTACTGGCCTTAGCTCTGCCAGATTAAATAAATAAATTATTAAATTATTATTATTATTACATATTATTTTCGTTCTTACGAAAAAAAGAAGCGTAAAATTAATGTACTGTAAGTCTTCGAAAACTCGAAACATCCAATCTAAATGTAAGCATATTATATTGATTCATGTTGAAATATTTTAAGTTTGTTTTACATTGTATTCAATGATAAGGGTGTTAAATGAACAGACTGTCAGAGACAAAAATGCAGTTTATTTACTCATTTCTACCAAGGAAGGGTGCTTAAGTAGCTTTTTGTAGCAAGGGTTTCCAAAATGTTAACTACGAATTTAAAATCTTACTATTTATGAAATGAATCATGATTAAATCATTTACCTGAACTTCTTCAGCGCCGCTTTGGCTTCCTCTGTGCGTCCACGAGACAGAAGGTAGTTGGGTGTCTCCGGCATGAGCATGATGAGGAGAAGTGCCATCATGGGTATGGCAGCACTAATACCAGCCAGCACTTGCCATGTCACGACAGCCCCCAAGGCATACTCAATGAGGACGCCAAGTGAAACTCCCACAGATGCCAATGCAGACAGCATGCCTCGCAGGTGAGGTTGGGTCACTGAAGAACACAAACCATGGACATGTTCTTGCAAAGTTCCATAGCTGGGAAAGATACCAGTATAGTTTCCTTAAAGAAACCATTTGTAAGCTTCTACTAATAATTTGAATTATAGAGAAGTATGTTATTTTATAAAGAGTTTTCTGTGAAAAGCGGGGAAAAATTATATAGGAGGAGGAATGGAAGACCCCTGAAAAGATGAATACAGATACCTGGGAACTGTCCATTCTAACTGTTAGCTGCGAATGTGGATTGTTTTTGTTTTTTTATTATAAACCTTTTTAACTCTCAGAGGAATTCTGCTCATTTAAAGTTAAGTGAAAGATAGTTGACCCACCTTCTCCAGTGTACACCCGAGCTGGAGCTCCAACCATTCCAGATCCAAGTCCGACCAACAGTCTTCCCACGTAGATCATTTCAACGGCCGAAGATGTTGAGATTAATATCCAGCCAAGAATGAGAGGGATTTCTGTTATGATGAGTGTCCGCTTTCGCCCAATGAGATCCATGAGATAGCCACTCACAATACAGCCAATTGGTGTTGTCACAGATGAAAGACTCGCTGGAAAGAGCAAATATAACATTATAGTTGCTTATCTTAATTTGTTTTACATTAAGTAATATTTTTATATTAAAGAACTGGATTGTAACCAATTGTGTTGTTATAATTTAAAATGTCGTAACTTTAAATTTAGACTAAAATATAACAGTTCAGTTTTATAAACTAAATAAATCTTTTAAAGAGTAGGGAGAAAAAGAAACAAATTTCTCCTTCTAACGACACCACAGACCAAAATCATGTTCTTATGTTTGCAACATTGTGTATTTAGTTCAATTTGGTGGTAAACATAATGGCACGGTTCAAAGCTACCATGGTAATTCTCCAGTATAGCGAAACTTTGTTTTCTAGATATTTTGCACTAAATGATTGTGATAATCATTCAATTTAAGTTCAGTCATGATTTTAAAATACTTAAGCTGGCAATTAAAAAAAAACAACAAGCATAACTATGCTGAAACATACATCTTTTAAATATGAAACTAAATATTTTTTCTGTAATTTGAGTTGTATTCTATATTGTTTATTTGTAAGAAACTTCCATAAATTTGTGAGAATAATTTTATTACATAGCATGATTCACCATAGGCCTACTCATAGATTACACTTGACCTATTTTCTTGTGTCTTTAACTACAGCCGACATGAAGACCTTTTATTTATTTTATTAGCAATGTATGATAACTTAGTTACACAGACACTCCTTTGGAAATAGAGAGACTTGTAAACATTTTGCACATATCGGACTCAAGGTCATTAGAAGGATTTACTCATTTTGTTTGCTTACCTATCCACGAAGCTTGTTCATCGTTGATTTTAATAACACTGTCTTCTTCTTCAAGTTGAGGTATTGCGACTGCAGAGAATCCAAACACTAGACCTGTGTTGATTGTTCCCAAATTGGCTATAAATGCTGCAATTACCTGCAAAAATTAAAAATGGAAATATTTTCATAAACACTGCCGAAATACATATTTATTGCATGGGAATGTATTACAAGAAGTGATGGTAATGTTTCTGTTCAGTTACTTTTGTAAGAAATAAAACTTCAACTGCTTATCTGCTGTAGTAGTTGTCTTAGTATATGATGTGAATTGCAGTGAACATAGATTGAACTTAGTGCAGAAATATAACATTGGGATTGGAAAGAATGAAAGTTTTTGTAACATCGGATTATGAAATAAAATTAACATCATAAGCACCACAGTGAAGTTCTTTCCACATCAGTAGAACAATAGAATTTAATTATTATATTAACAGTTAAAAAATTAATTATTTCGCTTATCACTGTTGTTTGTTGAAATCATATCTATAGTGATAATACACGATAAAAATTCTAGTGTCAGTCTTCCTTTGCACTACTGTCTGTAGGATTAAATTTATAGTAACTGATGCTTCAGCATTTTTAAATAAATTCTTGAAAATTTTTCGTAAAAATAAAACATTAAGAGTACTTTATTTCTGCATCATGTTTTACAGATCGGATCTTAAGGCATTTTCCTTATATACAGTTCTTAAAGCTGCATTTAATATATCTTCCGCACTGTTAGATAGCCAGTATTAATTTATTCTAAAGTTTTAAAATGATAGTGAATTGTGCATAACTTCATAGACTTCAGGTTGTGATTGGGTAAAATTTGTTTCTAGGTATCTATAGAAAACAGACATTTTTGTGAGAATATACCGACACTAGTAGAATTGAATTCCATTCCTGAAATAGGGCACTTGTAATCTGAATTCATTTGCCGCGATGATTGGTGAGGATGATGCCTTAAGCAGAATAATTTTCACATCGTTTCTACTTTTAGATACCAGAGAGCACCATCAGAACTTAGTTTGCAGAGCCATCTGCAGCTGAAGGTAGAAACTGTAAAGACTTCAAGATTATTCTGCTGGTGAAATTCGGTCAATGCGATAAGATTCATTCATATGCTACAAACTTGCCCCGCAATAAGCTATTCTAATAATTGTTATACAGCTTGTGTACTTCGCATTTCATTGTTAAAGTTTTCGACCTACAAGGAATTTTATGATTTTGATAATATAGCATAAAAACGGACACGGATATAACTGGATATAACTAGACCGCATTTAAGGCATATGATTGTCAAAATTGGTTGTGTACAATTTTTTAACTTTAATCAAACATATTTTCAGTACTAAACATGTCTTTAATCTTAATTAAGATTCGAATGTGTATATTTTAGCTTAAAATATGCTACCAAGATAATGACAATTGTTGGCGTGAGATATGTTATTTACTTTGAAAGCATATAGCCAATTCAGATATTGTGCTTCTTTTAGTAATTGTAGTATGATTACCGGCAATGATCAATTATGCATGTTAAACTGTAAATCTACTAGCAACACACTAAAGATAATTCACTTTCCAAATAAAATCAATTTCTAATACATATTCTTGAAGTGCAAACATTTAGGCTATGGAGTATTTCCCATTATGAAGCCCTTTAAAATCAGGGGATTACTTAACAGAAAATAATTATGTTTTATAAAATTGTTGAGTATATTACATGTATCAAACGGAATCTTTTCAGTCTCTCGATGTCAGTAATTGCAATTTTAAGTTCTGATGGCATATTCTTGGTCTTGAAAATAAATTACTGACAGGTAAGTCCAAGAACATTGAATTTTTCTCTCTTCTTTGTGTCGGAAACAATAAATTGCGAAGTCTTCCATTAACAAACAGTATTATGTTTAAGTTGAAAATCACTCATACTTTCTTTCATAGACAAATGATACAGAATAGCTTAAATACAGAAAATTCAATATAGTATTTAATGTTTCTCTGCTTAGATATGTTAGTGTTTGTACGGGATTTAATCTAAGGAAGTTTGTATCACGTTGTTTACTTCGCGAAGACAATTCTGATAATGTCCCTTTCCTCTGGCCTTCCTTTACTTCCCGCAACGATAAGAACTCTAAATGTAGTAGAAACCTTTAACATTGTCTGCCATGCATTAGTAAAAATTTATATGTTTCCATTTAAATAAATTTTAGGAGTTGCACTGACGACAAATGAGCACATTTTTATGGAATTTAAAGCGATCTAGTGTTTCAAAGAATTATCTTTTATTTTTCTCTAAGTTCTTCACATATACGAGCAATAACACGTGCGCACTGTACAAATAAAGCTTGGCCAGAACACTGAAAGATGCTGTGAAAGTTATAGTGGACAAAGCTGTTGTAGGGAAAGTTTTCTCCGAATATTTCGACTCGCAGTATAATCAACTCGTCAATTTGGAATATATTTTTTTTTTTGTGCTTACCTGTTTGAGAGCACTACCCCTTTGCAGTTTGGCTTCATTCTTGTAGCCGGGTGGCTTCACACCAACAATGGTGGCGTTTTTCTCATTTTCAGACTCCACAAGAGCCTTGCTCTCCACGTCGATTGCCACACTTGTGCTGCAAGACAAAAAAAAATTATTATTTAGTTCCCAGATGTAGATTATTAATATAAATTAATTATATCGTATTGTTTTCTTTTACTGTGCTGATTTTTTGCAATTACATTATATACCCAAATATAGCCTACTAGATTTTTTTTTAAGGGTGCTTGCCAATAAATGTTATAGTTTTTATTTCAAATGATGTATATTTCTTTAAATAAATACTATATTACTTTGCACTTTATAATTCCTACATACGACTTTGTGGCAATGAAGAGTACATATTCACTTGTTTCAGAATGGTTGAAAACCAACAAATTAGCCATTTATTTGTCATAAAGACATTGTATCATAGCATTCATAGCCACATACATAAATTAAAAAATTGAAGTACAGTTTTAATTTACGCATCCGAATTAAAACTTAAATGTATTTCCAAAAAACAAATCTCATACAGGATTTTGCTACGAGTGCCATTTAAACGTATAATTTGGGTCCGATTTTAAAAACACAACTTATAATTATTGTTTTCTTAATATAATCAGTGAATAAAGGGTACTGAGCGAAAATTATGAAGTTTCTAGCTTTACTAAACATCGAAAAATACGATCGAAATAAATTTAAGATTTTATGACTGCACTTCACTTCTAGCAACATGATCCTTAAAATTTAATATTCACAATTAGATGCATGTTCGAAAATTAGACACTTTTGTTAATTCAGCCGAAACAGAACAATGCGTTTTCATTAATCAGCGCAACAATGGTAGTGCGCTCTTAGTTATCAGCTGGGTACTTTACTACGTACATACCTTTTCATGTTGGCAGGTGCTGGTTTTCAGTAAAAACTAGGAAGATGATGAAGATGATGTTGATGATAACGATGACTTGGTTCTTCTATCACAGATAAGTTGACTTTTAAAATTTAATTTCACGTATTTCGACGACACAATCGCCATTCAATTAAATTTTAGTTTGTTGAGTTGAATTAAATTTAGTAATATAAAATAAAACTAATTCACAGAGTAGCTTGAATAATAGTAACTCAACATCAGAGTGACTAAACCACAGTTTGTCCAATGAGGATGATAACTTGAAAATAAGTTATGTTCCTGTGTAGTAACACGTGTTAACTCTTTACGCATATCTTTTATCTCTTCGGCTTGCAAAGTTGAACTGAGCACGCTAGTCCCCTCCGCTCACGTTTTATTTATAATCGCCCGCCAGTGTGTGACGTCAACAAACAAAGGCCTGTTCCCAGTCCCCTACCATCATCTGGTTTAGAAGGTTAGCGGCATATGCTTTATTAGTTGGGCAAAGTTCAGTTTGTGTACATGATTCATTAGATTATTTTATTATTATCATCGCACCACACACGGTACGAAGAGGTACCGTTTCTTCCGATAGTGCATAAAGTCTCTGGTAGCTCGACTTCGCAAGTAGTGTAATGCCTGAGCTCGTAGGAGCTGCACGGGTGCGGAAGACGGGGCACACGTGAGAGTAAATGCGCACATTACTATTATAGCGGTGCACACTTGCTCCTAGAAATTTGAGCAATTGACTAGAAAAGCTTTTCCCTTCACAATAAAGCACTATTGTAAACTCACCACTTCCTTTCCATTGTAATATCACGAGGCTTCAATCTGCGTTTGTCTTCTAATACTGCTATGACACAGTCATTATTTATTTCTGATTTCATGAGTTTAATGATGAGCTTAAGGATCAAGGATAAGCTTTCGGAATACTTTTAAAAAGTTTACGGTATTCACAGCATATGTTGATGTCTGACAATGAGTTCTGTGATGTCTTCACTATAAATGTATTGAAATGAACCAGTATAGAGAAAGTCTATCTATAGCTGCTCTTATCTACTTGGGATAAATCGGTAGTTATATGCAAAAATTAAAATGAAAAAAAAATGCTCTATTAGGTATGATTTTTTTCTGCACAGTTACAAACAAACTGAACAATCTGAACTCTGTCGGCATTGTCGCAGGAAGAAAGAAACACTTGCTCATGTCGTAGGGTCCTGTCCTCATGGCGAACTTATCTGGAAATCACGCCACCATCGCGTTCGCTCCTTCATAGCTGAAGAACTTAAGAAAATTGATTTTTCCATTTACGAAGAAGTCCATGACCTTACCATTAATGGTAGTTGTCGTAGGATCGACATAATCGCTTTTAAAGAAAATAGTTCTAAAGGATTCATCCTCGACTCTACCATTAGGTTTGAACATCACAAAGGTTGACGAGGTGAACAAGAGAAGAAGAGCATTTATGAGCCTACGTTGGATTACTATAAAGCCAAATACAAGCTAGGCGAGATACAGGTGTTCGGATTGATGGTGGAGCACGCGACGCTATATCATGCTATTTTGTTGAAATTTGGAAAAGTCTCGGACTATCCATTAACAAAATTAAAAACATTGTCATTGTAATGGGTCCTTGCATATATTAAAAAATCATTTATATAATAATTTTTAGAGGCAACACGTAAATGTTATTTTGATCCCCGATTTCATATTAATTTAGCATCTTTTTCTTCAACATTTATTATGTATACACTTAAATCCTAAGTTTTTAATTCCCGTTATTATTATATTTTTTGTTTACCTTGTCTTTTTCGGCAACCTGCAAATTCAAGAGGTTGTTTTATAATAAACTATATCTTTAATGACGCATACTTACGCAATTAATTAATTAACAATTTTAATTTGTAATAGACGCTCCTGTTGAATAGGTCAGTGATTCTAAGTACCTGTACTTTGAAATATTTTAAATATAAACAATTTTGAAGAAATTATTTGAAAATAAAAAAATTGCAATGTTTGTGCGATACAATTAAAATGAATTATAAGGTGAAGCTTATATTCAAACATTTTGAAGGTTAAAATAATGATAGTCCCCACAAATCCCCACGGAGCAGAAAGCTGGACCCTGATCACAATAGCATAAACATAGGATACAGATAGCAGAGATGAGATTTTTTAGATCTGTCCTGGCATACTGTATACAGGAGCTGTGACCGAATTGGAAATGAAGATATAGAGAAAAATTGAGCATCCGGCCTTGTTGATGAGATAAAAAATCCCAACAAAAATGAAGCATTTGCATCGAATGGACGACAGATACTCTAAACAATTTCACGATTACAGAACTGAGGGAAAACGAGATCAGTTTTTAGATCCTTGAAGTTGAAGTAGGTGATGATGATGATGATGATGATGATGATGATGATGATGATGATGATGATGATGATGATGATGATGACGACGACGACGACGACGATGAACACTGGTACACAAGAAAACAAGACTATAAATTTCAACATATATGTCTAACTATTGTAAGAATCCTTTAAAAACTATGTTCCTGTACTAATATTAAGCATGGATTACAGAAATAAGGAACAGATACAGGAAACAAACTTCACAAATTAAGTTTTTATAGCAGTTGCAGAAAGCATCAATTAAAATTTGCAAGGTAGAAATGTGTAATTATTAACTTAAGATAGTAACGAATCAATACAAAGACAATGAATGCAGCATGTATGAAAATAATGTAAATATTTCCACATTTAAAAATTGATGTAGGGCTACAACATTCAAACCAGTAGAAAAAGATACCACAGAATTCAGAGAATGAAATCGATAGCTATTAGGAAGAGACCGGAACAGATAATTTCTCAGTCGCGAAAAAAATAAATAGGTATACTCACTCACAAATGGCTTTCAAAGAACTCGGAGGTTCATTTCCGTCTTCACATAAGCCTGCCATCGGTCCCTATCCTCTATGATCTGTTGCGCAAAAGATTATTTTACCGCAGGCAGGATGAGTACACCCTCTCCAATAAGTAAATGTAGCGAGGTGGACCGTGCGGAAGAGTGAATGAATGAATGAATGAATGAATGAATGAATGAATGAATGAATGAATGAATGAAAAAAGAGGGAAATGGGAGGAAAAATAACAAAAAGGCACTGATCGCACATCCTTGCAAGGGAATGTGGGATGTAAGAAATAATCTTTCTGAACTCGAAGCCACCTGTCTGTCTCCATTTTTTTTTTTTTTTTTACCGTTCCGTTGAAGGAACTTAAGATAATTTTTGAAGTGGACGAGCCGAAAATGGACGTAATATAATAGCTATCACGTGAAGGAGAGGAATGTCGCAAACACGATCAGCAGCACGACTGAACAGCAGCAGTACAGAGTCGCGGAATATGTTAAAAGCCTGGGCAAAGCCAATGTTGAGAATGGGCGTCGCTCTCCTCGCTAGACAAGGGATCCGAGCACTGGGAGAGTAATAACCAAATAAGCTCATTCTGTCGCATCGTACCCAGGGCGAGAAGCGAAAATCAAGGTTCCAATTTTTTAAGGCTTTAATTTGGAAAATACCGACATTTATGTGGGTATGTAGGTCTGTGGTCCATTTACTTTAGGGATCATTCCGACATTTGTCTTAGCGTCTTAGGAAAGCCGCAGATAGGGTGAGTTGTCTCTGTTTACGAGACTAGCCGATTGTCTTTGAGTTGGCGCTAATAAAATATGGCCCAACCCCTTGAGGAGTATAATGTGGGGAAAGTATTCTAACCAAGGGGGAAAAGGAAAGTGTGTTCCTGTCTTAGAGAGTGGTTGGGAGTGAGGCATGTTTGCCATCCTCATTCTGAATGTAAGTGATTCAGTTGCTATGGTAACATCCATCGAGCTGGATGCCGGACTAGCCAGAAAACCGTGTGGAAAACGACGAGACAAGAAGTTCATGTACATTTCTGTTACCATGTAGGCCTACGTACTACGTATGACGTCAGAGTACATTTTTCTTCTCAAAACATTACAAATTTTCTTTTCTTGTTGTAGAATTTAGACGTTTCACGCCAAAATTTATTAGATTATACATTTAAAGTAAGTAAGATCAAATGTCGGTACAATTCGAAGTATTAGCACAGTCTAGTATATACAGTCACGAAACCTGAGTTGTGAGGGTGCTAGAAACAATACACTGTGCCGGTACTATTTCGCATTGTCTGTAATGAGGCGATATTAGCGATCCTAGTGGTTAGTAACTATCTATGGATGCATATTTACTACGTATTGAGCTTCGTGACTGTATAGGCCTATACTCGTACTAGACTGTGGTATTAGTGCGGAATTCCGACGTATGCTATTCTGTTATGGGCACCCACGATGATCCTCCAAATAATGAAGATAAATCGCGTACGAAAGAAGAAAGTGTTGCATTGTATATTGTCGTTGTTTCTGCAATAACTCCTATGTGAAAAATATAAAAATTTCCAGTAGGAAGAAAAAACACTTTTATTCGTCCTATGGCAGCCGTACATAGGATACTGTGAATTCTTACATTTTCGAAACAAATCAATATAATTACCCTAGGAGATTTTATTATTTGCTGTATCACTATTTAAGTTATTTAAAAGAGCAAAAAAATCTGAGACTCGATAAATATTTCACATAGAAATTATTGCAGGAACAACAACGATATGAAGAGTCCACTGCAAGAATGATGGATGTTATTTGGAATACATTTTACAGGAGAAGCAATTGAAAGTTTGAAATGCTTAGCGCTCAACTGTGATTTTCCGATCAATACTGGACAATGATTGTCAATGTTAATGCCATATAACTCTGTATGTACATTCTATATGTCTTAAGCTATGCATTGACAGTCTTAGTTCATTTTCGACAAGAAAGTGACATCCATCATTCATGACATCTTCATATATCTTCTGATGAGTTCGAAATTACCGCTCAATCACGAACCCCCATCTAATCAAAATACAAGTAATATTCAGGTAGCCGCATGGGAGCAGCACTGATCTGAAGGCAAACATTACCTACTGGAAGATTGTTAAAGTAGGAAATGACATAAAAGAGGGATGGATCAGAATTATTCATTTGTCTGCGTAATGTAGTCGCAATGGATGTAGTCTGTGTCGAGATTCTGTTGGTTAAGTTTTTCTGTGTCCATGTGTATGGTTTTGTATTGCTGTTTACATGATTGTGCGTGCTAAGATTGTGATTAACCTATTGTGGTAACATTAATTAAGACAAGAATTTCTTGAGGTTATTGGACTTCTACAAGTGATTAAATTTTGGTGAGCATAGATCAGTTCTATACGCCATTTGTTAAGAGCAGTGTGTGCTGCCATGCGAATTTCCGTACCGATGCACTGAAAGTCTTAATATTACGTGTAATTTCGAATAAAATAATCCTGTACCGAATGGTTTTAGAATTTCATACGTAAGTAGATTAGTTCGCGAGCTAAATAAACTATTGTAATATTAATACAATGAAATTAAGAATAGGTCCACAACATTAAAGAGCAAAGTAGCAGTGTAGAACTGTTTAGAATTTGATGCAGTATGTGAATCATAGCTTATAAGCATTACATATGTTATCATGGTCTACAACCCTAGAAAATTATTAAGTACTGAGAAAAAAGGATAGGAGCTATATAGCTATTATATGACAGACTTGAAACATTTGTAAATACAAATATTGCAAATTTATCGAACGCAAGTGATGACTATCTCAAAAGCCTTATTTTTTCTATAATTTCACTATTAATGTACCGATATTCTTAAAATTTACTAAATATAAGTGAAACTATTTACATTTGTTTAGATTTCGGGGAAAAGACAGTACGATAAATATTTATTCATAAATTTGGCAAAACTACCTATCTTAAACATTTTTTTCTGTTAATATTTTCACATAATATTAACAATGGATTAAATGTTTGCTTGTGTTGAAAAAAATAAGCCATATATCAGTGTTTTTCTGCTTAAAAATAAAATTGAATTGTTTCAGTCAAGATGTGACATAATAATCAGAAGTGCCGGTACTTTCATTTCCAGAATCTGGAGAAATTCCAAGAAGACAAACTTTCGTGACGCAATACACGAACTGCTGTGTCAGCGGAGTAGAGAAATTGCCATCTCGTGGCAGTGATCGACACACACATATACTATGTGAGTTATCATTCGTCTATAAATTTCTTTGCATAGGTAGTAGAATTTTGTATTGACGCCAGGTAAATTTAAAATAAAATATAAATTCATACAGGCGTGTTAACCAAAATTGGCAAACCTATAGGGCCTACTTTACTATACTATGTTTTTAAAATTTATATTTTTTTCGTAACATATTCCTTAGTTTAGCGGTAGGGTTCTATTACATTTACAAGACTTATTTCACTTTTAAAATTCACATTTTTTCTTATTGTAATCTACAGTTGAATTGTGTATTTTGTGATGATACAGCCTATTTCTAGAATCTATATTTTTCTTTTATAGTATTCTACGGTTTGATATCTGCCTTTTGACCAGCGATTTTATTAGGATTGTCACACGCTCTGAAAAGTGGATTTTTTTTTACGTAATCCAGGCAAAATAAAATATACCACTGGGTAGTACTCTACAACCTCTGATTCAACAAAATCGCTTTGGATTTGAGAGTACTGTATGTGTTTGATGAAACTTTGAAGATATACTACTTCACGGTTCATTGATGTCGAACTAGTGTTGTCAACAACTGATGCATTTATACGGAGTTTTCCTTAACGCTAACAGACTTTGATTAACCGAAAGTGAGTTATTTATCATCATTACAACTCTATCGACCACATTTGTCACAAGCCAAGATTTAACTGGAAGCCTTCGAGTTTTAACCACATCTAGAGATTCCAGTCATTAGTTTACGCCTTCTGATTACGGCTTATTGCGATCGCTAGCCTATTGTCTGCGTAGATGATGGGTACTAAAGTACTTTTGTTATTTCCGTATGTAAATTAAGTGTAATAAGTCCTTATACAAGTACTCGGCAGCAGTGTTATCTCTTGGGGAACTAGAACACTTCAAAATTTTCGAAATTATCATGCACTACTTTGAAAAAGTTAAGAGCTGTATTTAACGGATTCATCTAGCAACCAAAATAGTCTCCAATTCAAGATGTAATGCACCGTGCGTAATAAACAAACTGAAAGATCAAATAGTTGCACAGCAAGAATATTCTTGCCCGTTCAGCTAGAACCAGGTGAGGAGGGATCTTCATATTTCTATCGGTATTGAGAAGTTCTGCCCTCTACACGTTTTTGTTTTTAAAAGAACAAAAAGTAAGAAGTAGCTGGGAATCGAACTGAGAACTTCTACTCTAAAGGCGCGTCACTAACTGGTTTAGCTAAGCAAACGATGGAATAATGATAAAGTATTGAATGTTTATTGGCATGTAGTAACTTATAACTAGGATTTACGCCCTTTAGAAACAGCTTCGGCATATTTTCAAGATTGTTTCGTATTCTCATTTTTATGATCTTCGAAATGAGCTATATTCTATTAAAATTGAAGATGAAAAGTTTCCTTGTCAGACGCTAGATAACCACAGCAGTTGATAAAGTGTCGTAAAATAACAAAAGAATCAATCGCGTAGAAGAGCACCTGAGAGCTGGCCCATTTGAACCTACACGCTCTCCCGGCCAACTGTGCTGTACGTAGGACGCGCATGTAGTCCTGTTCGAAGCGCATCTCATAATCAGTGCAGTGGAGGGCAGAACTAGCATCACAGTCAGAGCTGTATCCATGATTCTTTTTCCATAACCAGAAGTGGCAATTTTATTATGTTCAGCTACGATGACTTAATTGATACCGAACCGGAATTGGACCTTGACTCATTTAATAAGATGCGGTTGATGACGGAAGTTAGATTGTCGTGGCATGATTATGCGGTTTTGCAGCTGTGAGAAATTTCAGGCATCAGGGAATGATGGGTGAAGTATCAGCGTAGTCTAGAACTGATATCGATGTCTGAAATGTCATGCTGCTGTAAGTTTCCATATTTGGATAAGATTTTTATGACTTCAGTCAGTTGAGCTGCGGATCTTCTGCCGTTGAAGCTTTCAGGAACATAGTAGAAGACCGCTCCTACACTTTGGAGAAGTTTGATGGCCCATCTACATGTCTGCTTACCAATTTTGTTATTTATCATTAGAATCTTGTATTTAATTACGTAGAACTATCAAGAAATCCGCAATAGTGTAAGTACGTACGAGTATGGAATATAGCTCGGCGGCATCCAACCCTACTTACACATTAAGGTCTGCTGTTCAGTGAACATACGAAAACAAAACAAAGCTAGATGCTTGGAGATTACTATAATAGAAGAATTTTGGTAGCGAGCACTTCATCAGGAAAGATGAAAATATGTTTTTAATTTTTTTTTCTTTCAGAAAGGAGAAATTTTTCATTTGAAACTCTTAAAATGTTTACAGCCTTTTATTGTAATGTGTAGAGATCGTAAAGCACGCACTCACAATTATTTGTTTTATTTCAAGTTCGTGATGGCATTTGATTTTTCATTTGTTAATTCCAAACTTAAATTAAATCTAAAGTATCTAGATGCGTTTTACTTATTGTAGAAATGAGGGGTAGACAAGTTCCTGGCATTAGTTAGCCATAGCGACTAAAAATTATATGGCACCTGAGTTCTTTATAGAGTTCAACATTTTTTAAGACTTCGAATTATTTTTTGTCACTACGACTAATACATAATGTTAACAAAAGCGATTGCAGGAAGAAATTCGAATGTATTTTTAGATTAATATTCTTACATTTATTAAGCATCTCAAGATATTTTCACTACAGAGCTTCAGTGGAAAGCACAGTGTCTCTGAAAGCGTGTGTTTGCACTATATAAACATTTAATATTGTTTAATTTATACGATTTTCTCATTGCATCTGTGGGCAAAATGAAATTTTTTTTACCTAGTTTTGTCTGTCTTTGGTGAAATTTATCTTTTATTGAATATAAGCTAGCTTTAAATAAATACTTCGTTATTATTGTTATACATCTTCACGATAATGCCAGACCTCACACAGCGAACATACAGGAATTTACAGTCCTTTGACTGGAGCATTATGGAGCATCCTCATTACAGCCCGGATTTAGCCCCATTCGATTTTCATTTGTTTGAGCCACTGAATAAACATCTTGAAGGGGGGGGCAACGGGTTTTTGGATGACGCAACTATACAGGATGCTGTCCAAGATTGGTTGGAACATCAAAGGTCGGATATGTAAAGAGAGGGAATCTGAAGGGGTAAATGGAAACTGCACACTTTGATCCGGATACTGCACACTGATTCACGAGGGTTTTACTAATCTTACCCGGAAACTGTAACAATTTACAAAATACGTTTCTTTTGCATTTGGCTGACTTTACATTGAAACTTCGGTTACTTCCTTCAGTGCTTTGCAGTTTAATAATACAAGTCTCAGTTTGTATGCCCAAAAGTTGATTCACGAATTTATACAATGAAAGATTACAGCTGTAAAAACTGACATTAAAATGCTTGTGAAATGATTCACAGTCATTTGTTGTGCGAGAGGTCGATGCAGTCAGGGCTGCCCATACAGTAGGAGAGAAAATTGCATCTTCGGAGATGTACATTTCTAGTAGGCTAAATAATCTGCAAATTTCTCAAGTCTAGTACCTATCGGTTTTTACCTCAACTAGTTCCATAGCGAAGAATTCCCCGACTTCTTGTTATTGAAAAGAATGAAATCTTCGCTTCGTTTAGTAATAAAGTTTAAATGAATCAGTCTGTCATGAACTTCGGGTTGCGATTTAGGTAGGTAAGTTGAAGTTTCCTCCACGATTTGTATAAGTCACGCACTTTTAGGTTTTCTGTAGGCAAGATTTTACAAACAGCATGAAATATTTTTGATGACTTACTATTAACAACATCGATGGCTTTTCTTTTCGTAGCTGCATTAATTATTTGGCGATTTAATATACTAATGTTCACCACATGTTATGTCTACCGCGTTCTCTAATAACTTCCATATTGTTCAGCAAGCTATAAATTTTTGCTTTGCATTTTCTAACACAACACTTCCAGATTACTTAATAATTTTTCAATTCCTTGGCTTTATAAAATTTACAGTCGTCATATACCAGTACTCAATTACCCCGTTCACTTTTAGATGTAAACAGACGCTCTATTTAGAACAAAATTAAAACAGTTTGGTAAATTATAACTATCTACAGTATTGGCAAAGCAGGTAGAAAATATTTTGGTGTGCAGTTTCCATATGGCCGTAATCTAGGTAGAAAATGTTGGTGTGCAGTTCCTATATGACCGAAATCCAGGTAGAAAATTTTGGTGTGCAGTTTCCGACGCCCGATCTGGAGCTTATGCCGCGATAGGAAAGTGTACATATTATATGAGGCGTTCAGAGCTAAAGTGGATCAAGTCCATGAGACGTAGTTTTGAGATTAGGACTTAAAGTTAACTTGCTCTAGTGGATTATCTAATTTCACTAGCAATAATTTTATTGCCCAATTCTCAAATAAATTCTATATTTATAAAATATAAAAAATTGTGATGTTAATTGATGCAGCGCTTTGGTGACTAGAGCCACTATGGCTCAGAACATCGTGAACAAATAATCTGAGCCAAAAGTGACTGGTGTCACCTGCCGGCGAATGCTTGGAATTAAGACTTGATTCATTACTGCTCGGAAAAGATCCAACTTCAGATAATCAGAAAGTGAATTAAATTCAATTTATAAAAATTTGCAACTTGATCCACTTTAGCTCTGAACGCCTCATGTATAAATCGTCTAGGAGAATGTAGAAACATAGTAATCAGTTTGCAGTTTAATACTGTAATTATAATTTGTGCATAAGTTTTACCTCAAACCCTTAGCAAAGTAAGACTCTTACTTAATGATCAGTTTTCGTACAACAAAGTACAAATCATTACCACGTAATAATTTTATTACTTGCGCTTAAGTTACTTTAATTACAGAATACATTTTTATTTAAGCGTGTACATTTACTATTGACGAAATGAAAATGGAGCAGTTGTGGAATGAAAAGCGAGATAGCAGGAGAAACCCTGTCTTGCAGCTATTTCGTTTACCGTCAGTCTTCCGGGGAACGAAACGCTGTCCTTCAGTGAAAAGCCGTCATCTGATTGCTATGGCGAGTCCCTGTTCAAAGAACTCTCTAGAAATTAATCTGGTAGAAGCCAATATGTGAACGTATTTTAAAATACGTCAGTTGTAAAGTTAGGAGTTAATCTAACTTACTAAGAATTGTTGAGTTAGTAAACAGAACAATTAGTGTTAGAGCACTTTAAATTAACAGCGTCCTAGTTACGTAATACACAAGCTGAGAGCTGTTGAAACATTCGATGGGTATGGTATTGTCTTTTGATGGAGGGAAGAATTCGCTAACTGAATAACGTAACAATTTAGGAGCAATGTATTCTAATCGTATTACGTGCAGTTTGTGTTTTCGAGTTCAAGTATTTATCCAATTCCAAACCAAGAAATTTTGTTTTTTTATAGATCTTAGAAATCAATTCCGTTTAACCTAATATTCAAGGAAAAATGATCAGTATTATGTGCACTGCTTTTGATTACACAGACTTATTTGCATTAAAATAGTTGATTAGATTTAATACTTTATTGGCATTAATATTGAAAGTTTTATTTCAGCTCCTTGTATTTGCTGCAAATAGCCTATGTAGTGACATACTGTACTTAGGAGGAAAGGAATTGGCCACCCTACCCCTTATCTCCTGGCCTGTGGTGCCATGCCGGTATTACTTGTGAGGTTCAGACCTATCTTCGGACAGTTGACTGAACAACAATACTGTATTTACTGTCTTTAAATCATTTCTCTCTAAATGATCGTATCGTGGGCTTATTGGAAAAAGTTGGTAAGTCTCATTTCTTTCCTATGTAGTTACCAAATTTTTTTCCGGTAAGCCTACGGTATATGCATATGACTCAGTGAAAAGAGAAGTTTTGTATAATGATCTTATTAAATTTGGTATTCCAAAGAAGCTAGTTAGATTAATTAAAATGTGTCTCGGTGAAACCGTATAGGCCAGTTTCTGTTTGATGCTTTTC
This sequence comes from Periplaneta americana, assembly GCF_040183065.1. Taxonomy (NCBI): domain Eukaryota; kingdom Metazoa; phylum Arthropoda; class Insecta; order Blattodea; family Blattidae; genus Periplaneta; species Periplaneta americana. Next base: position 100,681,050 of record NC_091131.1, on the reverse strand, counting down.
CAATTCACTGCGGGCTAAAGCAAGGAGATGCACTATCACCTTTACTTTTTAACTTTGTTTTAGAATATGTCATTAAGAAAGTCCATGAAAACAGAGGGGGTTTGGAATTGAACGGGTTACATCAGCTGCTTGTTTATGCGGATGACGTGAATATGTTACGAGAAAATCCACATACTCTTAGGGAAAACATGGGAATTTTACTTGAAACCGTCGCCCTCGGTAGCGCAGTTGGTATAGCGCTGACCTTCTATGCTCGAGGTTGCGGTTTCGATCCCGGCCGAGGTCGTTGACATTTAAGTGTGTTTAAATGCGACAGGCTCATGTCAGTAGATTTACTTGCATGTAAAAGAACTCGCGCGGGACAAAATTCCGGCACACCGGCGACGCTGATATAATCTCTGCAGTTGCGAACATCGTTAAATAAATCATAATTTTTAATTTTAATTCAAACAAGTAAGGAGATAGATTTGGAAGTAAACCCCGAAAGAACAAAGTATATGATTATGTGTCGTGACCAGAACATAGTACAAAATGGAAATATAAAAATTGGAAATTTATCCTTTGAAAAGGTGGAAAAATTAAAGTGCCTTGGAGCAACAGTAACAAATATAAATAACACTCGAGAGGAAATTAAACGGAGAATAAATATGGGATATGCCTGTTATTTTTCGGTTGAGAAGCTTTCTTCATCCAGTCTGCTCTCTAAAAAGCTGAAAGTTAGAATTTATAAAACAGTTAGGTATATTACCGCTTGCTCTGTACTATGATTGTGAAACATGGACTCTCACCTTGAGAGAGGAACAGAGGTTGAATGTGTTCGAGAATAAGGTGCTTAGGAAAATATTTGGGGATAAGAGGTATGAAGTTACAGGAGAATGAAGAAAGTTACACAACTCAGAATTGCAGGCATTGCATTCTTGACCTAACATAATTAGGAACATTAAATATAGACGTTTGAGATGGGCGGGGCATGCAGCAAGTATGGGCTAATCCAGAAATGCATGTATAGTATTAGTTGGAAGACCTGAGAGGAAAAAAATCTTTGGCGAGGCCGAGACGTAGACGGGAGGATAATATTAAAATGTATTTGAGGGAGGTGGGATATGACGGTAGGGACTGGATTAATCTTGCAAATCAAGATTTCAGGTATAACTCCCTGTAAAGTTGATTTGAGTAATTTCGAGGGAAAAATTGTTCCGGAGCCGGGTATCGAACCCGGGACCTTTGGTTTAACGTACCAACGCTCTACCATTGAGCTACTCGGGAACTCAAAGGTCCCGGGTTCGATACCCGGCTCCGGAACAATTTTTCCCTCGAAATTATTCAAATCAACTTTACAGGGAGTTATACCTGAAATCTTGATTTGCATAATACACGTCACTGTTCGTGAACAGAAAACTACAATTTAAGTCACACGGAGTTAGTGTGCACTCGAAGTTGGTTGCTTGACGGTTGTCAGCCCACTTTGAGGTCTGTGGATATAGAGGGAAAAATTGTGTCGGTGTCGGTTAGAGTTCCCTAGTAGCTCAATGGTAGAGCGTTGGTACGTTAAACCAAAGGTCCCGGGTTCGATACCCGGCTCCGGAACAATTTTTCCCCTCGAAATTATTGGATTAATCTTGTTCAGGATAGGGAACGATGGCGGGCTTATGTGAGGGTTCCAATGGACCTTCGGGTTCCCTAAAAGGCATTTTTAAGTAAGTAAGCAAGCCCACGATATATATGCTTTACTTCAAGCGAGTCAATATAAATGTATTTGGAATTTTTATATTTATTTTTCTTTTAAAGAATTGCCTTCTTTGAACAAATTTAGTATGGCGAAAAGACAAAATAATAATTACCGCAGAGGCAACACATGACAGTATACAACATGGAACAAACGCCCAGTCTCATGAACGAAAGATAATTCTTTGCCCATGCCGGGAGTCAAACTGCTGAACGTTATTCACGGAGCCAAGGTAGCTGGTTCTTGGTATCACTAAAGCACTAAACTTCTGTATAAAGATTTTCAATTATAAAAAATATAGAAGCCTTGAAGTCAGTTATGTAATTTAGTGAACATAAACCTCTTTTTAGACTTAAAGTTTAATATTCATGATGACAGCATTAACGGAGGAAAGTTTTCTTTATTGAACAAAACCAGGAGTTGGCAGTATATAAAATCGAGAGATTACGACATGAAGAATTGTGTGTCGACGACACTTAACATCTTCTACTGGTTTGGTTTGTAGAAAGATTTCAAATAATAACTATTAGGCCTACAGTCACCATTCATTCACCAATAGACTGTAAGTATCCGTTGAACTTCAGCCAATTAGAGCCATATAGAACAAAGCAAAATTATCGCATCTAGCCGGCATTTCTTTTTTCGGAGAAATCACTAGGAACCAACATTACAGTCTTAATATGCATCAAATTGCAATGACATTCAAAACAAAAATGGCTGACCGATCGGGAGAATTTATGGGAAATAATTAGAAGCGCAAAACCGAGTTTATAATTTTGCTACATATTTTGAATTATTTAAAATAATTATCTTCTTTATTTATGAAAGATTTGCTGCAGTTGTGTTTCAATAGCTTCTTCATATTAAGTTTATAATTTGAATGTTACGCAATAGAAATGAAGTACTGATTTTTCTGTCTGTACCTAACTAGTATATTATAATGTATATCAGTTATAGTCAAGGTCTTAAGGTCACTGCAGTTCGTAAACCGAAATCATCGTACAGATGATCAATACGAACCGAATGCCCGATAGCACCACCTTGTATTATGTTGCGACATATTAATCACATTTAAACGAATGTTCGGCACCTAAATACCTTCATTACCACTATTTACATATTTCGACAGTGCCATTTCCATTTCAACTTCTGGATGACAAAGTAGTAAGCTAGGTTATTAAATCTGTTTATATCTGGTAGCATACGACGTCAGGACGCCTATAAACCCAAGTTCGACAATGATCCAGTTGCATTGAAAAAGTTCTTGAGTTGTCCTCGGTTCTTGCCCGCGTGGCGAGACTTTGCGCAATACCAGACACCACAAAGGAAGAAGCGTCATTGCTCAAACACTACGTAATACCCCAGATCACATATATAACAGATTGCTCATTCCTATGTTAAAATCGGTAGCACTTTGAAAAGAACAACCGCCAGGATCGCCACCCGTCCGCCGTAAACGAACATGAGATGACAGTACAGTCGCTAATGCAATTCAAATGGGAGTTATGACGTGACTCCTTATGTAACAACTAGATGGCAGCATAGTAAACCTGACAAAAGTTGTTACCGTCAAACCCTATAAGGCCGAGCAATCTGGGTATATATTATCTAGGGTAATAACGGGCTTTACTGTTTTCGAAGAGGTTCATGGTCTATCAACCACCGGCAGCACTCATAGGATAGATAGGATCGCTTTTCAAGACCAACGTAGAGGTTTTATAATTGACCCTACAGTTCGTTTCGAGACTTGCAAGAGCCAACCGCAAGATGTCCATAAGGAAAAACAATCATATATGAACCAACAATCCTGTATTATCAAGAGAAATATAAATTACAACAGATAGAAGTAATAGGCTTGATGGTCGGAGCAAGAGGATCCATCCCGAAGCAGTTTGTTGATTTTGCAAGGCTTTGCATTTGTCTTCATCTATAATTACCGATGTTTGTTTGCTTGCGTTGAAAGGTTCGATTGCATTGTTAAGAAATCACCTCAGATAAGACATTGCGCTGTAATTTCTTTTTTTCTCTTTCTTGCGTTGGTTTTTATATTCATAACAAATTATCCATGTAATATGTACAGTAGTGGCAAAAAAACCGGACCGACCCTTATAGCTAATTTCAGAGCCTTGTTCACTCCAGAGCACGATAGACTGGTAACTAAGACTTTTGTGGTTCGAATCCTGCCTGGGAAGGAAACTTTTTTTGTTCCTTATTCAAATTTATTCCCAATACTTTTCGATTGCAGCGATATTTTACTATTTAATTAACTTATTATTCCCAGAACATGAATTTTACCAGCAATCGAAATGTATTGGGAATAAATTTGAATAAGAAACAAAAAAAAAAAGTTTCCTTCCCAGGCAGGATTCGAACCACGAAAGTCTTAGTTACCAGTCTATCGTGCTCTGTAGTGAACAAGGCTCTGAGATCAACTACAAGGGTCGGTCCGGTTTTTTGCCACTACTGTACTATTCAAAATTTTGTTTTGTAAATGGTATAATTTGTCTGCTAGGCAATTCCTGTTTAGGGAGTGTTTGATAATAAAGGAATATATTCGTGAAATATTTAAAAAAACACCGCTCGTCCTGTGCATTTACTTCGGTTTAAATTCACTCGTATCTGCGCTTCTGGGCTGGTAGATTTATTCAAATGTACAACATTCGTGCTGTTACTCTTGCTATTTGCGTCGGAATTCGAGTCCGTTTATGGCGAAATAATTTGATATTTTTTCCTTCCTATAAGGAATTCAAGTCCATCTAGTCATCTTTTTTTGTGTTCTCGTGCGGTTATAGTGTTAGGATGGCCACATAATCGGGAAGTCCGTATTTGTACATATTTTGGCACATAACTGAAAAGTGAACTATTAACAAGCTGATATAATATTACGCTTTTCTGTAAGAGGAAGAGGACGTAGATATTAAATAACTATATAGGCCTAATGGAGTAGCAACAACGATATGATGTCACCATCAGCAAGGAATTATCTCTCTGGCTTGTGGTTGAGATATGATTCGTACTGATATAAAGGTTAACATGTAGGAATCTGTTGGAAAATAATTAGCGTCACAAGATCATGCTTTCGCGGAAAAACGAAGTATGTGGAGTGTAGAAAATTGTAGGTGGCTATTGTGAAATTCAGTAGGGTCAAGCAGGGTTATTACGATAAAAGAAAATCAATCTTTAGCTGTAATTTTTTTTTGTCAAAGCGTATACAAATTTGAAAAGAAAAAAATTAAGTCATGTGCTACTTTAGACACATGTGAAGTATGTGCAGTTAAATTTATTTTTTATTTGTAATAGTGGATAAAATTAAAACAAAACCAGTGTGTCATAATAGCCTTCTGTGTGGGCTATTGTGATACACCTATAGGGATATTCTGATATAGTGCTATAAATCTGACCATATTATACAGATCAATGAAGTAAGGCTATAGCCTTATGCTCAATGTATCACCTGTAAATGTTTTGTTGAAATCACATTAAAATTGACTAAGATTTAGCAACTTTCGTAAGGACTTCCGATTAAAATTTATACAGTTTAATGAAATTTAGGCCATCGCCGTGACTCAGCCGGTTAAGGCGCTTGCCTGCCGGTCTGAAGTTGTGCTCTGGCGCGGGTTCGATCCCCGCTTGGGCTGATTACCTGGTTGGGTTTTTTCAGAGGTTTTCCCCAACCATAAGGTGAATGCCAGGTAATCTATGGCGAATCCTCGCCCTCATCTCGCTATCACCAATCTCATCGACGCTAAATAACCTAGTAGTTGATACAGCGTCGTTAAATAACCAACTAAAATAAATAAATAAATAAATAAATAAATAAATAAATAAATAAATAAATAAATAAATGATGAAATTTAGCACCTTACTGCCAATGTTAGAAAATTTCAGTAAGTCGAAATAGCTTTTTTGTGTAAGGAAATAGATTGAGAAAATTATGATACAGTTTGTATTGCTAAAATAAATTAAAATACGTTTTTAAATAATGATGAATATATTTTCCAAAGTTTTGTTAAATTTTAGCAGTAGGAAGAATTATTTATCAAAAATTGTTAGGTAAATAGATAAATAAGGAAATATAAGTCTCCATGTGTGATTTTTTTAACTTATACTGTATCGTAGGTTCAAGATGTCAATTCAGACATCTCCAAAGAGCTGAGAAATTATAAAATACCCCTCAAGAGGTAATAAATTACTTTAAGTTAGAAAGTTAATCAACTTGGTCAATTTCTTTTATAGTAAACATATCATAATAGACTTTCTAGCGTATTATAATAGCCCAAAAATGTATCATAATAGCTCTAAAAATTGTATAATAATAGCTCTTCTCATTCATACACTAATTACTGCCAGACTGATCAACATCCAGAGCTTTTCTTTGGAGAAAAATGAAGCTGACACAATTCTGAGTAAAAGGAGAATTTAAAACTATTATACCTGTAGGATCTTTATTCATTTAAGATCAATAATAAAGGTAGGCGAGTATTGCATCAAAGTTTTTTCAAGCCATAAAACTGTCTTTTCTTTTAATACATATTTTATGAGACTGATAATAAATTTTTTTAATTCTTCTCAATATTGCTTCTTAAAAAGCATGAAATTTACTTCCATAATCGCTTTTTTGTAACATTTTCAAACCGAGCTTTTGACACGCTTTAAAGTCCGTATAAAATTAACTGTACCATATTTAACTGTACCATATTAGCCTACTTGACTCTAATTATGTAATCGAAGATTGTATTGAAATTGTATTATCTTTCTAAAGAGACTTGACTAGTCTTTGAAATAATATTATAGACAAGATAAAGTTGTTGGCGAGTAAAATATAAAATACGGCACCTCTTCCTAATTTCTCACCACCACCACCACCACCACCACCACCACCACCACCACGCTTATAAACTCTTTGCCGCAGAGCGTTGCCCTTGGTGCACAATGAAAGGTAGTCTACAGCGCACCAGCAGTGTAATGATCATGATAATTTTGTAGCAGTGGTGCCCCGCGAAAACCTACCACCTAACATCTTATTTTGTCCACCTCCAATTCCACTTGGATCTACCGGGATTCGAATCCGGGTTACCAGCGTGGAAAGCCGTTGTTCTAGCCGTTCGGCTAACGGTGCGCCTTCATCCACCAAAAAGGAAGTTTTTTTTTATTTTGTAGATGTTGTCAAGGCAATGCCTAGTGCATAGATTTGGTTCCATTCGGAAATAATTTCATTAATGTAAATCTGAAGTAGGGTTGGTGATAATGGACAGCTCTGCCGAAGTTCATTATTAATCTGGTATCACATTGTTTCATTTCACTTTTATTTTGCTGTCGGTGCATATTATTATTAATTCTAGTGCCGAGGTCATGAAATCTTGGAGCTCTTCTTCCATGTCCCCCATGCGTCTTCATGGGGTCTAAAGGGAACGTCTCTGCGATGTAACTCAATTACACAAAAAGGGGAGTTCGTCAGTTTGGTTTGTTAACATCACACATACTGTAAGAGGATTATATTGACTATTACACTTTTACTACGTCATACTACTTTTTACCAATAAAACGGTACGAAAGGGCGTCTTTCAGCCAATCATGACTGCTTATCACACAATTTTATCACTTCCCTAGCATTTGTTTTTATCACTTCACTAGCATTTGTTTCTATGTTTGCCAACATTTCAAACTGAAAATTCTTTACGGTGCTATAAAACATGCTTTGCAATCGTCATTTTTTCCCCCCCACATAGGTAGGCGACTGAAAATGGCGGTTCCGTTCAAACGTTTTAGTGAAGGTAACATTAGTGAAATAGAATTTTAGTAAGTCAAATTAATATCTATTTTATTGTATTAGAGTACGGTACTTGATTTCTTCTTGTCTTTATATACTTCCTTCTGTTTTTATCACTTCTCTACCATGTGTTTCTTTGTTTGCCAACATTTCAAACTGCAAATTCTTTGCGGTAGGTACTATAAAACATGCTTTGCGATCGTAATTTTTTTTTACCCGCATAGGTAGTCGACTGAAAATAGCGACTCCGTTCAAACGTTTTGGTGAAGGTAACATTAGTGAAATAGAATTTTAGTAAGACAAATTAATATCTATTTTATTGTATTAGAGTACGGTACTTGATTTCTCCTAGTCTTCATATACTTTCTTCTGTTTTTATCACTTCTCTACCATGTGTTTCTTTGTTTGCCAACATTTTAAACTGAAAATTCTTTACGGTATCGTAAAACATGCTTTGCGATCGTCATTTGTTCCCTGCATAGATAGTCGAAAATGGCGGCTCCGTTCAAATGTTTTGGTGAAACCACTTTAGTGAATATAATTTTAGCAAGTCAGTTAATATTTTATTGTGCTAGAGTACTTTATTTCTTTTAATTTTTATATACTTTCTTCTAATCGTGTAATAGTCAATTAAATCCCACTCGAGTTCTGTTGATAAGCGATGACTAAAGAAGGGCTCCAAAAGATGGTTGCGAGGTGGTCCCTGAATTTTCCGACACAGTGCCTCGTTGCTTATTATGTTATCAACTTCGGAACTACATATTAACACTTGATTAGCTAACAGTATTATTTCTAAGAAGTTAATCTACTTAAGTCCGGAGGGCATTTCCCCTTAGCATAGGCCTATATTCGGGTTACTCAGCTGTACGGCGGCATAAGGAAATTTCCTAACGTCTCCCTGGATTAAGGTAATCGCGCGTTGATCTTTCGATTACAAATCACGAGAGCAGTTCGTGCACTGCCTTGTCGCGATGTGTTTGCCAATCATCACAGTTCGAAAGATGCGTGTGTTCGTGTATGTACCAAGCATATGGGGGCTCCTCGCATATCACAAACATACAAAGTTATGTCCAAGCTTATTTGGGACTCTGTTCTTGAACTGCAGCCAATTCTCCAGGTTAAACTTTCTCGGTGTTTGTCTTGAGTTCGTAACTGAGTTTTCTGATCATGAAAGTGAGATTCAAAACTTCTGGATTAGAACAGTTGATACTTGTGTTGTAATAATTGCTATTATTAACCAAATTCACAAATAAACATACCTATATTCTGTCGCATTATGTTGTATAGGGTGTTAACTAATGTGTAGGAGTCACCCTGGGTGGCGCAGGCCCAGGTCGATGGCATTTAAGTGTGCTTACATGCGACAGGCTCATGTCACTAGTTTTACTGGCATGTAAAAGAACTCCTGCGGGACAAAATTCCGGCACACCGGCTACGCTGATATAACCTCGGCAGTTGCGAGCGTCATTAAATAAAATATAATTTAAAAATATGTAGGAAAACATTGGGGAATAAATAGAGAACCTATTATAAACTTCGTTTTGTTCTTTAAATTGCAGGTACTTTCTTACTTCATGTGGTTTAGTTCTCACATTAATTGTTCATATTTATTAATTCAGTAGACCTGTAAAAAAAAGATATAGTCATTTATTTATAAACTAGCCGTACCCGTGCGCTCCGCTGCACCTGTTAGAAATAAATATAAAGTAATTGTATAATTGAAATAGGACGTTTGATCCAGGGAACAACTTTTACAACAGCGCAAGATAATCTGCTTCGCTCATTACCCAATTTTTTTTGCATTGCATTTATTGCATATATATTTTATGTATTTTAACACGATTCAATTGAGCATAGTTAAAATTTGAATTATAAAATAATGGATTGCTAAGCTAACGTACTATTACTGCATACTAAATCAATACACTCTCGTTGTTCGTTAATTCTCTGAGATTAAAATGAGTGTACATAAATATTATTTTAAGAAATACAGAAAACGAATGTACAAAATAGCCTATCAAATTTTCTGTGCATAAGAAGCTATTTTAATCTTACCTGTCCTCGATTTACTCAGACGTTACTGTAATAACATGATAGCATTATGTCCATTTAGAGAAACTACACTTTCCAATGGTGAAATAATAATTAATTATACAAATCGGTTAATTTAGCTTCTGATATTACTTCATACAAACACAGAAACATTCTCTGTAGGCTATGTTTAATAGCTTTCGATTGTTGATGTCCAAGGCCCCTGTTTCGATTGTTGTTGTCCAAGGCCCCTTATGGACGAAGTCATTTGTTCTTAATTCATTGCACCGTCTTAGATAGCGTTATTTTAATTTTAAAACTCATTTATCTCATTAAATATCAGTCCTATCAAAATTTCGTAAAGAATAAAACTTATCGGAAATCATTTTCAAAGAAACCTTTGTTATGTAACATTTTTCACAAAAAGCAATAATAAGCGAGATATTTCGATTTATTTAATTCAGGCCCCCTTATAAGCCCCCTTTTAAATGAAGTATTTTGAATGCCATATAGCCTAAAATCTAAGTTACAACGAACTTAATTTATATTCCAATTTTCATATAAATCGGTTCAGCCATTATCGTGTGAAAAGGTAACAAACATACAGACAGACATACAAACAAAAATTTCAAAAATGCGATTTTCGGTTTCAGGGTGGTTAATTATATATGTCAGGAACAATTATTTTTGGAAAATCGAAAATTACTAGAAAAATTTCGGCTACAGATTTATTATTTGTATAGATTACCTCATTTCACTAAGGACAATTGTCACAATTCTGAGGTTTTCAGGAAAGGCAAAAACGAAATGAAATTGATAGAGGACTACCGCCTTACGAACACGAAGAAAACTGTTTTGCTATTAGATTTATGCAAGAGGTAGTAAATATCAATACCTTAAAAAACAATATACGCCTTTGCATACTTCCATTCGGTAATGAGATTTGGAATAATATTCTGGGGAAATTCTACAGTTAGTAACAGTATAACCCTACTACAAAAAAGAGTAATTAGAATAATACTGGGTGCAAAATCTAGGGAATCGTATAGGACCATTTTAAAAAAACCAAAAAAATAATGCCTATGGCCTGTCAGTATATTTTTTCATTAATAAACTTACTCGTATGTAATGGTGAAAACTTTGTAAGTAATTCAACAGTTAATAGCATAAATACGCGTCAAAAATGACTTTCATACTTCTTCAACAAATGTATCGTGCTATCAAAAAGGAGTGCGTTATATGACAATAAAAATTTTTAATAACTTCCCTATGGGTATAAAAAATCAACCTCAAAACATAAGAATATTTAGGGCCAAATTAAAGAAGTACCTAATTTCTCACGCCTTCTTTTCATGTAGCTAATTGGCGATGTATGCAATGGAGGGGGAAAGGAACTGACCACCCTACCCAATTATCTCCTGGCCTAGTTGCCTCATGAATGATTCCTTATTATTTTCACTTATGATCTTTCAGATCTATCTCCGGACAGCTGAATAAACAACAACACTTAATATTTCTGTCTTGTATTAAGTATTGATACTAAGCCTTTGTGTTGTATTATTCAACCAAGCTCGGAATAGAATCGGCGAGTTTGCAAACTACAACCCTCGTACACTTGCATTCCGGCCGTCATTCCCCCTGTCGCTCGCTATAGTAGCGTCGCTAGTCCATCCTATTCCGAGCTTGGTTGAGTAATACTAGTAGACTATATTGTAAAATTCTTCTGTGTATATTTCAACTAGACTGTGACTATAATTAAGACTTTATAGTACTATCACAGTCTAGTATATACAGTCACGAAGCTTGAGTTTATGAGGGTACTAAGAACAATAGACTGTGCAGGTACTATTTCGCATTGTCTGCAATGAAGCGATAGTAGCGATCAGCAACTATCTATGGATGCATTTACTACGTATTGAGCTTCGTGACTGTATATACTAGACTGTGGTACTATTAAGATTTTTTTGACATGTTCCATATTCTAGCTGTGAAGCGATGTACGAGTAGCATGGAATGTAAAATGAATACAATACAATGCAAAACCATAAAGGCGGTTGTCCGTGTTATCTAGTCGGCTGTCCATAAAATATTATTATTATTATTATTATTATTATTATTACTATTATTATTATCATTATTATTATTAATTCTGAAATTGGAAGTGTACATTCGCCCTTAGTGCCCCACAATGACATTGACTTCCTACCTTGTACAAATAGATTCTCGTGAACTATTGGGAGTTGGACTACCAGCTTTTTGATGTGATAGAGGAGTCTTTTCTTATTAAGAATAATTAATAATCCGAAAATAACAAAAATGGACACTCGCTCTTTGTGACGTAGGGTAACTGAATACAAGGGATAGTGGAAGCTTCGGAATTTGTTATTGCTACTGAGATTTGTTAGTATCTGTTATTTACTACTGTATTTGTGGTATAAATGTATTCTAACCATGAAATAACATGTATGCATCTCATATTGTATGACGTGTTGATTGTAATGCGAATGAAGGAAGGTTTTTGTATGCTGAACAGTTTCCTAATAGACGTTTATCCAACAAGACCTTCAAGAGAATACATGAACGTCTTGTGGAAAGAGGCTCTTTTAAGAAATAAGGAGTTTCATGTTATGAAAGACCAAGGGTCTCTATAACATCTGATTTAGAAGAAGACAATATTGAAGACAATAACCGTTACAGCACCAGCCACATAGAAAAAACTGAGAATGTGAGTCATGTGACGGTGTGGAAAATCCTTTGAAGTCAATTACTTTATCCATCCATCTTCAGATAGTGCAAGGTCTTAGCTCTTCTTCTTCTTCTTCTTTTGTTTAAGCTTTCGCTTGTTTTTCTTCACGCTTGATCTGACGGAGATGAAAGACATCCTTCTTTCCACCTCTTCTTTGAGCGACTTCTTGTCCTCCTGCCGCGTGGTATAAAGTCTCTGGCTGCTCTGATCAATCTATTTCTTTCTGCTCGTTCTACACGGAGATTCCATTCTCGTCTTCTTGCTTTTGTGAATTTAATCACCTCCATTATAGCACATTCTTGTCGGACTGTTTCATTTTTTACTTCATGCTCGACCATGCCGAAATGTAGTAATTATACACCTGGTAGCAGCCCTTTAATGGACATCATTAAAGTACACCTATTCATTAAAGTTCAGGTGTTCCACCAATCAGAAAACACATTGTAGCAATATGAAAGCGCAAGTATCGATTATTCTCGGATATGCAATCGAAAGACAACTAGCGAAACGTCACGGAGGCTGGAAATCCAATACTGGCGCAGAAGGTTATGTTCTGTTACTATAATAATTAGCGTTAATTGTAAAACATATTCAAATAAATTCAATTTGTCATCTCGTTTTTCAATGTCTAAATCAATTTCAAGGTTATATCAAGATTAACGTTATTTTACTCTCTAGATTATATCAAGGTCAATGACATTTCTTTCTCGGAAAAAATCAATACTTTCGCGTCTGCGCACATCTCACAATTTACGAGATATTGCACAAGATCAGTTCCGCTACCCAGTCAGATAAGAATAACATGAATACTTATGAATAATTTCAAGCTATAAATATGGTCGAGCATAAAAAGTCGTTTCATAAACATACTCGCGTCTTAATTACTACCATTATAGGCTCGTTGCATAATGTACTATTATCTAATCTTGTTTTTCCTAGTATTGTTCTTAGAGTGTTCATTTCTGTTGTCCTCATAAGTTGTTTGGTTTTACTGGTTTCTGCTCTAGTTTCTGTACCATATGTTAGAATTGGTCTAACTGCTGTTTTATATATTTTTATTTTACGTTCTGTAATAAGGTATTTATTTTTCCAGACCACATCACGTAGACATCCTGAAATTCTAGCTGCTTGTTGTGTTTGATATCTTACTTCATTTATTACATGGCGATCATTCGTTTTATCCACTCCGAGGTATCTAAAACTCATCACCTGTTCGATCATTTTTTTTTTTTTCTATTTCCAGTTTACATCTTATTGGTTCTTTTGAGAGACACATAATTTTACTTTTTTCTGTAGATATCTTCATATTATATTTCTCTGTATTCTTTACAAAATTATATAGCTATCGTTGTAAATCATCTTCAGTACTAGCCATCAGTACCACGTCATCAGCATAAGCTATTATATTAAAATTTTTATTTCCCATCAAATAACCCCGTAAATCTCTCACACTATATATAATTTTGTCCATTATTAAACTAATAAGGGACTGAGGGAATCACCTTGTCTTATTCCTTTTTGACATTTTATCTCGTCTGTCATTTGTTCTTCTATACAAATTTTTGTTATTGTATTTTTATTCATTTCTTCTATTACTGCAATTATCTGTTCTGGTACTTCTTTTTCTCTTAAAATTCTTGTTACATCATCTAAAGGCCTTAGCGAAGTTGATTTTAAACCTAGACAACCCTTTTGTATTTAGTTACTGCAGTTACGTGTTCAGGACCAACGCTTTCTGTCCGCCATACCACTGTACAGTACATATTCACCGATGAAGCAAGGTTTACCAGGAATGAAGGGTAGGCTTTCACAATACTCATGTATGAACTGACGAAAATCTACTTGCATGTTTGGAAACGAGACACCAACAGCAGTTCAGTATTAATATTGCGAGTATATATGGAATGGAATAATTAATGACAGATTAATCGGCTTTTTATTTACCTGGAACATTTACAGGAATACAATACTGTGAATTTTTAATGGATCATTTAAAAGAAGTTCCACTACATTTAATTCACCGTTTGTGGTTCATGCATGACGGGAAACCGCCTCATTTTTCTCTTACTCCTTTAATGATTCTAAGTCAGCGACTCTCCAATAAATGGATAGGTCGTAGAGGACCAAGATCCTGGCCTGCTCGTTCCCCTGACCTCAGCAATTGTGTATTCAAGATCTATTGAGAACATTGAAATTCTTTGCCAGCGTATTGAAGAAGGATGTCAGCAATCAACAATAGACATCTGGAATATGGGCGAGAGCAAGACATAGTCCATGATGAGGCGCTTAGAAGCCTATATTAGAACTCATTGCGGCCATTTTGAACACTGTCTGTAGAGTTATGCATGATCTTTGTAAAAAAAACTGTAGAAATTAAGTTGTAATAAAATGGGAAAACATGTATGAACTAAAAAAGTACCTACAGTACAATTAAAAAACAAGGCGAACTTGTCTATACATTTACATGAACTTTTTTTGCTCGTTTTTAGGTCTTTTAGTACCCAAAGGTTTTCTACAAATAAGTTAACACTCTGTATAATCACATTTCCATGATTGCGTTAGATTATTTCCAAACACGGATATTCTATCAAGGAAGCCACAGGTGTCGCTTAGGCAATAACACGTTTTCCAGCTGAGGATGTCAGATTGAGCTCGGGCGTAGGTTCGAATCCAGGTTGAACTGATTACCTCGTTGGGTTTTTCCGAGGTTTTACCTAACAGTGAGGGATTCCCGTCGCCTAATATCTCGCTATCACCAATTTCATCAACGCTAGATAACCTAGTACAGCGTTGTTCTATAACCGACTTAAAAAGTGTATCGTAGACGACACTTACTTTTTCCAGCATTGTAAACTTTCTAGCATCTCTTAGTGCTTTCTGACTGCTAACTCGCGGCATTACATGTAAATGTTATTCAGATTATCGTTGTGAACCATACGCTGCTGCATGCGCTTTTTGTCTTTACCGGCATATCAATTTTATTCACAAGATCATAGAATTTCTTTTGAAATTGCCTTTGTAATTCCGGATTGACTCGCATGAATCGTACTCGTATATAAATTCATTTTGTATAGTAGACTGCAGTTTCTAAACAGGGCTATTCAAAGCTCAGTGATTGAACACAAACACACCGTCATACTAAACACTAAACGTATACATTTCACAACGTTCTCCTATACGAGCGTGCCAGCCGACAGCACCGATGCCGATTGGTGGTGTAACTGAGCTTTGTTAACCATGTATTTACAGTACGATTATTTAGTCCTGACAGCCCCCTGCGATGTGCGCCTGGGTCAGGCGAGTCCATTTAGTTTCGCCAAGGGGTGTTTGGGTTAGTCTCTCGCTTGCCGTCGGAGCGATCGGATGTCATGCGTGCGGTAGATCGGTATGTTTCTAGTACAATTAAGCTGTACTGCATTCCTTTACCAACTGCTCGCCCTAACCTCTACTCCGGAGCTCTCCCCACTACTCCTATTACTTCCCCTCTTTCGCGTCGCTGAGCTGTCAGGACTAAATAATCGGTCTGTGTGTGTATGTATGTATTGTGTGTAAGTATTTTAGTGTAAATGTGTGTATCAGGGGCGTATATTGCGGGTGTTCAAGGTGTGCGCTGGATACCCTGTAAATTCGGTAATCTCATGTTTTATCTTAAGTTGTTTTATATAATGCAACAATAATTTTAATGTATCACAATTTAAATGCGTGGTAATCTCATTGGAAGTTGACGTACATAGTTCAAGACTAATTTTAATTTATTACCATTTAAATATTTTAAATGCCTGCTGGTTGAATGTGCACACCATCCCCAGAACGGCTTTCGTTTTAAAACTTACGCTCTTCCTGACGAAGTGGGATGAGTTCTGGTCTGGTTGTTCTGTCCGTACAAAAGAACATCCCCTGCTGAGAGTTACTGCTATAATGCTCTGCGCGCGCAAGGTGGCATGGTGGGGATACTCGCTTCTCTCAAGCTCGCAGGTCGTCCTGTATACAGGCAGCTCAACTTGTCAATAGCGCTACAAAATATTGTGTTTGACGTGTGTGTTTACTGTTTGTGTGAGTGAATTTACTGTGTTTAGGCTTTACTAGGGTTCATAGTTGTGTGCCAGCGCAGGTGAACAATTAAATTACTTATTTAATGATAATAGCATTTGCAAATGTACACTGTAAAAGATCTTTTGCAAAAGCCATTCTCTTCTCTCCCACTAGGAGAGAAATTACATATAGTGAATAAGAGTAGACCTACCCCGCCACTTCCGAATTTAGTGCAACAATATAAAACAAAAAGCGAACAATACACTAGACATTTTTCTATTTCACAATATGAAATTGTAGAATAGTTAGCGGTTTTTGGAACTTCAAACAGGTTATTTTGCTGGCCATGGTTATTGTTTGATCATAAATAATGCAATTTTGAATAACGTTATTTGTAGTTGCCTCCTTTCTCCGGCATTTCCAGGGCAGTCATTGAAACAAGGTGATTAATTTTTAAGAAGTTGTGGTGCGAGTACCGGTACTTTGAATAATATTTAAATGTCATTTTCTTTTAATTTTATGTCATTTTTCCATTAGTTTAAGGGCATTTTAATGATACTTTTAAGTATATTTTTAGGTCATCAACATCCGCCCCATAGTTTCTATTTATAAATAATACTAAATTATATATTAAAAATGGCAGTTAATGTTGACCCGACATTTCACTTAGGCCTATAATAATTGTGCGAGATAGACCAACTATATATTTTTAATAGAACACCCAAACTCCAGGTTCAGCATACGCCACTGATGTGTATGTATGTGTGCATTGTAATGTATGTGTGTATTGTATTGTATTGTATTGTATGTACTAGCGTCGTGCATTACAGGCGCTATGTTCGGTTCAAGTTTGTCGAGTATGGCGAAGTTCGATATTCGCCGATGTTCGCTCTGCAGAAAGAGGCCTGTCGTGTTTGTTTCACCTTATTATACAAATATTCGCTGTCCTCTACTCATGCTTTAACCGCTTAAGGATTTTTGCACAGATCTTGCGATTATTTTTTCATATAAAATAAGATAAAGTTTTTAATGCCTTGGTTGCCTCTCTCATGTTCGAACATTGCAGGACACTAGATGTACGTATTGTATGTGTGTATTGTAATGTATGATTTGTATGTAATGTAGACTATTATATTGTATGTGTGTATTGTATTGTAGACCTATGTGTGTATTGTATTGTATGTATGTGTTGGTATTGTATTTGTATAAATCGAAAATAATATTGAAAAGGATCGAGAGCCTTCTTTTTTTAGTTGTGAGCGAATTTGAAGAATGTAAACTTGAACTCAGTATGCAATTTCTCATTCTAATTGCATCAACCCACTTCACAAGAAGAGAGAATATTAAATGACAAAGAGCCGGAAACTAGAATTCACTTTTTGCAAATACGAGTTCTGCAGTGCTTTGGAAAAGTGACATAAGTCAGTTTCCACAAACTTTTTTTGATAATTTATTGACAACTTACGGAACAGCTGCTCGCTTGGAAAAAAAAATACATAAGTATTTCTCCCATTACAATAATTCATACAGAAAAAAATCAAATCGACATAAACCAGTGTAAGTTGTCAATAAATTATCTGTAGTAATGTCACGAGAGGTCTGAGATCTGCCGATAAATCCACGAGCGAAGCGAGTGGATTTATCTGGGAAATCTCAGACCTCGAGTGACATTTATTAGGACTATTTCGTGAATAAAATAAAAATTTTAATAATATATCCCTAAAATTCGATCACAAAATGTTAATAATTGTATATTAACGAATACTTAACCTATTCAGACATTGTGAAGTTGAAATACTCGTAGATGAATATCGATTATTGCAATAAAGAAATTCGATGTTATTATTCAGTAATGCCAATTGCGAAAAGCGAAATACAGGTTTAAAAATGTTAATTATATGTACTGCACTTTTCTCTTATTATTATAACAAATACATTTTCATTATCTGCTGAAATCATAATTTAATTTAACAGTAACAGTGGGGACAGCTATATACCAATGGTTATGTATTCACAGCGAGACATGTTGCTACACAGTGAAGCCATCTCTGTATAGATAGGCCTAATTAAAACACGAATTTTATTACGTCATACGAAAGGCAGTTTGATCAAAGACATTATTACTATGCAAGGTCTTTGAGTTTGATATCGATAATGTTACATAAATTTGAACGTCTATTAATTGTTTAATTTCAATACAAATGTTATAGGCTACAATTTTATAGGTTACGTTAGGCCTACCTGTGGAAGCAGGACCAATGTTAGCTGTGCCTTGTTTCGACCGTTACTTACAATGAGTGCTACACGAAAGCATTTTTTATAGCTCGACAAACGCATTCTCGCTATAGTGTGTAACGGAACTAAAGCTGCATCTACACAGTTCAATATTCCAATCGCGTATGCGTGCAATCTAGGAAGAATATTGAAAGAATCAAGTTTAAAAGGTACGTCCAATTAAGATGCATAAAGATTTTGTGTCTACATGGTGCGCCGTTTTGAAAGTGGTCTTCACTGCGTAAATATATTAATTAATATTAAATATCAATCTTGCATTCATTGCTTTAAAGTTGAAAGAAAAGTTTATCCGTGTAGTTGCATCTTAATGTATTCATGATCATCAATTTACGGGGAAACAGTTGGCGACAACGACTAAACAAAAGAACGACCATACGATAAATTGATAGCGATAAATCTAGCTGCAGAAATTATCGCAAAGTCTGACTGTGATTGGTTGGAATTCAAAATTTCATTACACTTCATTGGTCGGAAATGGAATGACTTCATATAAACGAAATAGTCAAAAAAGGTTTGTGGAAACTGACTTACGTCACTTTTCCCAAGCACTGCAGAGTTGAACCTAACCTAACGGCAAGCATGTGCAAGCAGGTCTGTCACAGGCGCGTGCCGCCTCAAGGTCGAATCGTGAGCTTCGGTCCGAAGCTGCAATTTGTCCAAGGCCGAAGTGCTTTTAAAGACCTCTAGGACCAGGAGAATTGGATTTAAATTTTAGAAAAAAATGTAAGTATCCACCATCATCTCTTGCAATTATCGATTCCTGCTCTTTTGCGCATAACGTCGAAATTGTTGGCCTTGACCTAAGTGTTATGCTGACATTTTAGAGCCCTAGACTACATTTGGATAGAGGCACGTGGCGGGACTAACACTACGTGAGATCCATACGACTCCAGGCCTCAAAGTAACTAAGGCATTAAGAACATCATATTGGCAACGGACAAAGATCCGCATAATTGGCAGGGATTCGAAGCCACAACCCTGCAGCAGAAATTACATTTCAGTCATTGCGTAGTGCACGGTACCTGGCAATAATTTCCAATATCTATATCCCGTATTTTTTATTTTAAATAGTTATCTCTTGCATCATAGTAATTTAATACTTTACTACTGCACTCCGGATGCGTTAGAGACGTGAAAATACAGAATGGCGCAGATAAAAGTAGCCCATGTAAGTTCAGAGTAAATATAGAAGAAAAATATAGAAGCAGAGTGCTGAAAAGGACCCTCCTTTTATACAAGATGTTGAAAGTGGCTCCTTGCAGCATCAATACACAGCTGTGCACGTCTAATCGTGTTCAGATACACTTGCACAGATTCCATAGCGCGCCACTTTTTAACCAAACACTGTATTGTTCTCTGCCGGTTGTCCTCTATCCGGAAACTTGTCCCTGGAAATTTCACGGGTTTCCTTAATCGAACCTGCTCTCACATATGCTTCCACAGTTTCCACTCTTTCTTGTTTCCAGTAAGTCATTTTACAGAATGCGAACAGACACGTGTAATTCGACTGATGACTGATGAAATACTGACGGGAACAATCGATTAATGCAAAAAAATTGTCCATTATTGTAGCCGTTTCCTAATTTCGTTATGATACGATACGATAGAAGTCGATAATGGAATTTCAACCAGTCAAAACATCGCATTCGCATTCAAACGGGAGGCGGACTACTTTTATCTGCGCCTCCAATTATAAGTTGTAGGAATTCATTATTGTTACAACATTGCTATTTATTTTTCCCAAAGAAGAAATGCTGTACAAAGTAATAGTGAAGATAACTTCTTCAGTTCAGAACCATTAAAAAATATAATTAAGATTGTATAGTTGTTACGTATCTTTAATTGAATGGGAAAAAGTGTCTATTTTAGGAGCTTGAAGTCTGGAACACAATGTTACAAACAGTAACTTGGATTAAGTGCAATGCTCGTTCAGTACTTATTCAGCTTGTTGCTGTAACAGTTGTATGGTCCATTGCAAATACGTAAATACGTACGAATATATTACGTTTACTTTATTGTAGGCTATATTGAATATACTTGTGCGTGAGAATTTTCAAAGACGTTACGAGTTATGTTGAACCCCACACGTTGGAATATTTTGTGAAGAATGATGTTAAAGAAATTCGAAATTCAAAGTTCAACTAAAATATGAATCCCACAACATAGAAACGATTTGGAAACTCCAGCTCGTCGTAGTAATTTTTCAGTTTTGTGCACGTTTACTAATCTCAAACAGTTGTATCACTCAATTGTCGTTCTTGTATTATTTATAGGTGGTTGCAATTAATCTGCAGATATATACATATCACACCCTCACAACTATACTGTCGTAACTCCCAAAACACTGCTTTGAGAAAATCGAGTTTAAAATTTTGAAACACACTTCAAAATTCAATGCCCCATTGACATATAAATCTGTGTACAAAAAAATCTTATGTTTATCTTAAAACCCTGAATTTTGAAGTGCGTTTCAAATCTTTAAATTCGATTTTCTCAAACAGTGTTTTGGGAGTTACGACAGTATAGTTTTTTTTATTGGGTTATTTTACGACGCTGTATCAACATCTAGGTTATTTAGCGTCTGAATGAAATGAATATATATTACATTTTGAAAATTGCATTCAAACCATGCAATATACATAGATTTAACCAATAAAAATAAGTAAGGAATATAAGGATGGACGTTCGCTTTTACAATGAAATTACGAATAAAGCAAACCCATAATAATGTACATCTCCAGTTATTAGGTTGCACACCGACTGCCACCACCATTCGTAAAACACAGCTTAACGGCTCAGTTTGTCAAATTGCTAGCTAGAAGCGTACGCACAAGAAATGAGTGAGAATTCCGATCATTATCTGGATGGCAAAGTAGTTGTCACACCTCTCCGAATTAAATAGAAACAAT
The DNA here is from genome assembly GCF_040183065.1 of Periplaneta americana. Lineage (NCBI taxonomy): Eukaryota > Metazoa > Arthropoda > Insecta > Blattodea > Blattidae > Periplaneta > Periplaneta americana. The sequence continues at coordinate 100,659,541 of NC_091131.1, read as the reverse complement.
GATGATGTCACTGTTATACGAAAGAATGAATTGAAATGTTATTGGGAAAAGTAAGAATTCAACCTCAATTGAAGTAAAAGAGATTGTAATAAAGGTTGTTGTGAAAGAGATGGTTGGCCAAACCTGCAACCAGACCAGAAACCGTTAATGGAACCATCGCTTCTTCTATTTTCTATGACATTATGGGGAACAATGAAGTTGACATTAAGAATTGTTTGAACTGCCATCAACTTCTATTTTATAAGTTCCAGATCGTAGCATTGATCAAATATAATCAACTAATCAGCTTTTTTCTTGCTTGTCCAAGGGCATGGGAGCTTGTCACTGTCATTTGTTGTGTTGGCGAGGCCCTGCGTCGTACGTCATTTTAAGTCCCACCGTGTATTCTTCAGAATGAGAAAGAAAATCCACATATGGACTTTAGGCCAACTCTGTTCAAAGAACTGCACTGCTTTGAGCAATACGAATTTTGTCTTTTGTCGTACAGTACCATATTTACATCGAATACCTTCACTGGTTTTGCAATAATAATAATAATAATAATAATAATAATAATAATAATAATAATAATGAAAAGGTAAAGGTATCCCCGTAACATGCCATGAAGGCACTTGGGGGGGCATGGAGGTAGAGCCCCATGCTTTCCATGACCTCGGCATTAGAATGAGGTGGTGTGGTCGGCACCACGCTCTGACCGCCTTTTACCCCCGGAAAAGACCCGGTACTCAATTTTATAGGAGGCTGAGTGAACCTCGGGGCCGTTCTGAAAGTTTGGCAACGAGAAAAAAATCCTGTCACCACCTGGGATCGAACCCCGGACCTTTCAGTCCGTAGCCAGCTGCTCTAAATAATAATAATAATAATTATTATTATTATTATTATTATTATTATTATTATTATTAACAATCCGATCTTTAAATGAAACAAATTATGTCATACTGCGTTATAATCACAATAAAATCGATATAGCTTCAAGCGTTGGACCGAGTATAATGATTGTTTACGATAAGTTCTACGCAACAGTTTGATGTGTGGAGTTGTTGTGCCAGAGCATCAAAAGGGTAAACAAACTGACGGGGCAGCGGTCTGCCTGGGAAGTGAAGGACATTTGCTAAACGAACTTACGCATTAGAAACACAGCACAATAGATTGTCGATTGTTGTGTTCCCATGCATTTCCGTATCCATCTACGTGAGCCTTCGGTTTAGTGATACAGTATCACATTGGCAAATTAATTACTTAGCCCACATGAATTAATTAACTGTTAACACACACTACTCCAACCACGAGAAAGTCTTTGGGGACTGAGACGAAGTGGGGTAATGCTGTAAATGAATGTTGATGTCATAAGGTCACACATGTAGGTACTCGTATCTGTATTGGCTAGCTCTCACAGCACAAACAATAACATTGATACACACACATATTATACTACCCTAGTTACAAAATTAGATCACTGTTAATCTCCTGGTCTTTTAATCTCTCCATGCAGGAAATAACATACGCAGGAGAGCGCATGGTTTTTAAATTGACGTTATAACGATAATATTATCTATCTACTTCGCTCCAATAGATGACGCAATAGTAAGCACATTCCTTTCACGGTTGATCTCCTGGTTGGAGAACAGTATACTGTAAGTAACTTCGCAACCCAATTTTTTACATTCGTGTTCATGGAGTTAACCATACTCATATTCGCAGTTCTCGTTTCTTGGAAGTTGAGTTTTGTGTATTCGTTTTTTATTTTCTTCTACCGAAAGAAGTGGTCTTGGGCTGCAATCTATCCTTTTTTACAGTGATTTCTCCTGAACTACCGTATCAGACGGATTTTATTAATATTCATTATCTGTACGGGGAAATTGATTCGAGAATGAAGCAGATGAAGTAGCTTATAACAATTTAACTCTACCGTATGTCGAATTGCATATGTTTCTGCACAATCGTGTTTTTTGCTGTATTTACAGTTATTGTTGCTAGTGTGTAGTTTTATTAATTATGCATTCAGATGGTTTATTTGACACACAATCATTGTATTGGTGTCTCGTGATGGCATATACTGTACATCCGTCTCTGAAGATAGATACGCTTGAAATAAGCAACTTACAACTCTTACACAAGCTGACCGGAAGTTGTATCGCCTTACAGCGCAGGAAATAATATACTGTATATACCGCCATAAAAGACGGAAAAGGGAAGGGCTGGCGCCAGAGTTTCTAATCTTTTTTTCACTACAAGGAATTCAGAACCACATTGTTCTTACAGCTGCTTGAAGATGGACTAGTCCAAATCTGGAAAACTTAGCTATTTCAGTTCGAACGATTTATGATTGACTCATCTTTTTCTTTCGATACGTGTAAGCTCTGTTATAAATTATTTAAACAGGGGATAAAATAATGAAAATAAATATCGTATGGTACTTAAATACAAAAGTGTAATAATAATCGTGCCATTTAAACAGAAGATAAAATAATGAAAATAAATATCGTATGGTACTTAAATACCAAAATATAATAACCGTGCCATTTAAACAGAAGATAAAATAATGAAAATAAATATCGTATGGTACTTAAATACCAAAATATAATAACCGTGCCATTTAAACAGAAGATAAAATAATGAAAATAAATATCGTATGGTACTTAAATACCAAAATATAATAACCGTGCCATTTAAACAGAAGATAAAATAATGAAAATAAATATCGTATGGTACTTACATACCAAAGTATAATAACAACCATGCCATTTAAACAGAAGATAAAATAATGAAAATAAATATCAATGGTACTTAAATACCAAAGTATAATAACCATGCCATTTAAACAGAAGATAAAATAATGAAAATAAATATCGTATGGTACTTATATACCAAAATATAACAACAACCATGTCATTTAAACAGAAGATAAAATAATGAAAATAAATACCAATGGTACTTAAATACCAAAGTATAATAACCGTGTCATTTAAACAGAAGATAAAATAATGAAAATAAATATCGTATGGTACTTATATACCAAAGTATAATAATAACCATGCCATTTAAACAGAAGATAAAATAATGAAAATAAATATCATACGGTACTTAAATACAAAAGTATAATAACAACCATGCCACTGATTGAGGTTTTGGCTGATATGTATATCTATTATCAGGCAGTACATCTCACTTGACGATATGTGTCAAAGGAAGAATAATAATTGCAAATCTGGCTTTCAGGTATAGCTCCCTGTGAAGCTGACTTTTTCAAGGGAAAAATTGTTCCGGGGCCGGGTATCGAACCCGGAACCTTTGACTGAGCGCGCCAACGTCTACCGACTGAGCTACCCAGGAACTGTAACCGTCACAGACTCAATTTTTTTCCCTTTATATCCACATACCTCAAGTGGGCTGACAAGACGCCAGAGCCCAACACTGTGTGCACACAAAATCTGTGTGACTTTTGAATTGTCGTTTTCTGTTGTTAACGAACAGTGACGTATGATATGCAAATCTGGCTTTCAGATATAGCTATATAGTCTACGTCACTGTTAACAGAAAACCACAATTCAAGTCACACAGAATTTGTGTGTACCCGGTGTTACATTCTGGCGTCTTGTCAGACTACAAAAAATTACAGACCGGTCAGCCTCACCTCTGTGGTTTGCAAACAGATGGAACACTTTATTTCAGCTTATCTAAGGCAGCACTGGGATAACTCAAATTGATTACATAACTGTCAGCATGGATTTCGTGGGGGCTATTCATGTGAGAGTCAATTAGTAACTGTATGTCAGGATTTAGAAGACGGAATAGATTCCAGTAGCCAAGTAGATGCAGTGATTATTGACTTTTCACACGCATTCGATGTAGTCCCATACGATATATTGTTGGTTAAACTGCAATCAACGGGGATTGACTTCAGAGTACTCCAGTGGATCAAGGAATTTTTAACTTGTCGCACTCAGAGAGTACGGGTAGGGGAGGAATTATCGAACCCAATTGAAATTACTTCCGGAGTCCCACAGGGGAGTGTCTTGGGGTCTCTTCTATTCCTGGCTTTTGTAAATGATCTGCCAGTTAATATCTTGTCTAGGGTTCCCTTATTCGCGGATGATTGTATGGTATACAGGGAAATAAAAAGTTATGAAGAGACTACTCTTCTTCAGACTGACCTAAATAGAATAAACGATTGGGCAATAGCCAACAAAATGAAAATAAATTCTCTAAAGAGCAAAGCCATCAGCTTTACAAGGAAAAGAAATAAAATAGTCGCATCGTATACGTTAGGGGGTGAAACCATTCGGGAAGTTAACAAATGTAAATACCTCGGAATAACATTTAGCATCGATCTCGGCTGGGGGGAACATGTTATGGACACAGCGGGAAAAGCGTGGAGAGCGTTACACTTTGTGATGAGGTTACTAAGAAAAGGCTCTGATAAATCCAAAGAGATTGCATATAAATCACTAGTACGTCCAGTAATGGAATATGGTGCTGCATGTTGGGATCCTTACAGATTAGAAAATATTAAGACACTGGAAACGATTAAAAAACGGGCTCTCAAGTGTTGTCAAAAAAATTCACCATTAAAATGGGACACACTCAAGGACAGGAGAACGCGAATTCGATTATGCGCACTGTTCAAAACATACAGAGGTGAGCCTGCCTGGAGAGGAATAAAAAAATAGGTAGCAGCCGCCAAATTACTCTTAAAGAAACGACCACTCATATAAATTGAGGGAAAGAAGACAGAGTACGGACACTGGAAAGATTTCTTTTCTCAATCGTACTATCAGGGACTGGAATACTTTACCTGCAGACTTACTAAAGGCTTTACCAACAGCCAAAAACGTATTTAAAAATAAGCTTAAGGATTTTACTAATAGACGGTAATTATACACAATATGTAAAGGATGTAAATGATATTTTGTTATTGAAGTGTTGTATCAGTGAAGAATTATGTTGTGTCAGTGAAGTGTGTTGTGTCAGTGAAACGTGTTCCTGTCAGGGAAGCTTTATAGTTTACAGTGGCAGTGCAAAGTATTTGAACAGTGAAATGTTTTTGAAGTGTTAGTGAAATCAGGATAGAATCAGTGAAATGTGTCGTAGTTCCAGTGCAGTGAGTGAGTTGACAGCGAAATGAGTGGAAAGGTACTTGTGCAGATATGAACATATCATACTCGTGGGTATTAGTTCGAACTTAGATTTAAGATACAAATTAGATTTATTTTAAATGTTATTTTAAGTGATCGTGCTTCATTTAATTTAGGATATTCCCTATTATTATTATTATTATTATTATTATTATTATTATTATTATTATTATTATAAATTATTGTTAGTATTAATTATTTGTATTAATTATTGGTATTATTATTAACTGTATTTTTAATTAATAAGTTTATTATTGTCATTATTGAGTGTATATCCCCATTGCAGTGTGAATAAATACATACATACTTGAGGGATGTGGATATAAAAGGAAAAATTGAGACGGTATCGGTTACAGTTCCTAGGTTGTCAGTCGGTAGAGCGTTGGCGCGCTCAGCCAAAGGTTTCGGGTTCGATACTCAGCCCCGGAATAGTTTTTCCCTTGAAATTATTCAAGAACAATAATAATTGTTTGTCTGCAACTGTATTCTTATTAGTTTAATATGTAGCTAATCGGCGATGTATGTAATAGCGGGGGAAAGGAATTGGCCATCTTACCCCATTATCTCCTGGCCTAGTTGCCTCATAAGTGGTACCTTGTTGGTATCATTTGTGAGGTTCAGACTTGTCTTCGGACAGTTGACTAAACAACAACAGTAACAACCGATTGTTGCATATGCAACGACTTTGACACACACTTTAATGATGCGTCGAACATAGGCCTACAGTTAAGGGTTCGAAACACGGATTGGCATGAATGTTTCTTTGTTTGATGCTTTAGAGTAGCGGTTCTCAACCTATGGTACTTCAAAGTGTGAAAAAAAATATGCCTGTTTTCAAAATTTAAAATAATTAAAAATTTAAGTAAAATGACTCCAATAATGTGTGACTTCAGAATATTTGAATTAGTGACCCATTTTCTATTGACACCTTGTCAGAATCCTTAACTACTCCTGAGAAAGACGAGTTTTCTTGTGATAGAAGTCTAAGGCAAGTAATCAAGAGAATGGATTTAGAGGAAATTAATATTCTCTCATCTCAGAAAAGGCTGTAAAACTATTTGTGGTGTTCACAACTATTTACTTTTGTCAATGTGGATTTTCTTTTCTAATTTATTTTAAAAATAAGTACAGGAATAAGGCTGAATGTTGAACCTGATTTAAGAATCGAAATAACTCAATTGAAACTGGCTTAAATGAAGGGTTCAGAACCATAGTGGGCCATTTACTAAAACCGTAGAAAACAACAGTTAAAATGAAGTTATTACCATAATTCAATGGAAACATATAGCAAGTAATATAAAGTATACACATTAAAGTTAAATGATATATCAATCTTCAATAAACTATGGTATTCACTTGACTTTACCCCTTGCTTTCTTCGTTTTTAATAATTGGCGCTTAGCCCACTATGGCTCTGAACCCTTCAAGTAAGTTATTTTGCTAAATGGGCACAACCTTCACACTGAAACTGTGTTTATTTTTTCCAGTTACAGATTCTACGAGTAGCATCAGCAGGGTATGGGTTTATGATCTTATTTTTGAGTATTTAATGATTTACCATTATGTAATGTATAGGGTTAGCCCTATAGGAATTTTTCTGTATATATGTTATGGATCACCCGATTGAATAAATTCAAAGAGGAACTGTTTATTAATTAAACATGCCTAAATAAAGCAATCAGTTATTGTAATGGAACATATAAATCCAAATTGTGATCCTCGGAGCGATACATGACGTTTTCCCGTAATAAATTTGGTAATTGATACAGCTAATATCCTAAATTAAAAATGGTGGTACGTCAGTGGACAAGGTTGAGAACCGCTGCTTTAGAGTTAATGTGAAGACACGGCATCGTATTGACCTCATGTCACGGAAATCTCAGTCGAAAAAAAGTTTAAAATACATACTGTATACTTGGGGTAAACCGTGCTGGGGGTTGAAGACTCGTCGATATATATTGCACATATAATATACATGGTTTTTCCAAAAGTCACGCATAATTGAAACTAAAATTGAATATGTAATGTATCCAATGCCTACCCATTTCACTTTACGTGATTCGGGTTCCGCATATTGCGGATAGATTGAATGAGGGGATTTTTAAGAAGCAGCTCAGACAAGTCAAACATAGCATTTAGGGAGGAATATCTATGGAAACAAAATATTTGTTCGATTATTGTTGTGCGAGTTGCGACGTCATCGAGAATATTTTAATATTACATTCTACAGTTTTCTTACGTTCGAAATCTTTTACCGTGCAAAGACTCACAATGCCATGTTTGTAGTTTTTCTTGGGAAGGATAAACGCGGTAGTCCACACCTGTGGAGTAACGGCTAGCGCGTCTGGCAGCGAAACCAGGTGGCCCGGGTTCGATTCCCGGTCGGGGAAAGTTACCTGGTTGAGGTTTTTTCCGGGGTTTTCCCTCAACCCAATATGACCAAATCTGGGTAACTCTCGGTGCTGGACCCCGAACTCATTTCACCGGCATTATCACCTTCATCTCATTCAGACGCTAAATAACCAAAGATGTTGATAAAGCGTCGTAAAATAACCTACTAAAAAATAAATAAACGCGGTAGCTTTCCGTTGCTTTCCGCACACCACTCTCTCTTTCGCATCTTAAAAGATCCCAAGGGGCCCCAGCGTGGAAGTGAGAATAGTGGACTTGACTAATTAGGCCCTCCGGATTTCACCACAAGAGTTAAATAACAGTTCTATCAGGGTTTTTGACTCGATCAGAGACCAAATAGAAAAGATTGGGTAATGCTGGGTTTGTAGTAAAAAGCTTGCCCTTGGACAGAAATCTATTAATGAATGAGTTTTTTAATACCATCTGAAAGATCATGTTTTTTGTATCGTTAATGATTATTAGAGCGGAAAAATTCGCTCCGGCGCCGGGGATCGAACCCGGGTCCTTGGTTCTACGTACCAAGTGCTCTAACCACTGAGCTATGCCGAAATTCAATTCACAGCACTATAACAGATACACTCTTTAGAACCAACAAATTAACCTTTACTTAGATTCTTCGCCCAACAGTGGATATTACTATGGAATCCCGGCCACCAAGCCACTTAATTGAGTGCGCCTCTTGTATAATGGCAGTTGATGTAATATATTATGTCAACATATATGTCGAACTTTGAGTCAGGCCACAAAGGGAAAAACACTAGAGTAGAGAGATTCGATCCGGTGCTGTAGATTGAACTGTATATTTTTTATGGTAGGTTCAATTGTGCAGCTTAATATTGAGATTCTTGCACAGGTGTTTAATAACGGTAGTCGTTAAATGTCCCGGTTTTGAGGTCCGGTTGAAGCGTTTTCAAAAGCCAGACGCCATGAAGGTGGCCTTTCCGTTCTTGGCCAGAAGGCATTTCAGACTGCTTATCATTCGAAGTACCTTCATGCGAATCGGGAATAAATATATGTACAAATGTCAACGTGATTTCCATTCCAGATTTTCACTTCCATTCCACTGACCGTTTTCTTACATCTCAACGATGATTGTAACTCCTGTGAACGGAAATGAAACACATGCCGCCGGTTACTCCGAACTACGTTAGTGATTTCACTTGCGCAACAAAATAGAATTAATTAATGTTGTTTCTTTCATTGTTTTCTACTATGTTAAGTTATACGACTGACATTTGAACTAAGCTCATACAAGTTGCATTTTTATTTTCTGATCGAACCATTCAGAGGGAAGGTGACAATATTAAACCTATGTACAGTAGTGGCAAAAAAACCGCACCGACCCTTGTAGCTGATTTCAGAGCCTTGTTTACTCAGAGCACGATAGACTGGTAACTAACACTTTCGTGGTTCGAATCCTGCCTGGGAAGGAAACTTTTTTTTTGTTCATTAATCAAATTTATTCCCAATACTTTTCGATTGCAGCGATATTTTACTACTTAATTAACTTATTATTCCCAGAACATGAATTTTACCAGCAATCGAAAAGTATTGGGAATAAATCTGAATAAAGAACAAAAAAAAAAAGTTTTCTTCCCAGGCAGGATTCGAACCACGAAAGTCATAGTTACCAGTCTATCGTGCTCTGGAGTGAACAAGGCTCTGAAATCAGCTACAAGGGTCGGTCCGGTTTTTTTTGCCACTACTGTACATACAACATAATTCCGTATAAGTTTCTCATACGGGATTTCCCAACCCCACGACCGGGGATTGAAATTTTCGGTTAATCAGTCAGGGGTGAGGATTATTTTACAACCTACTGTTATAAAATATTGTATCAAAATGAAGATCTCATTAATAATAAAACAAATAAATTTGACTACTTAACAGGAACATTGGTAACAACGCATACTTAAACGTAAAGTAAGGTAAGACCCTAAAGCTTCACAAATGTTCATGTTTTTTTTTTTTTTTTTTTTAATTCTTCGGAGACTTCTTTTTACTGAATTGTAATTCCAACCTTCCAGAAACTTATACTAGGTGTATACTGGAGACAGAACATCTAGAAGCTTGGAGACGGTTACTTTTAAGCTGCCCGACCACCCCTTCCTCCCGCACTACCAGGTACGGTACCATTCAGCTGCAAAACATTTTCTGAACAGACGTTATTGTATTGTGAGAGCGCAGCTGGATCAGTGAAGGTAGATGGTCAACGTTTTTAGCTTGTAGTGCAAAGAACAATTCTGCTGTGTGTGGGTTCTTCTGTAGTGACGTCCTGAAGCCTCTAGTAATTCTGTCCCCGGTGTAACAACAATGATGAAGGATCATAAAGGAATTTTCACTTCGCATATTGTGCACCCTTAAGTACTCTAAGTTGGAGAAATTTAATCTGTGGGACGTAAGGACTTAAAAACAATAACATACCGGTAATATATGGAACCGCGTTTATATTATGTCTTTATGAAGTATTGTATTCAATATGCTGTAAATTAGTGTTATCTCGTGTAAAAGGATAATTTAAGAAGGTAAACGCTAAACTTTAGAATACAGGTAAGCAAACTCTACTAGCTTTAGTGACCGTGCTGTGTCGAACCTCGGACTAAAGGAGATGAGAAACAGGTGAAGACCAGTAAAGATGGCCATGCAATGTATTCCGAATAATTATCCCTGAACCAAAAAATTTGGCTATCTTAGCAGATGTTACAAAATATCAAGTTAAATTGACTAATGCATTTCATAAGCGAATTAAGATGAGTGTCCACACCTGTGGAGTAACGGTTAGCGCGTCTGGCCGCGAAACCAGGTGGCCCGAGTTCGAATTCCGGCCGGAGAAAGTTACCTGGTTGAGGTTTTTCCGGGGTTTTCTCTCAACCTAATTTGAGCAAATGCTGGGTAACTTTCGGTGCTGGACCCCGAACTCATTTCACCGGCATTATCACCTTCATATCATTTAGACGCTAAATAACCTGAGATGTAAATAACATACAAAGAAATAAAGATGAGTAGATTGGAGAATGCTGGGTTTGCAGTGCCTTTGTGCAGAAAACTATGAATGAAAAACTCCTCTGGACAAAAAAAAAAATTCTTTCCCTTCCACAAAAAGAAAAATCAGCGAATGAAGGGAAAGTATTTTCTCTGAAGTGACTACTTCATACATTTCTCTATACACTTTGCCTTGATTTCTCTCAACGTTGCATCACGGTTTTTAGCTACTTACCTGTATTTTAAAATCGTTCGAAGGTTGAACGCTGTAAATGTGCATGGACGATGTATGGCCACAATATTAGGTTAAAAAGTTGCCCTTCTGTCCAGATGTGTAATACAGAATTCAATTGAAAACGTGCGTATAAAGTAATATACTTTATAAAATAAAGTACATTGGCCTTTTGAGATGTAGTGGAAGAATTCGCTTATGTTTTAATTTCATAAAATAGCTCTTACACTGAATGTTGTGTTATGTATTATTTTGCTAATTTCCCGTTATCAACGGGCACTGCTAATACATCCACAACACAAGCAGCAGAAATTAGTCATATCTATAACACCAAACTTGACAAGAAGAAAAATACAGATATCCGACTAGAATTAGAAATAGGAGAACTGAATGAAATAACAAACAAAACTGGAATAATGGCTACGACATATACGAGTATATAGACAGAATGACGGAAATCAGAATCCTTAAACTAGCCTTAAAAAACCAACTCTAAGGCAGAAGAAACCCGGATGGGCCAAAGAAGAGACGTTCCGAAGAATATGGAACCGAGACGGATCAAATAGTCCAAATCATGAAGAAGTAAAAGAAGAAAAAGGAGAACATATTTCTGTAAAACGTGGAAAAGAGATGGATAAATCATATGAACCCATAAACATTGATATAGTGGACTTATTCACAGCTGAAACGGAAGAAAGAAAGAAAGAAATAAAGAAAGAAAGAAAGAAAGAAAGAAGGAAAGAAGGAAAGAAGGAAAGAAGGAAAGAAGGAAAGAAGGAAAGAAGGAAAGAAGGAAAGAAGGAAAGAAGGAAAGAAGGAAAGAAGGAAAGAAGGAAAGAAGGAAAGAAGGAAAGAAGGAAAGAAAGAAAGAAAGAAAGAAAGAAAGAAAGAAAGAAGGAAAGAAAGAAGGAAAGAAAGAACTCTTGAAAAATACTAAAAGTATCGAGTCCTTTTCCCAAAACTATCTTTGCTTTTGACACTCCCAAGTAGCGACGGTATCGAGATCATAACTCTAGTTATTATATCCGAGTTCTTCTGCAGCTTTCAACATTCTTACATGTAAATATCATTGCATAGTTTCATAGGTTGTGTGTCTATGTAGAACATATGGAGATAAAACATGGCTCTCGCGAAACTGAGAGGAAAAGTACCGGCTTGTGAGTAGGAGGACGAGTTCTGGCCGGCTTGACACATGGCTCAGACTGTTCCAAGAAGCGTGCTAAAAAGTAAAACAAAATGACGGCTTTAAATATACAGTGTGTTCGGGCAGCCGTCCTCTTCTGACTTTCTTGTAACTTGCCCGCACTTTAGAACAGACTTAGTAAGAAGTGAATATTTGGATCAGGTTAGTTTACGTATTTCTAATACCTGTTAGAGTTCTTTTTCCTAGACTTTCTTCGAATTTCAGTTGTTGTTACATGATGTATTGGATAAATACTGAAAAATCTGTGCACGCTGATGCTGAATTCATGTTCGCGACTTCACCGTTCCTTCATAAAGAGGGGCTAGGTAGCCAGAGGGTTTCACCCGAAGTTAACCTTTGTCTATCTAACTGCTTTTCCCCCAATCCACACCAATATAGAAAGTGCAATTACGACTATTCAGAATATTTCAAACCAAAGTGTTCTATTACTCCGTTATTTTATATTTAGATCACTATTTTCGTCCGCCGCTATGGCATAATGGACAGCGCATGTTCTTTCTAAACAGATGTCAGTAGTTCTATTCCCGGCGTGGGCCGAGATATATCTCCATTTCACGGGCCTGGATGTTTATCCCTTGTCTTGTACTTGTCCTTTCACGCCTTCGTGGTGATCCTGCATCTTGTCCATCACACAGTCAGAGATGCCCGTATTGTGACAGAGAATAGTGTTGGTCCGAAGACATTCTCTACATTGCATTGAAATTCAGTAGAACGGAGTTAAATAATCGGATAAAGAAGATGAATCATTACTTTAGCTGCTACGGGGGCTTTGGGCTAATCCGGGTTCAAATCCTGTTCCACCCGAATTTATAGGTCTAACTTATGTTGAGAAGCCCGTGGCCCAGGCAACAGAAGCGTTTTCTCTGGGTACTCCGATTACCCTGTGACATCCCAACAATTCTCCATCACCGATTTTAATGTATAGATCCACTGCCTCTGATGCACTCTGGATAGTTCTCTGACGAACTAAGTGATCTACTCTTCTCGACACTAGCGATGTCTAAGAGCTCATTTGTAGAGTCGGGACGAATGAAGACAAGTTAAAGGCCCTGCCATTGAACAAAATAAAAAGTTTTGAACTTACCTTGCTGTTGTATATAAAACGACAATGCCCATATGTGCATTTGTTAATTAGCTCTAACTTCAAATTGTGTCTTAAACTTGTTTATTTTTTCCAAATCTATTGGTTTGCAAATGGAAAACTAATTACACGCTAATCGTTGCTAATATTTAGTAATAAAACACGTGTCTTTAACAGTATTAATCTACCATGTCAATGGCGTTGCCCACCTTTATTATGCCTCCAACTAAATTTCATTACAAACTGTGACGTCGTTAATGAGAACAAGTATAGTATGCTGTATTTTCCTTCGTAATTAATATATCAGCCTCTGCGATTATTGGATAGCTTTTGCTACTACAGTAGTGTTGCTATTGCTTCTTCTACAGTAGTGTTGCTATTCTTCTTCTTCTTCTTCTTCTTCTTCTTCTTCTTCTTTTTCAGTAGTGTTGCTATTGCTTCTTCTACAGTAGTGTTGCTATTCTTCTTCTTCTTCTTCTTCTTCTTCTTCTTCTTTTTCAGTAGTGTTGCTATTGCTTCATCTACAGTAGTGTTGCTATTGCTTCTGCTATTACAATAGTGTTGCTATTAATTTTTCTTCTACAATAGTGTTGCTATTGTTTCTTCTACAGTAGTGTTGCTATTGATTCTTCTTCTACAGTAGTGTTGTTATTGCTTCTGGTACTACAATAGTGTTGCTATTGCTTCTGCTACTACAATAGTGTTGCTATTGATTCTCCTTCTACAATAGTGTTGCTATTGCTTCTTCTAGAATAGTGTTGCTATTGCTTCTACAGTAGTGTTGCTATTGCTTCTTCTACAGTGGGGCTGCAATTGCTTCTTCTTTTTCTTCTTCTTCTTCTTCTTCTTCTTCTTCTTCTTCTTCTTCTACAGTAGTGTTGCTATTGCTTCTGCTACTACAATAGTGTTGTAATTGCTTCTTCTTCTTCTTCTTCTTCTTCTTCAATAATATTGATATTGCTTCTTATATAGTGTTGCAATTGTTTCTTCTTCTACAGTAGTGTTGCTATTGCTTCTGCTATTACAATAATGTTGCTATTGCTTCTTCTTCTACAATAGAGTTGCTATTGCTTCTTCTACGGTAGTGTTGCTATTGATTCTTCTTCTACAATAGTGTTGCTATTGATTCTTCTTCTACAATAGTGTTGCTATTGATTCTTCTTCTGCAATAGTGTTGCTATTGCTTCTTCTACGGTACTGTTGCAATTGCTTCTGCTACTAAAAGAGTGTTGCAATTGATTCTTCTTCTTCTTGTTTAGTGTTGCTATTGCTTCTGCTGTAACAATAGTGTTGCTATTGATTCTTCTTCTACAATAGTGTTGCTATTGCTTCTTCTACAGTAATGTTGCTATTGATTCTTCTTCTACAGTAGTGTTGCTATTGATTCTTCTTCTACAATAGTGTTGCTATTGATTTTTCTTCTACAATAGTGTTGCTATTGGTTCTTCTTCTACAATAGTGTTGCTATTGCTTCTTCTACGGTAGTGTTGCTATTGCTTCTGCTGTAACAATAGTGTTGCTATTGATTCTTCTTCTACAATAGTGTTGCTATTGCTTCTTCTACAGTAGTGTTGCTATTGCTTCTTCTACGGTAGTGCTGCAATTGCTTCTTCTTCTACAGTAGTGTTGCTATTGCTTCTTCTTCTTCTTGTTTAGTGTTGCTATTGCTCCTGCTGTAACAATAGTGTTGATATTGCTTCTGCTATTACGTGCAATAGTGTTGCTATTGATTCTGTTACTACAATAGTGTTGATATTGCTATTACTGCGATAGTGTTGGTATTGCTGATAGCTACTTCTACCACTACCACTGCTATTGCTGCTACGATAGTGTTAATATTACTACGATAGCGTTGTTACTACTACAATAATAGTGTTGCTACTACTACAATAGTGTTGCTATTATAACAACGGTGTTACTACTATTACTATTATGCTTCTATTATGAGTATTATACAATAGTTATTGCTGCTGCTATTACTACGTCCATGAGTACAATAGTGTTGGTGCTACCACCACTACCACCACCACCACCACCACCACAACTGCAACCACCATTACCACTACTGCAGTAAATTTTCTGCTGCTACTATTATAGCAATAGGATTGCTGCACTACAAGTACGTATTACTACTATTACTACTGTTAGTATAACCATAGAAATGTTATTACTGCTACTATAATAGAATCACTATCACCACTACAACAGGACAACAATAGTGCTTTCAAGGTTTGGGTTTTTGACTCGTGACTCTGTCCTCAATCTTACGGTGATTATGAATCAACCTTAGACATGCATGAACAGCGTGTTACTCTAATCACGAAGACAAATGGCACAAGCCACCGCTTGCAACAGCATGCGATAAACACGAAGCATGTTACACTCAGTTTCAATGGGAGGAAGATTATGCTGTTGGGAGTCCGTTTGCTATGTATGCTCTTAAGTCTGAAGAAAAGCTGTAACGGAGTTCGAGACGAGCACGATGATAGAAGTCTGATCGAATCTTGTGTTGAATGTGAATTAATGCAATGATTCCTGTTACTATTGGCATCTCTGATAAGAGTGTGAAGAAGTGAATTATTAAGAAATAGTGCAATGAGACAGGAAAACGAAACTGTTATGAGAAAGTCTGCACCAGGACTTTTTTTCCAAAAAGAATCTCTTTCACCTTGCAGAATTAGACGATGCATTTCCGGTGTGAAGGATCTACAACAGTCTTGCGATGGTGACTAATATTTGCGGGCGAGAGCTATTTTATGCCCCCTGCGCGCGCGCGGAGCTCTTTTACCTGTAAACATTGCTAAAGGATGTACAGATCTTAGAACACAGCGCATCATGACGGAACGGAAGCGCTTAAAGCTTTCAAGGAAAAGTGGAAGATACAATATATATGCTTCTAATATGGAGATGAAGTCCAGTGTTTGATGTGTAAAAAAAAAAAGCAACATAAAACGGCATTATGAGACGCAACATGAAAAAAATATAGGCATTATTCAGGAGAAGAGAGAAATAAATTCATTTCGGAATTGACATTGAAGGTAAATTAATTTATATTTGGGTCAGCAGATAGTATCTAGATTCCTTTTATTTCTTTATTTTAAATGTATTGTTGATGTTTTATTTGTTGCTTGTTTCTGGATATTTACTTTTATTAGACTACGTGTTTCTTTAATTTAGAAATAATATTTTGTCTTTGATTGCACTTCAACTTATACTATTACTAAACTCACAATGCTAGTTATTCCGATAACTATTTTCAGGATTTTTAGCAAATATGAACTAAACATTTTGAAAACTTTGATGCAAGGAGCTTTTTTAGTAACGTCAATATAAAATATACTTAAAAATATAATTTCGAAACTATTAGACCTAATTGCACAAAATTTTGTACAGATGATAATATTTTTATACATCTGTTTATATAATTTAAATTTCACCAATTTTGACCGAAATTGTGGAAGTTTTAAGTCATACATATCCCCTCAAATGATTGACCGCAAAAATTACGATAGCTCTCAATATCTTAATTTAATCAATTTGTTTTTTTTCGTGTTACGTGCATCTCACAAATCACTCTAAGAAAACTCATTACATAATCACGACTGGAGAGTAAGGACTACATTTTCACAATCACACAATCAATATACTGTATTTCAATCAATATTGCCATTATTATTTTTTCAACAAATACTCAAAAGTACTTAGAGATCACACACGTCGAGCAGGTAGACCCTATTAGTTTCTCCTAACCAATAAAGTGAAGTATTTACATAATAAATAATTGATTTTAACAATAAAATGGTTTACATACAATTAACTTTTCCTATTTCTCTTTTTGTTTCTAAAAACCCTTTCCTTTGCGATTTGTTTATATATGTACAGCTGTCAAAAAAAAAAAAAAAAAAAAAAAGTGGCCGCATTCGTGAACAGCGAATATTTTCAAAGTCCACTTCGGGTCGCGGCGATGTTACACGATGCATGTGCTTGTACAAGCAGTTCCCGAACTATGAAAGTGTTCCATGTCTGCGCCTCGTAGGCCAGCGGTAGAGTGCTTGTTTAATGATTCAAAGGTTGTGGGTTCGGGCCTTCTTCAAGTTTTCATTTTATTTTTTAATCGTTCTTTAGCGATGTAAATGCAATTCAAATTATCATTTATATTCAGTTATCGTTCTTTATGGATATCACGTTATTTATATTTTGTTATCGTTCTTTAGAGATATGAATAAAATTCAAGTCATCATTTGTATTCTGTTATCGTTTTATAACGATATGAATAACAATTATTATTATTGTATCTCCAATGGTGGTTAGCCCTATTTTACATATGTATGTTAGGGCTATAGTTTCATACACAAAAAAAGATAAGCATAAAGAGAAATGGAAAAGAAAATTAAATTATCTTACGCGATGTAAACAAAACATAAATAAACCGTAAATTAGGCATTGCGATTGCAAAATAAATATCAGGTATCCATTTAAAACATATAAAAACATTAACAACACACATACGTAACACTTCTATAACACAAATACGCAGCTTTCCGTACCATACATCATAAATTAATACGCAATAGTCACACAAACACAATCAAACTATAATTACGACATTGCGACGACATCAAGCATCACATAACTGACTCACATACATAACAAATCAAGCATCCGTTACAACACATACACTTCAACATAGTAACCACACTTTTAAAAGTTACAAATTTGGCTCCAAGAAGAATAAATAGGACACTGTTACTAATTACTATTCTTCTACAATTTCTTAAATACATCTGTAATAAATCTGTGAAATTCCGATATGAATAATATTCACGTTTTTTATATTGTTATCTTTCTTTAGTGATATAGATAATATTCAAGTTATCATTTATATTCTGTTTTTCTTCATTAGCATTATAAAATAATATTCAAGTTATTTATATTGTTATTGTTCTTTCGCAATATAAATAATCTGTATTTTATGTAAGTAATTATTATAACCCAAATAACCATCTTTCTTTGTAAAATAGGTTATTTTATTTAGATAATTAAATAAGTATTATATAATATCTTATATTAATTAAACAAACCGATATTTATAATTTATATTGTGTTATCGTTCTTTAGTGATATTGTATAAATAATATTCAAGTTATTTATATTGTAATCGTTCTTTAGCGATATAAATAACATAAATTTAATATTAGGTTTGGAAAAATCCAGTTGCATAATACTGGTATTAGTTTTTCTTTTTGTATTATTACATTATACTATCTTGAACCACAATAAAATGAAAAGGAGTAACGAGGAATTGAACCTGAGACGTTGACATCTAAATTTCGACGTTCGTCCGCTGAGCTACGAGGGCAAAAGTGTGGAAACATTTTCGGCAAAATTGGCCCAATAACACTCTAAGTTTTTCTGATGATTCGTAGAAGCTAGTCCAGGATGCGGGGGGCAAAGGCTAATTGAGATTTCCCGGTCTCTGATCGGGTCAAGCATCCTGATAGAATTAATATTTAACCCTTGCCGTGACTTTCGGTGAAGTCCGGAGGGCCCAATTAGTCAAATCCACTCTCCTCATCTCCACGCTTTGGGTCCCCTGGAATTTAATAAGATGCGAAAGAGATAGTGGTGTGCGGAAAGCAACGGGATGTTACCGCATTTAGGCCTATCCTTCCCAAGAAAAACTGCAAACATGAACAAAGGAAGCTTTTAATAGAAGAAGAAGGATATTCTGTGGACCGCTGGAAAAAGAACTAAGGAAGAGACTAGTGAAGTGCTTTGTGTGGAGTGTGGCATTGTATGGGGAAGGAACATGGACATTACTACGAAATGAAGAGAAACGAATTGAAGCATTTGAAATGTGGATGTGGTGAAGAACGGTGCGTGTGAAGTGGACAGACAGAAGAAGAAATAAAATTGTGTTTGAAAAAGTGAGTGAAGAAAGAATGATGCTGAAACTGATTAGAAAGAGAAAAAGGAGTTTGTTGGGTCTCTGGTTGAAAAGAATAATAGACGACATTAGGATATGTGGATCATATGCGGAGACTAAGAGGAAGGCAGAAAGTAGGAAAGATTGGAGATTGCTGGGTTTGCATTGAAAGACCTGCCCATGGACAGAACACTTATGTATGTGGGTATGTTCATAATGCCTGGAATATCGTGTCTAAGAACAGTCGCTATTTGCAAAGACTAGTCGATTCCATGCCCACTCTACTGCAAGATGATCGAGATAAGAGGAAGATAGACTAAATATTGAATTGTGGCTTTTTGTTTTGTTTTTTGAACGCTTAATTGTTTGAATGTTTTAAGGCTGACGCCAGTAAATTTGTTTTGTTTATGCCACGAAAGATATTTTTATTGAGAATAAAATCTTTTTTCTTTCCATTTGCAGTCACAATATCATAATGATAAAGTCATGGCATAATATATTAATGAACCTGATGTTAATTACTAAAATAATCATAAAAGAGAAAGGAGCCATTATATCTAGTTTGTCTCTCTCAAAAACAGAACAAAAAAGAACATAAAAAGCACGAGGTTGTAGTCGAACGCAGGACCTCATGAATAAGAGGCCTGAACGCTACCATTACGCTATCGAATCACAGAGAGAATACTTCAATTATAACTGTAGATATCAGGCAACGTGGTCCAACAACATGTAACATCGCCTGTTTCCGAATTATAGCGAAGATACCCGAAGGGAACTTTGTTTCAGGAGAGCGGCCACTTTTTCTTTTGACAGCTGTACTTGTATATTAAATAACTGAGTAATTAGCCTTATTATATAGCCAGAAATTTAGTAACGCAAGTTATTATAATAATTGCTGCCTTTATTCGCTGCATGTGCATGTACATCCCTGTTGTCTGCGTTACAGTGAATGCGCTATGCGCTCGTGATCAAGGTCGAGCTCTTCTACCATGATTGGGAGCTAATATCGTCTCATCCCTGGTCTACAATCTAGTAATCTAGTTGATTTTAAATTGTGATGAAATAATAATAATAATAATAATAATAATAATAATAATAATAATAATAATAATAATAATAATTCAGCGTTCTTTTATAAAAGAGCAGATGAGATGGCTCTATGGATAAAGCGAAAGGATATGGACAGGAAGCCTGGACGGTGCCGGGGTTTTCTATCTCGCCATAACAGTACAGAAAGATTGTGAAGTCTACCCCGTAATATATTTCACATCTGATCTTTTTCCAGAAGTAAAGGAATTCGCAGTTTGATGCTGACCACATCTTCGCTTTGTAACATCGATATTCAGACGCTCTACGTCGCGTCGCTGCCTTCTACGTCGTCGTATGGCGCACAGCAAAGTTCCACCGCTGCTGTATTTCGTTATACAATCAACAGGAGGGTGTAAACAAGTTGTTTGGATCTAAGACAAGCAAGAAGCACGCTACTAGTTTTTCAATGAATATATACAAGTCCCAGCACGAGGTTTAAGTGGCAGGAACGCTTCTTTAAATAGCTGGAATCTGCGCCTACTCCTCATAAACATTTATATTCGATGTTATAACGGCCAAGCGCACGCAGTTTTGCCAATTTTGTGATTTCGTCACCAGATCTGGTGTTTTTTGGAAGCCATTTGGTGCCAAAAACGTCATTTAGCGACATGTCGAAATTCTATTATTTTTAAAGGATGTCTAGTGATAGCCTATATCTGGGGTTTTGGACGCACAACATTAATATTTGTTTATTCTGTTTTTTTCATTTATTTAATCTTAAATCTTAATTGAGTGGGAAAAGGTTGGCATCACTTAGCGTTTCAAAATAATGTGTAACGTCTCCATGTGGGGGTTCCTCTCCTCAACATCATAGTGATTGCATCACTCCATCAACTCGCAGTATAGGAGTTATGGGGCCATAACTAGGGAAAGGAAGTTCATGCATTTGGATATTTTGTTCGCTATCGTTGTGTGAATATGCTGATAGATTATCTACATGAATCACAAATTTCTGAATACAGTGATATTACTTTTATTGTGCATAAAAGTGCATATTTTGCCTTTATTTATAAAAGCACCACATTTTAACATTTATGCAGGGAAACTGATATTATGTGTGTTTATTTGTCTTTCCCTCATTTTTAAAAGTGTGTAACCTCGTAAACACGACTAATTTATGTTTATGAATTTTGAACGTAACGATGCCGTCCTCATAGGGAGCCTCTCAAGTTAGCAATTGGTATTCCTTTACTCCAGTCTTTAGCAGATTTCGATAGAACAATATCCAGTTTAACATCAGTTCCAGGAAATGTAGGAAATAAAGTGAACGAGAAAACAGCAAATATTCTTTCCAAAAACCCTGGCTATTATCAACTTAAAGATATGAAAGATATTCTCGCAGGAAAAGCACCCCAAAAAGCAACAAAATTTTCTGTAGAACAGCTCACAGCTTTTGTGCAAGCCGCTCTTACTTCTTGTGAAGTAGAACGAAGTTTTTCGCGCTACAAAGCTTTGCTGAGAGACAACAGGCGAAGAATGGCAACAGAAAACATACGTCACTGCTTAGTTGTGAACTGTGATAGCATAAATGGAGCATTCAGCAATGAGGCAAGCACTTCAAAATCCATAGACTAAACATAAGTTACCTATACCTTATTATTCTGTTAAAATAATCTCAGACTGATAATGCATATTTTGTAGCATATTTATCTATTTTTACGACATAAATGCATACATATTCTTCACCTTTTTAGGGCATGAACCTCCTTTCCCTGGTCATAACTCTCAAGAGCATGAGGAATCAGGAAGTAGGGACAAACAGGTACAGAAGTCAGTGCATCTTTGTTCTGTTTCATTAGGAGCTCGCTTTGTTTATTAGTTGTGGCAACTTTCCTCAACGCAACGGCTTTTTTTAATTTTTACGGCACTTTATAAGAGAAGTGCGATGTGGATTTATATTACTCTTAGTGAAAATTCCTTTTTTGAACTTGCTACACGTGCTTTATCATTTCTAATCCTTCCACACTCAATGCCGATGTTGTTTATTTAGGAAATTTGATTAAATTTAAATTGAGAAATAGAATGAAAATTGAAACGCGTCATGCTGTTGTGTGTGTTAAATTCGGCTTGAAAAGAGTCAGTAAATGCTGTCATAACTACAGTTTACCAGATGACGTAGTAACAAATTGTAACCAGCGAATAGGGATTATAAAGAATGGACACTTCGCGTCGGTACCTTTGATGTAGCCGGACTGATTTCAATGACCTTCAAGCCAGCTAGACCGTGAGATTGTGCTTTCTCCCTAGAGTTGGCGCTGACATCACACCAGATAGCAGTCGACACAGCGGAAATATAACACATATAATTAGTATATCTAGGTACATTATGCACTCAAATAAAATAAATTGGATCCATAAAATAATAAATCCGTCATTAACTGTAATGTCTAGACTCTAGAGTTCCTTTATAATGAGAGTTGAGACGTTGACCCCAACAACAATTTATTAAAATATGTAATGATTTGATAGCACTGAAAATGGAAAAAAAAGAAAAAAAAAAAAAGAAAAGAAAAAACTCTTATGAGAAGTAAAACCATATACCTATAAGTTATTATATTATATACAAATATTAAACTAATTCGATACTTAATTTTATAATGTATTATATTATTTTATAATATAATTTATTATATCTGAAATATAAAAAAAATGATTATTGCAACTAGTTTGCCACTAAGAAAAAAGGAAAAGCTGTTAACGTGAATTTATTTGAAGCAAAGCGTTACTGGATTATGCAATAAGGTAGGTGATGTTTGAATCCTGTGTCTCAACTCTATACTCAATTATTATCTTAGCGTATGCTCGATTACACTAACCTCTAGCGCTTTAAAGTAGAACTAAACGCCGGCACACAGAGAAACAAAACACAGGAAAATTCGCTAAGGGTCCATTCTTTATAATCCTTATTCGCTGTTGTAACCCTTCAGTCATATACGCGCAGCAGAGAGGAGGATGTCATTTTTGAAGAGGAGGGAGAAGGGGAAATGTTATATAAGATAGGATTATTTCTAAATAATGGGACGTATCTATTATTTGTACATTAATACAAATACTCCAATATGAGTAAAATTAATAAATTATATATATTTCGGTGATTTTCTGGTAATTTTTGTACTATTACTTGGTGACATTTGGCTTGACGAGTTGGCAACTATAAGAGCATGCCGTTTTGCACTCGAGGTGGAGAAATGTGCGAGCACAGTTCTTTATCATTATCCGATCATACTTTCTCTGAAGTACGTGGTAAGTCCTGGAGGCGTTGTTACGCACCAAAGGAGTAGCCTAGAGGTCAGATGTGTGAAATTTAAACCCATTTGTTAGAAATCGCGATACTTAATCTGTAGTAAGTTGAAATGGAATTACTGTACCAATAAATGAAAGTGCACGTAAACACGTGATTTATATGTGCGATCAAAGCTATGACGGTTTACTAACAAGATAAACATGAAAGTCGTAATTTAAGAAAGGCTAGAAGAAGAGGGGAAAAGGTACTGCTTGCTTACAAAAGTTTCAGAACGTTAAGTACAGTATTATAAATGAGAGAAGTAGCAACGCAGTGGTTTTGAATTTCCGATGATGTGGGAAGAAACACATACAGTTACAAGTAGAGATGACTGTTACACTTTCTACCAAAAGGACACTCCTTCAAAAGAGCTGATTCACTTTCCTGTGAAAAAAAAAATAAGTTTTTTTTTTTACTGTAAACCCAATCTTTCTGTATTTAAAAGTATGGATTCTATAACAACTTTTTTTTGTTACGAAAGCTGACTGACAAATCCCATTTTGTGTAGGAACAAATTAATTACTCCAGAATGGGTGTACTTAGACTAATGAATTTTGAGAGTTAAATATTATCTCTAGTTATTCTTTCATCCCAATATCTGCCACTTCACGTCCATACTCACTGAATTTCGACCCATTTTCAGTTTTTCAAGGAAGAAATCTAACCTTCCCACACTTGTAGCAAACTTCACAGCTGATTACTGAAAATGAAGGGAATAAGCTGACTGATCAGTGTTATCAACTCCCAATGTTATGATGTAAGCGACAGTGTCGGTCCCTGGTCAATTTGTCGCGAATTTCAAACACAAGAGAATTTTAGAAAATGACAAGGAGAAAAATGTGGAGTATAATGCCTTAACGAACTGTCACAAATAAAAATAAAAAGTAATAATTGCACAATAAACCTTTGATATGTCTAACTCTATCCCAAAATTCACTGGTCTAAGTAAAATCATTCTGGAGTATTTTTTTCTACAAAAAATGTAATTTTTCAATAAGTTTTCATAACAAAAATTGTTATTTAATCCACAATTTGGAAGACAGAGAAACTGAGTTTGCAGTTTTACAGGAATTTGATCCCTGTATAAACATCAGAGGGTTTCACGTAAGTATAAGGACAGGAGTGAACATCACTTTTTAAGGGAGTGTCCTTAAACTTTTGGTAGAACTTGTACATCGCTGGCTAAGAAGTGATACCTCGTATCTTTTGAATTTGGAGATGAATCAGAAAACTGTTTTAAAAATTAACTTTCCTCAGTATAGACAAACTTTTTATGTATGTTTCTGCTTTGAAATATCCTCTACTCAAGGACAAAGTATTAGTTAACTGTTCAATTTTATGAATAACGCAGTTATCCCAAATAATAATGTACGAGTAGTTAAACTAAATGACCATTTCTGCAGATACGAGGTATCACTTCTTAGCTATTGATATTAAAATGCATATTTCTATTGAAGCACCATAATACAGTAAAATCCCTCGTATCCGGAACCCAAATAACCGGCAATACCAAAACAACGGCACTTTTGACTAGGCCAAAAAAAGTCATTAATGCGAAAGGGAAGAGTCGAAGATGTGAGTGAATTGCACATACTGCATATTGTTTACTCTTTACATTGTTCACGCGTGAAAACAGACAGAAAACCCCGTTATGTCCCTGGAGATCGGTAAGCTGTCACTTGGGCCTTGCAAACAATTCACAGAGACGATATCTTCAAACTTACCCCTTGAACTCGCCTGTTCGAAGGAGTGTTGACGAGTCTAAATAGGAAAGTGTGAAATTCTCTGTTCCTACAGCGCGTAAAAGTTTCATTCGAGTGATAGTATATATAAACAAGAAGACATTAGAGATATGTTAAAGAGGTTCAAATCATCGAGCGCTACTTCATCTTCACAGTTATTTTCTCCTTCAAAACCCACTGATCATTACCTCACGTCACCTCTGTTCTAGTACAATGGCTGTTGATTGCATTACTTTTGTATATAAGAAATCTGGGGACTGGGTTCTCCCCTCCCCTTTTCATACTTTGAATAGTAAAAGAACCGAACAGTTGGAAGATTCTGACATTTGTCTCTGTGTCGTGTTGGCTATTGTTATGAGAACGCAAGAGACTGAGAAATCCAACTATTATTAAAGGGATTTAATCTGTGGTTTAAAAGCAATAAATGTTATTACGAGAAAAGAAACAATGGTGCCACCAGTTGTTGGTACCACTAATTGCGGAACCAGAAAGCAACGATCTACCGGTCGGAAGATAGATATAGAAAAAAATAAAAGGTATGTAAAGAAAACAAAAAACGTAATTGTTATTCCAAGTCCACCTCTGTCAATCAAAACTGAACAAGTCCTTTTTCTTACAGTACCTTGAGGGCATTTTCTGTAAGGCAGAATCTGATTTACAATGTTAATTTGTAGATTGTCCCTCAATGTCCTCACAAAATATTACATTCCTAATATTAATGTGAGGATCGATTTAAGTTTTTTTCACTTTCTGAAAAATTAGTATTGATGGACTTGTCTGGTTTTGGACGCAAGCTCCACATCACGATGTTGTTAAGGAACCGATTACCAGTACTTATAAGTAGGCGTAAGCTGATTTCTTTTTCATGTGGCGAAGCTGATATGAGATCTTGTTTGAACTTTAAATTGGATAAGTACAAAAAATAAAAAGGGATCCAATCTCTGTTGGGGGAGGGGAGGGCAGGGCAGACATGAATATCATATTTTCTCGTCAAATATCAAACCCAGGGTCACTTGTTCTCATAGTGCGCTCTAGAAGTGGACATAGCGAATACATAATTTTCTACTATATGCTCTGCTGTTGACGTGGCTAAGTAGGAGTCACGTTGGGATGGGCCGAGATCTTCAAAGACCTTCCAGCTGGCACCTTTACAAGTGTAAATAAGACTGACTATTACATCAGTCCTACTCCGGCTCGTGGCACACGCCTCGATCCCAACGCGGAATTCCTAGCTAGAGTCATTGTGTCTTTCTGTACAAGTTGTCCTTCATGTGATGTGTGATATTAATGGTTCGAGAAGGACAAGGTTTTAAGCAGGTACTTCGTTAATATTTTTGCTACTCTAATTTGCTTATCCCTCTGCAGTTCGTCGTTTACAGCCATTGTTAATGTCTCCCTAATCTGGTTTTCAGTAGTTTCATATTTCATTAAATTTGTCACGTATTTTACTTTCCAAAATATGGAAATATGTACCTATCTTGTGTCTACACTGTTTTTCTAATAATGGTTTATGTTAAAAACCAAAATATATTTAATACAACCAGAACATTCATAATTTTAATTTTCTTCTTCTTTTTTCTGGCTAAGCTTCCCTTTTAATACACACACCACTGCGGATAGAGGAGGAAGATTCATTTGATCGTACACTAGACATTCATAAATATGAATCTCTTTGGTCATGGGATCGGCAGGACCCAGGGCCGCTGCTGAGGCATCACAGGACAATTACAATACAGTGAACAAGCACAAAGTCCCTTGGACAGAAGATAAATTTCATAAGTTTAATATAAGACACAAATCAGATCTCCATGTACCTTCTACTAGTCTCAGCTGTTATACAGTCCACTATTCGTGCATTACCATCTTCAGTGCATCGCCTAATTGTCTTAAAGATTTTAAGGGCCAAAAGAAAATGTTTAGACCACAATTAACAAACTTTCTCTATACTTATACTTTTCACTTAGCTGATGAATTGTTTATGGTTGTAAATTGAATTAATCTACTTGCTTACTTAGTTACTTACAAATGACTTTCAAGGAACCCAGAGATTGATTGCCGCCCTCACGTAAACTTGCCATCGGTCCCTATCCTGAGAGAATGATCGCTGATTGGTCAGTTTCATTTCGAATAAAGCGAAAACTAATTTATAAGCTAGCGCCTAACCTGACTAACCTACCCCCCTTTTTATGCTAGGAAGGATTTTTCCAAACGAACTACGAGCTTCGGTTTCAGGAAATTAGGTAAATTATTCTTCTTCATTCCCCTTCTAAGATGAACATGGAACGGACTTGCCAGACCAGTATTTGTAACAGGTTTTTTTTTTTTACATTTCAAATACCACTTTTGTATTTTTTTGGGCATTTTTGCATTATAGTACCTGTATATTTAGTTGAAATACATGCAGAACTATTAGAAAGGCGATTACCATACAAAAACACAATTTTTAGGCATATATAGGATATATACATCTCGATTACACAACTTTTAACACTATATCACTTCGGAATATGTATTATATGTCTTCTTTCTTTCCAGGTGCGATAGAATTTAACACAAGAAAGACACATAATACATATTCCATTTATTGGAGTTTATGGTTCAATTTAGGCGTTTTAGATCATATAGGATTTTAATAGGGAGATCCTGTGACTACATGAAGTGTAGAGATATGTCTAGGACAGCGGTGACCAAAACTCGAGCTGCAGTGATTACATACGACAGACAGCCTATGAAGTAAGGAGACAGAGGAAAGGTACTTGGCATGAAAACTACAACCAGTGGTGGTTCCTGTACTAACATCTTGATCAATCCCGCGGATAAAAATCTCAAGCTTTGCTGTATCACTAATGTCACTGCTGTTATCAAGACCCAATGAATAATATACAATTTTTCTTTTTTCTTTTTCTAACCTTCCTCTTGAATATAATCAGGAATTTTCTAAATTCTTCTCCCGTTTCTAGGTCGAGAAATTCGTAGTTTTTTCAAAATTAAAATCTTCTTATGGACAAGTTATTTAAGCTTTTGAGAAATTCTGTTCTATTAAAAGGCTCTAGAGCACGAGATATTTCAAACCCCATTAGGTACCTGACTTCCTTACATTTATTTATCTCATCTTTCTCTTCCTGGCTATGATTTAAGACATGTCAATTCCTGCCGTTTAACGGTTCGTTGGCACATTATATTGAATCAGTTTTTCTACAATATTAGTACTAAATGAATAATTAATAAATAGTTACCCTCATTTAAAGATTAAGAAGATTAAAATTGAGATAAAACCTAATCATTTTATTTATCTTTCTAGGGAGAAGATGTAAAAATATCAATATTCTTGCACGTACAGAAGAATTATAGAAACACATACTTATAATAATAATAATAATAATAATAATAATAATAATAATAATAAATTATTCAGCGTGGAAATTAATGTTTCTATATACTCTTAATTGAACCGTTGAGCAAAGTAAACATATTACATTTTGTTCGACAGAACAACAAAAAATTTCTCCTCATTCTTTACGAAACCACCTCTAACTGCTTGGAGAGACAGAGTTTGCAGAGCGACATGATACCGCCACTGCTTGCCTTCAGTACGTGAAACACACAGCAATATACAGGAAACTCCTCGTACCCGTTCGAATGTCTGTGACTACACAATGTAATCACGACACCCGCTTTGGTCACCGCTGCACAGTGTGCAATTTTCCCAATCTAGGTGGACAAAAATCAAATTTCGACTCGTTTAGTTTGGCATAGATGAATATGAATTCATGCTCTTTAATGTTTGGAGAATGTTGTGACGGATAGCTTTTACTGTTTTATCAGGAGCAAGCTATTTTTAGAAGGGTGGGAACACTGAGTACTCCCTTGCATTTCTCGCTCCGGTTCAGTCGTAGCCAAAGTAGCTTACTGTGTGGGCGAAAAAGTGCCAGCTGATAGTTATTATTTGTATTCTGAGACATGGAATCTGTTCAGACAGGTATGTTCTTACTAATGATACTTCAGTTTTTAGTTTGTAAATTAATATTCTTCTTACAATAGGGTTTAAATATTACAATTGAAAAAAAAATATATTTTTTCAAGTTCTCCAAATATAATCGGAGTTTTAGTATCTCCGGTCACGTCCGGTTACGACAATTCTTATAGCATTTAATAAAACAACATTTAGAGTGTTGAATCCTTATTTCAAAGTTTGCGCGTTCTTGCGCATTCATCAGCAATTAATTGTTTTCAGTGGCGGCGCACACGGTAACGCGGCGGCAACTATTCCATGTTTGGCTAAGCAGTAAAGAATCACGAAATGACGAAATTTTTAACCACTGTGTGAATGCTTTAAGCCTACAAAATTGTTCACATGACATTGAAGTTCAGATTAAAAATACATTGGACACATTTTTATCCAATCTCAAGAAACGGTGGACAAATCCATAGTAACGAAAGGAAAAATGTAATACAAGAAAAATTCAGAACTGATATGACAAACCTCAACCAGGTCGTGGCACCAGTAACGATGGTAATACTGCAAGAAGATTCTTCAGAAATTCAAAACAAAGTAGTGATATTACTGGAATTAATGCAGAACTTATACGACGATTCTGTGTGATTATGGAAACAATAGCAAGTGGTTACGATATAAATTTAGAAGCATTCAGATTATACACAGCAGAAACAAAAATACTCTGTATGGAATTATATCCCTGGTAGGCCTATTTCATGCCGGTAACAGTTCACAAAATTTTAGTTCACAGCACAGAAATAATAAAATCTTGCATATTATCCATTGGACAACTTCCTGAAGAGGCACAAGAAGCAAGGAACAAAGATTTGAGAAAGTTTAGGGAAGGGCATACAAGAAAGAAGTCAAGAATATCTACAAAATCAAGATCTTTTATCAATGTTAATGGTGTCATCTGATCCCCTCATTTCTTCATTAAGAAAACTGCCCGTGAAGAAAAGTGGGAGCTTATCACCACAAGTGATTAATCTGCTACTGCCCAGTCCACCAGTAAGCAGCTCGGCAACGTCAGAAGCATCTGGCGATATTTCCAGTGAAACCGATAGTGAATAAAGCATGCCTGTAAATTAGCCTATATATTTATTAGTGTTATAATTTTTATTCTAGACAAGTAACAGCAGATCTATTGTCTGTTGTATATATAACTCTTCATTACGGCATAAAATAATATGACTGATTTAAAACAAATCTTTTGTTTAAAGAAATTATTGTAAATTCAAATCATTTCGCACATTTGTGTTATAAAGTGTATTATTTATTTTGCCATATCACTTTGAGTGAAGTAAAACTTAAATAATTCACTACAAGAAATTATGAAACTGAGAATAATGTTATAATATGCAAATTAACTTTCAGTTAAATATTTAATTCGAATATTAATGTTCCTGGCATTGGGTCAAAATAAATAAATTAATTAATTAAAATCAATTATTTCTTTAACTGAAGTGGTTCAAAATATATTCTGTCCTGTTGCAACACTTCAAATATTTCAATATTTAATACACACATTAATTTTAATTAGGCGTACAATGTGTCCTGTGGAAAAGAAAATAATATTTTCACTCTTATTTAAGGGAATTTATAAATATCATTTTACAATTAAACATTAAATTCTACATTGGACAAAAATGTCATATCAAGAACTTATTTTCAGTGTAATATGTTCATTAAAAACAAATATATACTTCCCACCCTTATGTGAAAGGGTTGATTTAATCACCCGAGTTAAATCAAAATTGATTAAGTAATATGAATTGTCCATCTATGCTATGTTATAAAAGGATGTGTGTAAATTATAAATTTACTTGTGTATGAAATATTTGTTTGTATGATTATGTCTGTTTATTCCACATTGCTGTAGTATGTATCATAATATTTTTTGACTTATGGACGCTATATGTATTATTTCATGTCAAATTCTATGTTATTGCTATTCAATTACGTTTCGTATTTACAGATATCATTTTTTTTATGTATTTCGTATAATTAAGCGCTTTCTATATGTTTGATGTAGACTTCTCATGTGTTTGTGTTGATAGTTGTAACTGTCGTAAAATTAAGTTTAAATTTCTCTTATTCACAACATCGACAGAAAAAAAAAAATGTTAAAAATGTATTTATATTATATTATCTCAAGTATATAGAAAACTTTAACCCTAATATACTCGTATAAAATAGGGTTTTTTATGTGGAAAAAAAAATCTTTCTATGGTTGATATAAACTTGAATATAAAGTTTCATCGAAATCTGACCAAAGGAAAGTGAGAAATTAATTTTGTCCAGCTAGATTGGGAATATTGCACACTGTGCGCTGGTCTAGGACGTAGCAAACAAAGCAGGCCCGTTCCCTACTTACAAATTTACCTTCCATAGCTACTAGTATTGCTCTAGTTTCGTTCGTTGATATTTTCATGTTATACGATAACTTTTTAGGACTGATGAAGTCATCAAAATCCGGGCCCTAATAATTATGATTTACTCATAAAATTCACAATTTATCGTTATTATAACTTTACTTACAATAGTAATTAATTCAAACTACTACGCGTTCAATGTTACATTACAGCTGAGCAGTGAAGTCGCCACTGTCGTATGCAAGACATCTTAAGGTTGACGCTCACTGGCACGAACCGACCGGAACGGAACGAACCGGAAATATTCTGCGAGAGACGTATGCATGTATTTTAAACGGCAAACGCTCATTTGTCCGAACGGAAGCAACCGGCTGCCGGTCCTGACGGACAGGGTTCTCGCGACACGACCCTAGCGGAATTTCCGAGACGGCTGATGACGATCGTCAGCATTCGTATGTCTTCGCTGGTCTTCGGAGAAAAGTGTGTTGGCTGTTCTCAGTACTTTCCCACTCAACATGTGCTGGTGCTTTGTCCAGACAGATTATTCTTAAAATGGGTGATGAAAAGTTAATTTTAACAGTGCTAATCGCGCTTCTGTGCTGATTGGCCTTCGAAATGTGATGTTTCCCTTTATTATTTCAGGTGCTAATAACAGATGAAGTTTTAAACATTTTTCTTCGCTCATACGAAATTACTAAAAAAAACCATTACTCGATCTTTACACAAATCTGGGAAAAGATGGTTAAATTAATCAAAACACTTTTTTATAATGTTATGACTAGAGCCCGGATTGTATGTAATTACATATTCCGTTCCTACATATTATGTAGCTATAAGGAAAGCTAAAAGTCCCCGAATCATATTAAAGGGATCATTATTCCGAAGTTTTAAATGTTTTTACATATTTTGGTGCAAAATAAATATTTTGGCATATATTATATATTTTTACATATTTTGAAGGATATTGCATATTTTGAAAGAATATATACATTTTTTCACCAATTTTCTCTCTACGTAATTAAGTTATTTTTTAAAATTGTTTATAAAGCTTATCCCTTCGTCTCTAGTGCATAAATATAATTTAATAATTGAAAATAATAACGTATTCTGTCAAAAAATGGACATCTCTTTGCAATGCTAATAGTTTGTAGGCTATATCCCTAGAGAAGTAACGGTAAAGTAGGTACAAATACCAATGCGAATGGTGGGTCTTTGTACTGCTAACGTAGTGAAGGAAAGAATGAAAATTCCCTGTGGGTATGACCGTTTCGCACAAACACCCCCAATCAGTTGCTCTAAAAGAAAACAATAGTTTTTCTGTTTTTTTTTTCTTTAAGAAACTTATTTCAGCATCAGGTAATACAAGTAGCAAGCCTACTGCCATTCGCATCCAAGTTAAAAGACGATTTCAATTGACGATTTCTTTACTAAAATGGTAAAATCGTGCAGTCCAAAGTGTGTGACAAACGCATTGGGTGCTCCATGAAGTCACAATTAGAATAGCATTTAAAAATTGGACTTCATGTGAGAAATAAAAAACGTGCTCCGTCGAAAAGAAACAAGTTCTTCTTACACAAGTGGTGCTGAAACATTCGTCTTCTACAAGTGAATTTAATAAAAATTTGTGCATGGCATTGGTTGCTGCAAACATACAGTGGTATAAACTTGGAGTTCCAAAGTTCCAAGCATTCCTACGCAAATACTGCAACTTCAATATTTCGCATGAATCAACACTCCGGAAAAAATATTTCAACACCAGCTACATTGACACAATGGAAACGATTAGAGATGGACTTGATGATTCCTACGTATGGGTTGCCGTTGACGAGACGATCAATGACCGCAGAAAATATGGAAAAATATTTAGTTATTAATTGCGCCTCCAAACAATAATTAAATGAGGTTCAATCACATGTGCACCTGTAATTTTTTATTAGTGTGCAAAAATACATCTAATACAGCTTAGATTTTAAATTACCAACGTTTTTTTTTATTTATCACATATTTATCTACATACTTCGTCATTTTTAGCTTCATATTTATGTAGTCTACATAGTTCTCATTTTCACATTACATAAAATCCGGGCTCTAGTTATGGACCCATATTTTCTTTTTTCTTTTTTTCTTCCTCATCAGCTAAAGACTCGGTAAAATAAAATAATCTTCGGAACTACTATCCCACTCCATGTTTAAACCAGACTGCCTGTCGACTGTACCGGAATATTCCGAGCAGTGAGCGTCAGAGCTTCCGCGGAAGACGGACTGCTGTAGATTTCCGTTCCGGTCGGTTCGTGCCAGTGAGCGTCAACAACGGAGCTTGCAGCATTGAAGGGTTCAAGCATTGTTGAAGGAGAATGACGCAGTCTGCTAGTTCGTGGAATCAACACCGGTCAATTTACAACGGACGGTAGTATTTATAGCGCGTCTTTAATATAAATGCAACATCTATTTAAGGGAAACGTTTCTGTACACTATCTCTCGCATTCCCATTACGGATCTCGTCTGTACTTCAGGCTTTATAATGTAAACCAGCTTCACAGTTTTAGAACCACTGACGTAGACTTTCTAACATGTGTAGCTGACGTGTTATCGCACCGTTATCATTTGCAATCTTCCCTGCACTAGACTCAGTCCGTTTCAAAGTACAATGATCAACCATGTTTACAGTATTATATGCGTAAATCTGTTATTTAAATTGTGTTGAACTGTCTATTCGACTAATCTCATGTTAATCAATGGCTCTTAATCTACTTCAGTAAGTACTCTTTGAAAGTAGCGTTTCTTTAATAAATAGAAATAATATGTAACTGTTAAGATTCGAAGGATTTTGTGTTACGTGATGGACAAAGTCATCGTGTGAGAGGTACGATTATCCAAGTACTTCGATTATCCCTGTTGTTATAATTTCACCATTGCTTCCTTATCATTTTACCGTCTTACATTTACTGAATAGGCACGATTGTATAATAAATCGTAGACAATATATCTGTCTTTAATTACTAACCATGTTCTCATTAATATATTCGTATTGTGAAGCAATGAAAAATAATAGTTTTAAGAAGAGATTTTCGTGTTACAGTCATATTATTTTAGATTCGTTTATCTTCCTAAGTCACATTTCCACGTACTTCCTGCTGTAATCTGTACGTCAGAATCAGTGGCGTACGCAGAATTTCGTCAAGGGGGTTATTATTAAAATTGTTTACAATTTGCATTATCGTTATTTTAAATTGTGTATTATTATTATTATTATTATTATTATTATTATTATTATTATTATTATTATTATTATGTTACGGTATGTTTATTAATATTATGCTTTGCTGTAATAGAACATACTTATGAATACCTGTATCCTTATAAAATCTTTGAAGCGTAATTTTTCACAGCCATCCAAATTTTAACAAATATAATTTACGTTTAATTTGGATTATTATTGCACTTACACAATTATATATAAGTATATACAGGATGTTTCCGGACTAGTGTTACAAACTTTCAGAGATGATGGGGAAGGGCACATGTATCAATTTGAGATAAGGAACCCTGGTCCGGAAATGAATTAGTCTAAAGTTACAAGCAAAAATAGTTGTGTGGAAATAAAATAATTTTATTCCTCTGTACATTTTATTTATGTGTATTTATCTGTACATCTTACACATACTGTATTCATCTGACGTTGTTTACGTTGTCTACTTACAGTATTCCATTCAGTGCGCTGTCTGAGGGGTGGGGACAGGAAACTACACTAAAGTAATGCAGATGGTGTAATGTGTAACGGACATGGTCGGTCCTGATATGCAGGTCTGTAGACAGCAGTGTATGTGTAGGCCCACAAGTTGCAGTGTCCAGTCGATCAGTCCTAGTGAAATGGAGGAGTACACGAGAGCGGAATATGCAGACATGATTTTCGAATACGGATGAACCAATGGGAACAGTAGACAAGCTCACAGATTGTATCGGGACAAGTGCCCACGTAGGAGACATCCGGCCCATACCATCTTTCCACGACTGTTCCAGAGGTTAAAGGAAGGAGGGCACGTGGTGCCAAACTACAATTCCATTTCCACACAACTATTTTTGCTTATAACTTTCGACTCGGTCATTTCCGGACCAGGGTTCCTTATCTCAAATTGATACATGTGCCCTTCCCCATCATCCCTGAAGTTTGTAACACTAGTCCGGAAACACCCTGTATGTGTATGTGTGTGTGTGTGTGTGTGTGTGTGTATATATATATATATATATATATATATAAAGTAAACAGTTATTTGTATATGATAGGTAAGACACTTTATATAAGAGGGAAGTCCATGGAAACAATCAAATATATTGAAATAAATTTAATTAAACATAATAATGGCACATGGAACTCTTCAAAGATGAAGAATGAAACTATAATGATGCATATATTGAAGGAGGGGTGGAAGGACTATGTCTTATGTCGATGTAGATTTTATTACTCTGACAATGAAACATTAGAGAAGAGAAAACGATTATGGATAAAAGAAATACATCTAAGTATGTATTTTTTTAAGTCCGCGGGGAGGTTCAAACCAGGATTTAAGCCACAGCTGCATATTTGTCGCATTTTGGTACTCTACTTCTAAAAATATGGCAAACTTTGAATGTAAATGTGCAAAAATGCGACAACCACATTGGATTTCAGAATAGAAGATCGTAATAGAAAAAATTAAATCAGAGATGTTTGAACTAATCTGAATTTAAATGAAATTAAGGGTTCAGAGCCATAGTGGGCCAAGTGCCATTTATTAAAAGCGGAGAAAGCAAGGGTTAAAGTTAAGTGAATACCATAGTTTAATGAATATTGACATATCATTTAGTTTTATTATGTATACTTTATATTACTTGCTATATGTTTCATTAAATTGTGGTAACCACTTCATTTTAGCCTTTCTTTTCTTCATTTTTAATATATGGCGCTTGGCCCACTATGGCTGTGAACCCTTCAAATGCTAATGGCACGGGCAATATTCAAAAAGGCATTGAGCAATAGATGCTTAGGAATGGATTTCAAAGAGTTGGTGCAATTCATGTACGTAAGTTAAGTGAACAATTTTTTCTAATTGATTTATATAATTCCATCGCATACTGTGAACTGTGAGCGAGAATAGTACCATGAACCTTGTAAAAACTGGAATTAGAAACCGCCTTTTAGTAAAAAGAGTTAGCACTCTGCTAACAATCATCTTGAAGGGCCTACTCATAAAGAATTTCAGTGTTTAATGTGCCCATAAAATAACGTATTTTAATGTTATGTAAATTCAGCAGTATTTGATTCTAAACATACTTACTTGTAATGATTTACTTACATAAGTTTATCTAGAGCGTAGTAAGATGGATTGAAAGCAATAAAACTCCAAGAAACAAATTACATAACTTTTTATTTCTGCATACTTTATTAATTTTATATATCTGTAGAACTATTTATAATATTGCACAAGCTATTCGCAATTTGCACAAATATAATTTTCCATTTGTGCATTTTTGCGGCAATTATTTATTTTCTATCTTAAACCCTGATTCAAACCCCTCTCCCTTGCGTACGCCCATGGTCAGAATTATTAACAAAGAAGTCCACCGCTGTGAAGTAACGGTTAGCATGCTTCACCATGAAACGAGCAGGTCTGGGTTCCAATGCTGGTTGGAACAAGTTATCTGGTTGAGATTTTTCCGGGATTTCCTCTCAACCCATTAATAGCAAATGCTGGGTGACTTTCGTCGCTGGACCCGGGATTTACTTCGCTGACATCACCTTCATTTCACTCAGACGTTAGATAACCATCACAGTTGATAAAGCGTCGTAAAATAAACGGTTATAAATTATTAACAAAGAAGGGTGGTTTCAACCTCATACATATACCTTACCCCAGCCATTAACCACACGATTTCTGATATGGCAAGCTATAGGCTTAAAAAAAACTTCTGTTAACCGACAACAAAATTTGAGCACAAAACGAGCAAAAATCCATTATACAGAGTGGAAAGAGACCGATGCACCAAAATTTAAGAGGCTATTGTACATGTTTATATATATATATAACTTTTATTACACTTTTTCTTCGATAAAACATTGTTAAGCAGGTAAAAATAGTCTTTGTGCAAAATGTTTGCAGCTCTCTATTACGGTAACGGCCCGAGGGAAATGGCTGATACAAGCAGATGGGTAAAAATAATCTGAATAGTTAGTACCTTAGTATTTTTTTTTTTTTTTACAAATTAAACCATTTAGCCGTGAATTTAAATTGAATAATTGCGAAAATCGTTAAAATAAATCTTGCAACGTAGTGCACTGTCGAGTGCGCGAGACGGAGTACAGCAGAGGGGGAGGAGAAGGTAAGGCATGGGTGGCCGAGCCTATTAGAGTTATTGCATTAGCCGTGATGTTGCCAAATGCATCATAGAAACATAACTATTTCCTCTAAAACGGTGAATGTTAGAAAAAAAAACTTATTTAGATTTTTCAAACCTCTCTCCATGATCTATTACCATTTTCATTTTGATGCAGTGGTTACCTTCCACTTTGTATATCTTTTTTAAAGTTTAAGTAGGTCTATTCAGTAGATCCCGCTCTCCAACAAACAAACAAACAAACCCAATGTTAAAATAATTTTAAAATAGGTAACAACGCGGATATAATTGAGGATGATGGAATAAGAAGTAAGAGTCTTAGAAAGTACTACGAGACAACTTGCTGCAAAGAGATTATATCCACCAGAAATTACACACAATTCTCTGGGGATCGAGCTCGTCAGTCGATTTAGCTCCAACTGGTTTAGTATCATAAGATAAACAATATTAAATTTAAACAAACAGAAAAGGAAGTTTATTTATGTATAGATCTTGCCTTCCCTATGTGATTCACGCCTTTTATAATGTTATGCATAACAGGAAAATCTTTGTTCTCAACGAAAATAAAGTTGTACATTCTTATCTTGAGTGGTCTGGAGAGTAAGCAAGATAAGACATCAGTTCAAGGTTGCTGTGGCGCGTTCCACTTTTACATTCAACTCTTCCATGTCGTCTTTGTATTTCAACTCAGTCCCTTATGAAAGGATTATAAATTTTTATTTTAGAGGTAGGAATCGAAACCTTGTTGGTTGAATTCTTGAGCTGCACATCGTTTCAGACCAGGGCGTAAAGATTTCAGATAACTTTCGTTCTAGTCTTTTTGAATGGATTGTGGTGAACTTGAATGTTGACATAAATAAGTGCGAAACAGAAAAATGTAGTTGGTTAAAAAGATATTTGAGTTACTACAAATTTCGTAGGTAATATTCAATCGGAATGAATGAAGACTCCTAAACCTTGTTCACATATGGACATTACGCTGGCGTCGAAAGTGAAACACGGTTTTTCCAACTATTAGACACATTATGTACACCAATTAATGACAGCTCTATCAACGAATGTGTGTATGTAATGTATGTATGTATGTATGTATGTATGTATGTATGTATGTATGTATGTATGTATGTATGTATGTATGTAAATGCATAATGTTCTGCCCAAGAGCAGGTCTTTAACTGCAAACCCAGCATTTTCCATTCTTTGCTTTCCTCTTAATCTCCCCTATGATACATATACCTTAACGTTGTCTGTCAGCTGATATCTTTTGCCCCGAACTCTTCTCCCGTTCACCATTCCTTATATGTAGCCTAAGTATATTATATTCCTACTCACTAGTCCCCTACAAATATCGCAAATTTGGGATAATAGTATCTACCCAACTATACGCTTTTATGTCTTTTAGGTTAGGATATATTATATAATACGTTTTGTGTGCAATTTTCATTTTAATATGTGTGTTCTTTTAGAGAGTAGTTGGAGAGGAGAGTGAAACCTACAAAGTAGGACTTGTTTTAGGTACAAAGCACGTACGGTGAGAAGACCCTGCATTGGATTTTAGAGAAAACTATGATAATATAAAAATCTGTATCTATTTATAATATTACTCAATAAATCCATCTTCTATCTATAAAAATTAACAAATTAGGCCTACACCGAAATAAAAGAAATCACTGCACTCGCACACCTACTGGCACTTATGCCAGAAATAGTTTGATATGTTTATATATTTTTTATTGTTATTTATGTACAATGGCTGGAGAGGGCGTCCTACGCATATAAGACCCTAAAACGGCCTCTGGCTAAAAGCCAGAAATGTCAATAAAATACTGCAACTGCAGCTGCTGCTGCTGCTGCTGCTGCTGCTGCAACTACTGCAACTATTACTACCAACGAGGTTCAGTTCCGAGTATCTTATGAGAAGTAGTATTGCTGAAACTACGAAAAGACTAAGAAAACCGTTTTGTTTTTAGCCGGCCGAGCTCGCAACCAATGTTAGAAAAAAGCTCGCAGATTTCAGGAATTCTTAATCATCTTTGGCTTACTGTATTTCTCTAATAATTCATGACGAGTTTGATTGGGAAATTTACATACTGTAGTTGGGAGGGAAAGAGAGTTTATCTATACTGAATAAAATAGCAAATAGTAGAGGACGTTACCGAAGTTGAATATTGCTGCTTTTATATGAAGAGTTCACTGCAAGAATGATGGATGTCATTTGGAATACATTTTTCAGGAGAAGCAATTGAAAGTTTGAAATGCTTAGCGCTCAAAGCTTAACTGTGATTTTTCCGATCATTACTGCACAATGACTATCAGTGTTAATGCCATATAACACTCTATGCACATCTATATGTCTTAAGCTATGCATTAACAGTCTTGGTTCATTTTCGACAAAAAAGTGACATCCATCATTCTTGCAGTGGACTCTTCATATATAATACACTCGTATAACCACTCTAATTATGGATAGATTGATCTAAATAACTTATTATTACCGTTATTACTATAAATACAAGATGAGAGACCTGCAAGATTCTCAGTAGAACAGTACTAATTTATGAAAGTGAGGGCTGGACCATTAGGAAATAAGATTAACTTAGAATTAACACAGCTGAAATGAAATTCTTTAGGACTGCTAACTACAGCTTAATGGATCACAAGAAGAAACGAAAAGGGAAACATTGGTTCCAAAGTTAAAGTTGAATAACTTATGTAATGCATTTGTATACGTAGGTCTATTTTTTATTTCAATAAATATTAGTTATAAAATAAATACATTTATGATAATGAGTTACCGTGTACAGTACCTGATTTTCTACACATTTATTCAACAACTTCACCGAGTTCGACGTTTTGATTTACATTACAAGTAAATGTAGGCTAAGGTAATTGAAATAGTCGTAAATGATAAATACGGAGTTCATACAGAAAGACTTATCCACATTTTTGGCGTGGATTAATTTACATGGACATTATATCGTATAGACATTATAACATGCATGAATATTCCGTCTAGTAATCTCACGATAATTTTTCGTTGCTTCCTTCAAGTAACATGACCATTGGAAATATCTCCTAATATACGAAAACAGCTTTGGGAAGGGTGTTTTCAGATTACTTCTATTTATCTTGCATTCATTCTAGTATTTAATCATTAACTATTATCCCTAAAATGGAACAGTTAACAACGTCGTACTGCCACTGTGATACAGTACGTCCATTGATGTGATGATCGACTAAATCCATTCATAAGAGAGAGGTTGGAGTAGTTTTCAAACAGTTCTCAAACCATCACTAACTAGGTGCAGAAATAAACCTTATATTAATCAGAGACAGAATATACTAAGCCTGTAACCTGGTGTTTAGCTATACTCTGTACACAGCTAATCTGATTCCATTGGGTCGGTGACCAAACGCTGGACTCTACTGATAATGTTTGCAGTTCCATCCTTGGACCTTGTTTGTCAAGATTCTTCTTTATTAAGTTAGACATGAATCAGTGAGCCGAAGAGTCCTAATAATCGTTTAGTCATTGATCCCTAGCATTTCTGCGAATCCAGCGCGTACTGGATTTTATTGATAATCATAGTATTACTCGATCAAGGGCAGTGGAGTCCTGCAGCCCGGAGACGTGGCGCTACTGTTCCTGCGTCCGTAATGCCGCATCGCGATAGTTCACACCACGCCCGCGCTCTACTAGCCTTGGTCGAGTAATAGTAAACAATTGTTTTTTAGCACAGAACCAGGTTAACATCTGCACGTCTTCTATAAACATGACAGTGTTTTAGATTATACTTCAACTGCTGTATTGCTGGTCAATATTAGAAAACACGAGGTTTGTAAGGTTTGACGTATGTTTATATTGACGTCAAATTGAGGAGAGAAATGAACTCCACTCCTTAGAGTCATCACAAACGGCTAAACCAACTTGGTTAACCTAATGAAGTGGATTGCTTCAACGAAACTGTTGTTTTTTCTATTTGTTTCAATTTAAGACAAAATTCCTCCAATCTTTAAAATACCATTCTTTGTGGTAGTATTTAGTGGTAAATAAATGCCACAATAAACCCCTTATTAATAAGATAAGGGTGTGAATAGATTTTTCTTCCTCGTTATAATTTTTATATGTTGGCCTATTGATTTTGTGTGTTGAAATATGCATTTACTTATTCATGTAGGGTGCTCTTAAATTGTACAGTTCATGAAGTGTTCGTCAGACAATAAAAAATAAAGAAAATATGAAATTATATTGGCAGTTAATAGAACAAAATATTAATATTTTGTTAACGACCTTAACCGCCACTTACACGTCAGCCCGCGATTTTCTCTATACGTTCTCTATGTTAGATGTCGAAGTGTTGTGAACCTGAGTTCCTAACGGTTCTAATACACTCAGTGCCATTGGTAAATTTTAGTACATATAAGTCCTTTGTTTAGTTATAAGTGAAACCAATATGTTTATGAAAGTAAAGGATGGAGGGTGGAGGGGGGAGGGGGAGGTGTGGGGGGGGAGAGAGAGAGACAGAGAGAGAGAGAGAGGTATGTTTAAAGAAACATAAATCGTCCGGCCTTAAATAAGGATGACTACGAGGATCCGGAAATTAATCGCAATAATATAATGAATTAAAGATGAATATTGTTGTAAAAATGAATTGTAATAATTAAGCACTGTTGCAATGGAATGAAATTTACTGGAGGGGGCGCTATGGTCCAGTACTGCGACCTGTTACGATCTATTCCGCTAACCCTCAAGCTAGGCGCATTCCCAAACCCACACCAGCTGACTACACTAAGGTTCGCTGCGTACCCAGGTTTCGAGCAAGCAACCAACTTCGTCCGTAGGCCAACCCCCTACGTGCGTCGCGAGCCGGCGATCGGAGAATGCTATGGAATGATAACGAAATGGAGAAATGGTAACGGAATGATATAGATGCCTAATATGGGGAAAAACGGTAGAACCCCGAGGAAACCTCAACTGCAACCTTGTCCGCCACAAGTGTCACTATGAAAAATCCCAGACCTAACCGAGATTCGAACCAGGACCGCCTGCGTTACAGGCTGCAGGTCTGACCACTCAGCCATCGCAGGGATATTAAGCATTGTTAACATTAATTATAATATAAAATCTTAAAAGATAACCTTAAAATTAAATTTATAAATAAAAGATTTTAGTTAAAATTAGCATATGGCATACCCTTAATTAAAAACTTCTGAGTAGTATAAATGGAATTGTATAGCCTAAACTGCAGGAAATATTTAAGAATTTGGGTGATATATATATTTTTTAATTTCAAAAGATGGTATTGATAATTATTTTAGAAAATTACACCTGTACGTAAATTTTGGTAAAGAATCCCGAGCGCCATTGCTGACCATTTGAAGACTGAGATATAATTAGCATTTAAATAGAACACGATCTCTTCCCTCTCAGCTGTCTTATCTCACCGCACCGTGTTGAATCATGTAAGTTGTAATCTATTTTTACATGTTGCCAACGAATGAAATTATAATATATTGGCTTATTAAAAACAGTGAAGGTTATTTTATTTTCAAAGAAATTTGTTTCACTTGCTTCGCTATTGTTTCTGTGAAAAATTAAATAAACAGCGATTGAAGCTATTCTTGATTCAGTGTTTTTCTTAATCTGTGGTAAAAATAATGGTTTTACTCTATAAAATACGCAAATTGGCCGTATTCAGAGTTGTTATGAATGTAATACCGGTATAGACTACAGAATATAGATTGCTCCAGCGCACTGAGATGATTCATAATTAATCAAATTGTAATAATTGTGGAGGTTTGTTAAAGATTTGAAGATATTCCACAAGATTTTTTTAATGCTATTCATTATTTAGAAGAGAGGCTACTAATGACAGAGGGAACCTTATCTGATTATTTTGAAATTGGTTTATACCTGAATAAACCTCATTTTTATATGAACAAAACTGTATTATGATTTTTCTAATAAAGTTAGATGACTTTCAAATATTTCTCGAATTTCAGCAACCCTATAAATATAATGTATAAAATGAACGCTATCCGAGACAGTCGACAGGTTCCGCTGAAGTAGCGCATCTGGAATTTGATTCGTGCTTATGGTTGCGAAATTCTGACGTCAGTCATTAAATCTTATAATTATCGTTGACGTCATTCTAAAGGATAGTAATTACAAGAATGAAGTTACATATTGAAACACGTGTAAACGTGATGGTAGTATAGGTCGCTGATTTTTCCATAGTGGCAAGCTACATACATTTTAGTAGCTTATTACGGAGAAATTAAGGACAAAAATGGGCTCTCTTGCTATAATTATTAATACACAAATTCATAATCTTAATAAAATTAAACCATAATCTCAAATTGCCATTACGATTTTTATACTGTAATTATTAACGATAAATTTGAGAAAATTTTGCACTTTTATTAAATTTCTATGCTACTGACTAAATTTATTAAAATAACCACGATAACTTACGAACAATTGAATTCAAGTTATATTTCTCCAAAGACT
The DNA here is from genome assembly GCF_040183065.1 of Periplaneta americana. NCBI lineage: Eukaryota > Metazoa > Arthropoda > Insecta > Blattodea > Blattidae > Periplaneta > Periplaneta americana. The sequence continues at coordinate 100,615,203 of NC_091131.1, read as the reverse complement.
TTTCCAAAGCTCTAGACAGACGGCTCTCTTTACGAAAGTAATCGACGTCATGAAGAAGATGGCACATACTTCAGCACACATTCTGTGTATTTTACAATAGTTCAGTCCCTTACCATGTACCAAGGATGTTCCTCTTTATAATTTACTTTTTTGAACTGTGATTCGAAAGACATCGACACATAAATTGAGTCATCGTTATCCTCCGGAATGTGAAGATAATCTCTTTACATTGCACACAAAATAAGGCTGGTCCACAATAAACCAGGAACGGAAACGAAAATGGAAATATTGTAAAAATAAATATATTTAAATGTGAGCATTCACAATTAACTTTCCCGTTCTCGGGCTCCGGCAAGCTTCTCATTAATTGTGAATGCTCACTTTTAAATACATTTATTTTAACAATATTTCCGTTCTCGTTCTCGTTGTTACAGTTCTCGGTTTATTGTGGACAAGCCTATACACTTTGAAATGTCAAAAATTTGTTTTTCATTTTTAATGTGTCATTTTACGACGTTTTTATCAACCTCTGTGGTTATCTAGTGAAGATAATAAGATGATAATGCCGACGAAATGAGTCCAAGGTCCAACTCCAAATGGGTTGAGGGAAAAACCCCGGAAGAGCCTCAACCAGGTAACTTGTCCCAACCAGGATTCGAACTCGGGCCCGCTCGTTTTATGGTTAGACACGCTGACCGTTACTCAACAGCGGTGAACTCAAAATGTTATCTGACAATTCAAGAACTTCAGAGTTTAAGTGGGAGGGGGGGCACAGGTTCGATTGCCAATATCATGGATCTTCTCCAATGATATAATCATTCTAGTTGCAATATGGCCATGGGACCATACTTCTTCTTAGGTTCAACAGCTTTCATAGGCCAGAACCACCCCAGTGGTTCTTTTTCACTGACCCCTGTTCTGTGCTCTCCTTTTCCTTTGGTTTACCGGAAGGGTCTTGAGGTCTCTTTCGACGTCGTCAAGCCATCTTGTAGTTGTCTTCCTACTCTTCTTGTGGTATAAAACGGATCGGTGAAAGTGACCTTTTACAAGAGTTCTTGTCATCGCTTCTAATTACATATCCTAGCCATCTCAATCTATTGGCTTTAATCACTTTTATTACATCAGACTCTTTATACAAGTCATAGATTTCGGTATTGTATTTTATCCTCCATATGCCTTTCTCATTCTTGGGCCCATATATTTTCCTTAAAACTTTTTCGCAAATATCTGTAGTCTTTCTGTATTTTCCTTATTCAAGGTCCAACTTTCTGATCTGTGTATGAGAACTGGTCTAATTAATGTTTTATATAAGTAAATTGCATTTGGTTTTTATACTCGGGGAAACAGGACTGAAGTTGTTTCTTTAGGGGAGAGTCAGGTAGTATCGGACATCGGGTAATATCCGACAGTGAGTTTCTTTCTTCTACCACACGATGATAGTACCTGATTGACATGGTTACGTTTCTGTGATGTCGCATAGAGAAACGTAACCATGTCATTCAGGTACTACCATATGGTGGTAGATGAAAGAAACGCGCTGTCCAATACTACCCGACTCTCCCCTAAACCAGTAGAATGGTGCTCACTAGAAATTAGAGGAGACCCGAAAGTGAGATACCTGAAGTAAATTTCCGAGATCCTCAACGCATTTCACAGTGTTTAAGGGTAACAAAATGTGCGGGTTTTTAATTATTAAATTATTTGACTTATTATTATTATTATTATTATTATTATTATTATTATTTCAATATAAAGTAACATAATTAGAGCTTAAATATTACTGGTATTTTGAAGCTGAAGGGAGGACTCTGCTACTCTTCTGCAAACTCATATCAATACGAGCTGATTGATTTGTTGCTTTATTTCACCTGTAGTCTGTTTTGAATTTGAAAATTTAGAAAATAGTGTCATATACAGCCAAAAGACACCCTTTTCTGTAAATGGCTTAATTTCTGCTACGTGATACTATGTTTTTGTTATTTGTTTTATGTATAATGGCATACATTATTCTCTGTTCAGATATTACGGACATTTTTAACATTTTCAGTTTTTCTGTCATTGATTGAGAATGTTTTGGATACTTATTATGAAAATTTGAATGTACGCTATTGTAACGTCTATTAAGATAAAAACGTTTTTAATCCATTATTATATCAAGACATAATCAGCACATTAGACATGACACTAGCCTTTTTAAAGAAAACAAATATATATTTTTTTTAATACGTGCCGTTGTTGAACACCTTCACTGGCAGTAATGATGCAGGGTAACCAAAGTTTTGTCCAGTTGAACATTATTACAGAAATTAAGAAATAATTATCAGAAAAAAATAGTAGTAATATTAGTTCAAGAGCCGCAATAAATGTCTGCATGTGGCCCGCGGGCCGCGTAATGAGTGCCGCTGGTTTAAACCGTAATAACTTTAATTTGCTACGTCTATTCTAGAGTTTATTTCTGTTATGTTATCATTTGTGATTACGGATCCAAAATATAAAAATTCTGTAACACATTCAAATTCAATTTTTTTTATCACAAGAGAATCTCTTCTTGTGCACTGACATCTTGTAGGCACATAGTTTTATCTTGGTTAGATTAAGTCCATCTTCTTTGCAGCCTCTTCCAACTTAATAAATGCTTCATTGACAGTCTTTTCAGATTGACAAACTATATAAACTGCATATGCTAACAGTTGTACTGATTTATAAAATATTCTACTTCGTGTCTCCATATTTGAGTGTCTAACAACCTTTTCAAGGACAATATTAAAAAGGAGACATAATAGAGAATCACCTTGTCGAAGCCCTTTCTGTGTCTTCTGATAATTAAATAAAATATTTTAATTTGGGATTAGAGAGAATTCCTTTTATGTGTAATCCAGAAAATGAAAGTTCATCTTCTTGTTTGGGTGCATTTTAAATTATTTAATTTTGGTATGTAAGTCGTAATACCAGTCGTACCATATGATGGACTGAATCGTTACGAAACGCATGAACGGCATAAGAAAAAAGTACATGTAACCTTCGTGACATTAATTTTTTTCCCCATTTCGTTTCTCTCTTAAAAATACTGAAGAAATACTGAAGAAAAATTTACCAACTGCAAAATTACCACATGCTGCTGCTAAAAGATAAGTACCCGTAAACGTTCACGTTTATGATCACGTGATGGAGGGATATCGACACTGGTGATAAGCTTGAATGACGTGTGGTCACTATGATTGATTATATGTAGCCTACTGTCGCAGTATATTTACCATAAAATAAAGAAATCAGTGCCATAAACATGACAACCTCTCATATCTTAATACTAGTTTCGCAATATTTCGGTTTTTCAATTTTAATACTAACAATAATCCCGTTTATAATTATTTATAAATGACATGATTTACTTTTCACCCAAATATGTATATTAACTTAGGTTTTCTGCTTTACACACAAGACAGTTACGTATGATTTACAGTACAGAAATACCATATTTAACTTCGTTTTATTAAATGCACGGTTTAAGTTTGTATGTAATTTAGTACAAATTTGTATAAAATAGTTTTTCGTATTGTCAAATAACTAACAGTGCTTTAAATGGTACCGCCAACTGAGGTGACTTTGTCTACCCATAAGGTATCATTTGAGTGCACGCGACCGAGACAAGCGAAAGGCGAAAGTTACACAACAACTCTCTCAGTATTCTAGAAGTGTTTGTTCAGAAAATACGTGCAAATATTGTGTGAAATATGACTACAAAAGTGTTTAATTTCTCAACAATATCCCTCCAGATGTTATTTTGGGTATTCCCCTCCTTGTACGACTCGACCTCTGGATCAAACAATGATGGGGTTTCTGCTACTAATTCTACCAATTGTTCGTCTTCTTGCCAGTTAATTTAATTTCTGACATTTTGGACAGGTATTTTACTCCACAAACCCCGTGCTGCATAAGACTATAGCGAAACACTACTGGTCCGAAAGCGGTCTCGTGGGCTTTGTCTCGGTCGCATGTCTCTGTCTCGCGCTCTCAAATGTGCTTCATATAATTCTATAGGAAGCAGACAGAAGGCAACTAGTCTCGGTCTCTCGTCTGTGTCGCCTGTCTCGGTCGCTTGTCTTGTCGCGTGGACACAAATGGTACCTTTAGGTGTCTTTGCCTCATATCACAGAAAAAAATAAAAGTGGCGCCATCTCACATTTGTTTCAATGAAACAGATTACTAATGCCTGATTCCGATATATGACAGAATTAGTTTCAGTATGGAAATTTCAGATTGGATTTCGTGGTTCCACAGCTGGTTGTACTGGAACTGTTGTGTTGTTTACATTTTTCAGTGAATTTCTTGTGCAGTAATCTTTCTATTGCAACAGGTGCCTGAACTTACTTCAGTAACAATTCATATTAGAGGAGAAAAATTCGCTCCGGCGCCAGGGATCGAACCCGGGTCCTTGGTTCTACGTACCAAGCGCTCTAACCATTGAGCTATGCCGAAGTTCAATCCACAGCACCGGATCGAATCCCTCTCCTCTAGTGTTTTTCCCTTTGTGGCCTGACTCCAAGTTCGACATTTATGTTGACATTTTTTATGTCAAGTCAACTACCATTATAATAATATTTGAGAATAATATTCTGGAAATAAAAAAAAATACATTTTCACACAATAAAAATGTTTTAAAGAGAAAAAGATGCTGAAGATGAGACAAAGTAACGGTAACCGTTCGAAAGGAAGTTGTAGAGAACATATTATAGCCTTAATTTAAAGGACTCGGATATTATATTGTGGAGTATAAACAGACTATACTAATCAATTATTTACACGAACTTTCATTTTTACTTGGTTATTTAACGACTCTGTATCAACTACTCCCGAAAAGACAAAGTATATGATTATGTCTCGTGACGAGAATACAGTATTGTACGAAATGGAAATATAAAAATTGGAAATTTATCTTTTGAAGATGTGGTGAAGTTCAAATATCTTGGAGCAACAGTAACAAATATAAATGATACTCGGGAGGAAATTAAACACAGAATAAATATGGGAAATGCCTGTTATTATTCGGTTGAGAAGCTTTTATCATCCAGTCTGCTGTCAAAAAATCTGAAAGTTAGAATTTATAAAACAGTTATATTACCGGTTGTTCTTTTTGGTTGTGAAGCTTGGACTCTGACTTTGAGAGAGGAACATAGGTTAAGGGTGTTTGAGAATAAGGTGCTTAGGAATATATTTGGGGCTAAGAGGGATGAAGTTACAGGAGAATGGAGAAAGTTACACAACACAGAACTGCACGCCTTGTATTCTTCACCTGACATAATTAGGAACATTAAATCCAGACGTTTGAGATGGGCAGGGCATGTAGCACGTATGGGAGAATCCAGAAATGCGTATAGAGTGTTAGTTGGAAGACCGGAGGGAAAAAGACCTTTAGGGAGGCCGAGACGTAGATGGGAAGATAATATTAAAATGCATTTGAGGGAGGTGGGATATGATGATAGAGACTGGATTAATATTGCTCAGGATAGGGACCAATGGCGGGCTTATGTGAGGGCGGCAATGAACCTCCGGGTTCCTTAAAAGCCAGTAAGTAAGTATCAACTACTAGGTAATTTAGTATTTAGTGTCGATGGGATTGGTGATAGCGAGATGGTATTTGGCGAAATGAGGCCGAAAGTCGCCATAGATTACCTGACATTCGCCTTAAGTTTGTGGAAACCTCGGAAAAAGACCAACCAGGTAATCAGCCCATGCGGGGATCGTACCCGCGCCCGAGCGCAACTCCGAATCGAAGCAAGCACCTTAGCCGACTGAGCTACGCCGGTGGCTACCTTCATTTGTAACTTGAAAATTACCTATTATCTATACTTTTATGAAATACAAAAATGTTAGTTCTTATTCAGCAAATTTTGATGACGAAATAACACCTATCTACATAGCTGTATAGAATCCGTCTATAAAATAAATAGGTTTAAGGAAGTTGTAATTTTATTCTATTAGGTTCGCGAGCCGACATACAAGCAATAGCTGGGCCATCAACTTGAAGTGCCAAAATCCAGAAATCTAGAGAAATTATAAAGCATTTGATCGATTTGAAAAATTTCATTAGTAAGGTTATTCAAAAGTAAGTTCCCATTTCGAAACAGCTGTATCTTCTGTACATATCAGCAGTTTGGTTTCATAGAGGTACCATTACTCTTTGGAAGGTTTGGGTTTTTTTATCGATGCATGTTTCGTTGCTATGGTGACTGTGTCACGCTTGTATAAACAACAATTGTTTTTCAGAATACAGACTGCAGTAGGAGAGTGATTTTAATAATTTTTACAATGGTTTTACTTTACATGATATCAAGGTTACTGTCTCGTGTAGTTTTACGTTACATTTCATAATACGACCGTATTTCTATGAAGAAATTGAAAATGAACAAACAAAAACAGTGACGGTAACCGGCCAGCGATATCTTCAAATGTTGCAAGACTTTGCAATACCAGCTTTACAGAATCATGAAATCAAAGACATTGTTTTCATGCAAGACAGCTCTCCACCTCACATACATAATAATTTAAAAACAACATTGCGCAACACATTTGGTAATCGTGTAATTAGTAGGCAGTTGGCCTTCTAGGTCACCAGACATAAATCCAGCTGACTACTGGTTATGAGGTTATCTAAAAGAAAGTTATTTCTTAGTAAACCTACTACACGTGAGGAACTGAATGTCATTGAAAACATCTCTAGGAATGTGCATACTAATGCCGTTTATAGCATAGAAGAAAGACTATTTCTTATGGAACAACACGTTGATGGTCATATTTAACTTTTGTTTTTTAATAAAATCCAATTTTTTACGAACAAATTTGTGTTTTTATTTTTGTGGACTCTAAAAATTTGACAAACCTACTACCATTTCAAAATGAGAACAAACTTTTGAATAACCTTATAATGAGTTCGCTCACATTGTATTATACATGAAGGCAAAAAGAGTTACAATAATAAATACAGAAACGAAGCAAAGTATTTTATTTCCATTCTCCAAAACAAATAAATCGTCCACAAAAATTTTAATTCAATTCAGAAAAATGGATAGAGGATAAAATGAAATGTAAATGATGGGAATTAATAGAGAAATTCTGAATAAATTCCACAAGCACCAGAAAATCCGCCGTCGCTCTGTTTAGTTTGGAGACAGGCCATGATTGTTTATCAAGCCATTTACACCGAATAGAAGTATTCAATACACCTTCCTGTATCCTATGCAACGCCAATGAAAAAATGAATATGGAGCATCTTAAAAGATGTGCGGCTGCAGAGAAAGAATAACTTGGTGCAGAAGTATTGGAGTGCAAGAAAACTAGTGGCTGCCAAACGTCAAGACATTGGACAAACACACACTTCTGTGAAATATGTTTGTAGAGCCCAATGTTTGGCAAATTTCCTTTTTTACTGGGTGGAAGTAAATCAATGTGATTTTGAGTAAATCAAAGTGATAGGGCCAATTTTTATTGTGCCTATTTTGCCTTTTTAAGGTGTTTCTTTTTAAGGTGTTCAATAATAAATGTATTTTTTTGTCACTGTAAAGCAATATTTCTTGTTTATTTGCAATTTTATAATTAATTGTAATGTAATGTGTATGAAATTTAAATATATGAAACAATGAGTCACTTTACTAACAATAGTAAATAAAAGTAATTTATTTTGGTGCTTAATCTGCTAATAATCGTGCTTTAATACTATTGGTGTAATATGAATAATGATCGATAATCCACAGTTGCAAAATATATGTCATGTCGTCACGATACCAACAATCATAATCATCATCATCATCATCATCATCATCATCATCATCATCATGGCTTAGGCCTTTGGCCTGTTCCGGCTTCAAGTATTGTGCTTAGATGAAATATTATAGTAATATGTTATAATTGTTTTTATAAAATATTAAAATTTACAGCTTAAAATACTAAACTATTATTCAATGTTAATTAAAAATTGCTCTCTCCATCGTTTACATGGACGTTCTTGGTCTCTTCTGCCCTTAGGGTAATAATTCAATAATACTCTTGGGAATCGATCTTGATTCATTCTTTCCACATGTTCAGCTTTATAATTTTAAATATTAAGCCCGTTCTCATAGAAGTTGCCACATAGCATTTTCAATTGTTTGCTTTTATATTTTCAAATCTTACTGTTACAATTTTGTGCTACACCTGTTTATTATTGTAGGAGAAAGAAATTTGAGTGAGGAACAGTCAGTTATTGTCGGGTGACAGAAGGTATAAGATCAGTTAGCTAGAATTCCTAAATTTAGTAAGCCATTCAAAAGTAAACTTAATGCTTACGTTAGTGAATTTGGTGCCCAGGTGTTTTCAACCGATGGAACAGTTTTGTTATGTAAGGTTTGTGAAAAAACAGTTAAGACGAAAAAAAGTACTTTATAAGTCAACATGTGTTAACTGCGAAGGAAAAAATGTGAGTTAAGTTGATATAATTTAAATGTATTGCTAAAATATATTACTCTATGCCTTTTAAAGTTCATAATGCCTTTTTCGGAATTTATTGTGCCTTTTTTACGTTTTATTGCCTTTTTTCCTGCCTATTTTAACTGTATAAATGTCTAAACATCCGGACTCTAATGATTAGTAAGACTTAAAGTCACCTCTCAGGAGAATATAGAATAAAACCAATACACGAAACACAATGGGGAAGCGAGAAACCTATAATTTCCCGCCAGGAATTAAATTCGGCTGCACTGGGTTTCAGCATAAATGCCCTGCTTGGCTTGAGCCACGTGTTTACTACTTAAAATTTGCAAATGAGATAGAATGGCTGTGACGACTGAACTGATGTTGCTGTGCAATTGTTTTCCCCGAGCTTGTTGATGCATATAGTGTCCATTAATATCACAATGATAATGAGATGAAATTAATTTATGTTTACTACTGCAAGGTGTGTACTAGGGTCTAGAAATAGACGTCATGTTTGCTTTTCATATTAGCATCAAGTAAAAATACTTTAGAAGAGTGTCTTGTTTTTCATTATGGGAATATCCCTGCGCTCCACTGAAAAATACAGCTGAGATCGGCAATTAACAGTTGTGTATGAATTTAGAACTATTATACACTACATTTAACGCTTCTTCGATATACATCTGTGATAGATACAGAGTCATTCTAATAAATTGATCTAAATGCCGAACTAACACATCCTACCAAATAAGTACTCTTATCTTCAAAATACGTTGCTGACTATGTAATATAGCCTAAATCCTTGTGCTATATTAAGGTGAATTGATATACGTACTATTTATAAGTTAATTAAATTCCTGTAAGACTCTAGAGATATTAGGGAATTAAAAGCTTTGACGTCTATCAAAGTTTGCAGAACAGAAGACTATACACATAACAAGAATTCCGAGATAATGATGCATGGAACTCTGGTCGAGGTTCTTCAACTTTTCTCTGACTCACGTTATATGTTACAGCGGAGCTTTAAAATAAAGATTTTTTGTAATAATTGTTTCATTTTGCTTTTTTCTTCAAATTGTAAATTATATAGATATATATATATATTTATTTATTTATTTATTTATTTATTTATTTATTTATTTATTTATATTAACAGTTTCTGGCGAATGATAAGACCATTGTTTTTGTCTCCCCTTATGCAATATATTCAATAACATAACTCAGAACGCTTGAAATATAACATTGCTCTCTCTTTTTCTTTGTTATTTTTCTGTTTCTTTCTTTTTTCTTTTTCTTCAGGTGGTGGTATTAGTATTTGATCATGTATCCTGCAAGTAGTCGCGATAGTTATATTGCCTCAACACGTATTAGAACCAAAATTCTTCTTCTAAACATAAGTATTCTATAACCTGCCCATACCTTTACAAAATAAATTTAAGATATTGATGAATATTATTTTTTTGCAAGATGTGTTTTTTTTTTTTTGTTCTTGTATTTACAGCTATTGTTTTTAGGCCTTGGAAGTTAGAATTCCCACACAGAAACTTATTGCTAGGGAAATCATTTTTCATAACATAAATCTATACTGAAATACAGTGCACTTATTGTTTGTTACTTAGTTATCATTACAGTACAGTTTTGCGAAGACTTTGGAATAATATTGCTCTAAATATTCAATGCAAAATATGTTGTATTTGCAATTTTAAAAATATGATCGTGCAAAAAATATTGTACAACACACCTTTGGGGTCCGCCGAGTTAGCTCAATGGCAGCGTGTCTGCCTCCAGACTAGCCGGCCCGGGTTCGATTTCCGGCGGGGTCAGGCATTTTCTTGTAAAAATTTCTACCTCGGGACTAGGAGAGATGGCGGTGCACAACTTCTAATCACTAAATTGTGGACCAGTATGCCTGGGTTAAATCTCGCTCTGCTCCTGTTTCAAACTTTACTTCCATTTTATAAAACACTTCCCAGCCTTGTATCGTAATATACTATTGTGCGTCATATTGACTTAAGAGAAATTTTCCGAGTAGATGAAGTTTATGCAAATCAGTTGCTATAAATCTGAAGTTATTGTTGTAGCGTTGTAAAGAAAAGTTCATTTTTGTGGCTTTATTCTAGCTCAATAGAGGGGAGAAAAGTGGACTTAACTTTAATTGCTGACAGCTGCCTTCAACAGACATCTTCAGGACAGACAGACTTGCAAACACTCAATAGTGTCAGTCATGTAAATGATAAAAGTTAAAGGCCGTATCATTGGACTCTGTAAATTCCCAAGGTAAATGACTGGTGTTACGCAATTCTCTTGCTGACAAAGAGTTTGTGGAAGTTTGAAGTTGTAATTCTCCTTAACATTTTTCAACTCCGAAGTGCTTTAATCTAAAGAAAATTACTTATTGGCTTAAAGACCCTAGTTTTTGTTATGTCGGGGATGCGCAATAGATCTTTCAGGTCGCAGTGCTAGGGCTGTCATAGCTCTCCCCTTCTTAAATTCAGTTCAGCCTATGTAAATGATAAAAGTTAAAAAGTTAAAAAGAAAATGAAAAGAAAAATAGAAAAAATCTCAAATCTACTGCTCAAATTGATAAAGATAATTTACACAGACAGGTTGCAAATTCATTTCCCGTGAAGGGTTTTCTAGGTTGGAAATTACACATATATATATCACTGAATCTACAGTGCAACCTGTCTGTGTAAATTATCTTTATCAATTTGAGCAGTAGATTTGAGATTTTTCTATTTTTCTTTTCATTTTCTTTCTTTTCGCTTTAACTCTCTCTTTTCTCTTACTTCTCTCTCATTCCCGTTTCTTTTATTTTTATTTTTCTTCGTTCCCTCATTAACTTACATAATTTCTTTACTTGATTGTTCTAATTTTTTCTCGTTCTTTCTTACCTTCATCTTTTCTTCCTCTTCTCTTCCATGTCTTCTTTATTCCGTATTTTTAGCTACCTTCTACAATTTTCTTCCCTCCTATATTCATTTTTCCCATCCTATTTTCTCTCATTTTTTCCTTTGTTCACGTTTCTTTTAATTCATATTTCACTCCTCTTTTCTTGTCATTTTATTTCTCTATTTTACTTCTCTCACTTTCCTACTCTTTTCTCTTCGCCTCTTTTTTTTAATTTTTCTCTACTTTCTGGCTTTTTATTTTCTTACTATTTCCTAATCGATTTTTTTTTCCTTTTTTTGAATTCTCAGTTGTCTTTGCTTTCTCACGTTCGTTTTTTTATTTTCTTTCCAGTCTACCTTTTTCCTTTTCTTACAATTTCCTTTCTGGTTTTCTTTTTATTTTTCTCCGTTTGCTTTTCTTTCATTTTGTATTAATTTTTTCGCTCACTTTTCATCCATTCTCTCTTTTTCTTCGCTACAAATTATTCTATTCACTGAATTATGATTTCAACATGGCATTGTAATCATAACTTAATTACATTTGTACATTTATAGTATAATGAAGATAGGTGTTCGTATACGAAGAAATTTTCCGCACTTCATCTCTTCATATAAGGTCAAAGCCTGTTCTATCCACAGATCAGGAATCCTTCCATCTCTTTCTCGATCTTTCAGGGTTTCTTCCACATTCCATCGGGAGATTCTCATTATCACGTGTTACACATGCCTACGAATCCGTTCAAACCCATATAAGTTACATGTTGATTTCATTCAAATCATCTTCTTCTCTCCTCCCAGATGCCAATATTCTGTATTTAGTCGTTTCTTAGGTCTTATTTCCTTCCCGATCTCTTCCAGATTTACCCATTACTTTTCTTTAAAGCATTCATTTCGTTTGTTTTTAGCATCTGTTGATTCTTTGTTGTATCAGCTCTTGTCTCAGCTGTATAAGATTGGACGTATCATTGCTTTACTTTAGAATCCTTCCTTAAATATTTGCTTTTTTTTCATATTATATCATTCGTAGAGTCCGATATTATTGTCTTGTTTGCATGATATGTGACTTCATTTTGCAATGATCACCAACTCGCTATCTCAACACCTAGTTTTGGCGAATTGTAAATATTGCATAGGCCTAATGTACACGATTTGCCTATATGGAAGCTCTCTTGTCCATCCTCAAGGAAAATTTTTGCAGTAAGTTTCTGATCTTTTATTCTTGTTGTTACCTTCATTTTAGTAATAAGAAAACTCTATTAGAATATAATTTTCTGGATTCTGTTTCTCTCATTTATCAAATAAGTTATTGGAATTATAATGCCAGTTTTCCAAATATAAGTTAATGCGTTTTTCATTCTTGAAAATGTTTAATTAATTTAAGACTTCTGTTTGAAAATTTTTCCCTCTGTATTAGGCGTGGCGAAAATGTGATCGTGCGCTGAGCCACTGTGTAACCTGCAACGTGCATAGCATCTATGGAGGGAGGCGGAAACCCGAAGGGGAAGTGAAGCAACTGTCTGACTTATTAACGGATTTTCATTTTCCTTACGTCAAGCACTTAAATACAATTTTATACAGTACAAGGCTACAAACGAATGTTTAGTACGTGTAACGAAGAAAGAAATGAACAATGAAACATAGTATACATTATCGTAACCTAAAATTAACTGTCTTCAGACTGTGTCTGCGACAGAGTTTCAAAATCAGGAATGATGTCACTTACTGCCAGTCGTAGTTTATCACGAAGGTATTTGTCCGTCAGTCGTGATCTAAATTTAGTTTTTACTACTTTAATTGTTGAAGATAATTTTTCACAAACGTAAGTTGTAGCGAACATGGCTTCAAAAGAGAAAGCGAAAGAACAAAGCTTCGGATATTTATTTTTTGGCAAAGATTTGAAAAGTTCAACATTTGTCAAGTCCTTACATCTAGCTTTCATTTGACATCACATTGTAAATCTGTGAGTTTAAATTGAAGATTTAACCGCATTATTCGTATACATCTGCTGAAAAAGGATCGACGTAAAGATAATAATAATAATAATAATAATAATAATAATAATAATAATAATAATAATAATACTTAACTTTTTAATGTTTCATGAGTGACGTGTAGTATAATGCTGTTTTATGTTATACAACTGTTTTCCTCGTAATACTTGTGAAAAAATCATACATTTAATATTCTCATCATACTGGCAGCAAAAAAAAAAAAAATGCGTCCTCCCAACCTGCTTGAAACTTTCGTTTTTGTAGATGTACATGTATTCGAGAGAGACATTTCGATGATATGCTACTCGCATATCAGAGACAAATATAAATGGAACGGAGTTTGACTCCATTGAGTGAGAGGGTGTGGGTTGTGGGAGGTAGAAAGCAAGAGAAACCATTGCGAGCCACAATGAGCTCGTGAGTCAGGTATTCGCCACGGCTGCTCTATACTAACTTTCCACGCTAAGGAAGAAAACTTTCGTTTCTGACACAGTTTCGTTAGGATTACTTAGAACCTATAAGAGAACCATTCTATCTAAAATTATTTTATGGTTTGATGTTAATTTAACTAATAATATACTGCATTAATTTGCCGGATAATATACTTCATAGGCCTACCGTTTAATTTTTAGAAACTAAATTTAATCGCCACTGAAATAGATGATCATCGCCACTGAAATCTTAAGAATGAAAAAGGAAAGATTATTGCTAGTTTCGTTAAGTGTTTTTGTAATAGGCTATCAAACAATTCAATCTCTTATCTGCCATTTAACAAAAGGTAGATTGCATTCTCATTAAGATCTGCTGTCATATCTCATCGTATCTTTGTTATCAGGAATGTTATTTCTGTCGCAGCATGTAATGAAGGCTGCTGATATTCTTGAGTTGTTTTTAATGTTGATGATTTCTCAAAGAGTGCAGGAAATGTAAAATCAAAACAGCAAGTGATACTCTTGATCACTATATAACAGATTGCTCAGTCTTATAGCTTTGATGGCAACAACTTTTATCAAGTTTACTATACTGCTATCTAGCGACAGTAGAAGGAATGACGTCATAACTCCTATTTGAATTGCATGGAGCATCTGTACTTCCATCTAGCGATTGTTTTAAATCGACGGTGGCGATCCTGGTGGTTGTTCTCTTTCACATGGTACCGTTTTTAACATTGCGGTGGTCAATCTGTTATATACGTGATCAGGGGTGATAGTATGTTTACGTCGTAAAAATTATTAGTTCGTTTCGCAGTGATTGTGATGGCTTAATAAAGGATAAATGCATCAACAAGCAAGTCTGGACATTTGACTTAAAATCTGTGTTCAAGTGGAACTGTGTGAGGAAAGACGGTATCGGTATATATTTCGTCAAGCTACTCCTGTTTCCCCTACAGTTCTTCGATTTTCCCTGAGTTTACTCTAACCTACAAGATTTATTGGAGAAAAATCGGGAAATTACAGCGCCGTCTCAAATCTCTAGTAGCATACGAAATACTTTAATCAAATCTCTTCATTGCAATAAATAACAGAGACATTGCGAAATTATTATCAACGGAATGGAATACATGCATGAAATTAGCGTCATTCAACAAATAACAGAGAAGCTGTGGAATTAACACTAACCTACAGCATTAAATGCCAACATTGAAGCGTCAATCCTAAGCAAAATATACCTACATCTGTACAGTTAGCTCCAACGGCATTGAACGCCAACATGAAATCAGTCCAATTAAAAAAAATAACCGCAGAGAATCAGTGGAATTGGCACCAACTGATGGAATACCAACATGAATTAGTCCATTGCAAACATATATAGAGAATCTGTAGAATCAGTATCAATGACCTGGAATACCAACATGAAATCAGTCCAATGCAAAAATAACTATAGGTAATCTGTGGAATTATCATCAACGGTATGGAATACGAACATGAAATCAGTCCAATACGAAATATAACTACAGAGAATCTGTGTAATTAGTACCGACATCATGGAATAATAATAATCCGAGGCACGACAGCCCACGAAGGACCATAACCGACCAGTCGGCTGCTTGACAAAGCAGAGGTGAACAGTCATCCAACCAAACTGGAGGTATCGTGTAATTACCACGATGATCCCCCAGCCGTTATAGCTGGCTTTCGTAACCGGATTTCGCTACCTATCGTAGCTCCCCAAGTGCATCACGATGCTGGGTGGCACCGGTCCCATACACTGGTCGAAATTTCAAGAGAAAATTTCTTCCCCCATGCGGACTCGAAACAGCGCGCATTCCGTAACGCGAGTCCTAGGCAGGATGCCTTACACCACGATGCCACGGCGTGAGACGACGACATGGAATACTAACATGAAATCATTCTCATGCAACAAATAACAGCAGAGAATTTGTGACATTACTAACTGCTTGGAATACCAACATGAAATCAGTTCCGTGCATCAAAGAACAGTAGATAATTTGTGGAATTGGCGCCAACTGAATATAATACCAATATGAAATTTGTTCAATACAATACGGGAAATATGAGAAATTTGCATCAACGTCATTGGAACCAAAATGTTTCCTACAGCATAACAATCTCATGCAACAAATAACGAAAGTTTTTTTTTTAATTGAAACCAAAGGCATGGGTTACTATTTAAAATATACCAATGCAACAAATTACAAGAAAATTGCGAAATTAGAACCCATTGCAGGGAATACCAACATCAAAATTAGTCAAATGGAACAAATAACAAGAAATAATTTATAAAATTAATCTCACCTACAGCATGGAATACCAACAATGAAATGAGTCCTGTGGAAAAACAACAGATAATCTGTAGAATTGAAACTGACACCTTTAATTTTGGACGCAATGTTCAAGGATGAAAGCTGCAACAAATAACAACAGAGAATCTAGGGAATTGGAACTGACGCCTATAATTTCGGACGCAATGTTCAAGGATGAAAACTGCAACAAATAACAGAGAATCTACGGAATTGGAACTGACGGCTATAATTTTGGACGCAATGTTCGAGGATGAAAGCTGCAACAAATAACAGAGAATCTATGGAATTGGAACTGGCGCCTATAATTTCGGACGCATTGTTCAAGGATGAAAGCTACAACAAATAACAACAAAGAATCTGTGGAATTGGATCTGAAGCCTATAATTTCGGACGCATTGTTCAAGGATGAAAGCTGCAACAAATAACAACAGAGAATCTATGGAATTGGAACTGACGCCTATAATTTCGGACGCAATGTTCAAGGATGAAAACTGCAACAAATAACAGAGAATCTACGGAATTGGAACTGACGGCTATAATTTTGGACGCAATGTTCGAGGATGAAAGCTGCAACAAATAACAGAGAATCTATGGAATTGGAACTGGCGCCTATAATTTCGGACGCATTGTTCAAGGATGAAAGCTACAACAAATTAATAACAACAGAGAATCTACGGAATTGGAACTGACGCCTGTAATTTCGGGCGCAATGTTCAAGGATGAAAACTGCAACAAATAACAGAGAATCTACGGAATTGGAACTGACGGCTATAATTTTGGACGCAATGTTCGAGGATGAAAGCTGCAATAAATAACAGAGAATCTATGGAATTGGAACTGGCGCCTATAATTTCGGACGCATTGTTCAAGGATGAAAGCTACAACAAATTAATAACAACAGAGAATCTACGGAATTGGAACTGACGCCTGTAATTTCGGGCGCAATGTTCAAGGATGAAAGCTACAACAAATAACAACAAAGAATCTATGGAATTGGATCTGAAGTCTATAATTTCGGACGCATTGTTCAAGGATGAAAGCTGCAACAAATTAATAACAACAGAGAATCTACGGAATTGGAACTGACGCCTATAATTTCGGGCGCAATGTTCAAGGATGAAAGCTACAGCAAATAACAATAGAGAAACTTTGCAATTGGAACCGACGCCTATAATTTCGGGTGCAATATTCAAGGATGAAGGATGCAACAAATAACAATGGGGAATTTGTGGAATTTACATTGATGACTACAAACTATGGGTTCAAATCTATCGTTGAGTTTTCTATGGAGTCTTCTGGCTTTCTTAAGGTATGATCATTGCAATTTGTTTGTTAAGGCATGAGTTGCAGTAGGTATATGTTTTGTAATTTTCTATAGTTCCCTGTTTGAATTAGTTTCAGGCTATTTCTAAGTTAAAATACAGTAATTGACGGAAACCTGTAACTGATTGGTAATAGGCCTATTCTGTGTCACATTGCATGTTTCATTGGCATATGGGAGCATTAACTTCACATTTGCATTAAAAATTCGAGTTTTTATCTTTTTGAATATTATGCGACTATTTCATATAAAGTATGTGCCTAATTACATAAGGGGTGGTAGTGAAATAGCCTTGCAGAGTTTCAGAGCGAATAGCTTATGTTGTATGTAACAAAAAACTATAATGTCATATTGGTGGAAAGTTCAGTTTTTTTTTTTTCAGGAAAAAACAACCTCTCATTCGGTAACTATTGCGAGTAGGATCTTGATTTTTGTTCATATCGATAGGAAATCTAATAAAGAATAATTTAGCCCTCTGGCGTATTTCAATAGCGTGGACGGTTTTCGTATAAATTTAATTTTAAAAACCTCTAATTTCAAGTTACTACACGCGAACAGGTTACAACATCGAAGTCAGAGAGCAACTCACCTATCGAGGCACACCGAGTTCGTTCACCTCTTACATCTGTATCACTAGTAGTGTGTGTTAGCGGCGATATTGCCGGACTGCTGAAACTTCAAACTTAATTTTCTGATTAACCGTGCATTTAATTACAAAACGTAATGTAGGTTTTCTGTTCATTTAAATGTACCTTATCGTCCCTTTCAATCTGCCAGGTTATTTCACTTTCACCCTGTACAGGCACTGTTTGCTTTCTTGTGATGAAGTATGATACCTAATAAAATGTTATTTACATTTTCAAAACTCAGCCGAAATATGAATGTTATGTCAGTCGTAATCCTGGAGAGGGAATATTAATGTCACTAATAGGCATAAGAAAATGTCATACTGTTTTATGGGCGACATAAAGATCCATGAAGAATATTGATGGAAAGAAAACCCTTACTCGCATGCAGGAAATGTGAAGCCAGTCCTCAGGATAATCTTTAACTGCCTGAATCTTACTAAAGAAGGCTTAGGCTACTACGACAGTGTAGTATATACAGTCAAGAAGCTCAATACGTAGTAAATATGCATCCATGGATAGTTGCTAACAACTAGAATCGCTAATATCGCCTCATTACAGACAATGCGAAATAGTAAGGCACAGTCTATTGTTCCTAGCACCCTCACAACTCAAGCTTCGTGACTGTATATACTAGACTGTGCTACTACTCAAATCACTGAAAACAATAAAAAACCTAAAGGAAGCTAATTTTGTGGAAATGACCTAAATATATTCTCCAACCAGGAGATCAACCGTGAAAGGAATGTGCTTACTATTGCGTCATCTATTGGAGCGAAGTAGATAGATAATATTACCGTTATAACGTCAGTTTAAAAACCATGCGCTCTCCATGCTGTATGGAGAAATTAAAAGACCAGGAGATTAACAGTGATCTAATTTTGTAACTAGGGTAGTATCAATATGTGTATCAATGTTATTGTTTGTGCTGTGAGAGCTAGCCAATACAGTACGAGTACCCACGTGTGTGACCTTATGACAACTTATGACATCAACATTCATTCACGGCATTACCCCCTTCGTCTCAGTCCCCAAAGACTTTCTCGTGGTTGGAGTACAGTAGATCCATTGGAATAAAAGACAACAGCAGCAACAAGCAAGTAAGCAAGCAAGCAAGAATAAAATTTATTACAGTAACCTATTCCCCTCTGGACCTCAGACCTCGAAACTCTTCATTGTTCTTTCACTGTTAATATATCATGACTAGAAGGAGCAGTTACGTAGTATACTTTGTGCCCGATAAAGAGCGGGTATTTGTCTCTCTCTGTGATTGAAAACAAATTGATTATGCGAGGACATACACTTCGTATCTAGTGTAAGTGCTTGGAAGTAAACTGTCAAAAAACAATTTATGTAATAGTTTATTGTGTATCTACATTAACAATTGAAATGGGATGCACAATTAAGAGCCATGGTTGTTTTAAGTGTGCAGTGTCAACAGGAGTTAACGAGGTGTTATGGAAGTGCTGTAATTCTTAACATTGCTTTACTGCAAAAGTGATATTAGAGCAGCTGCCTCACAGTCTGCGCTGTATTGTGGGATAGTAGATGTTCCACATCTTCAAATGCCTTGTCCGATTCATACATTGTTTATAATTCCAGAATTTTTAGTGGTTATTTTTTCTTGGGATATCCTTTATCCAACAATTATCATTGTGCTGTTATTCTGGGGATATTATATGATGTTATGATGATGTACTTTTCCGTTATTTATTGCATTACAAGTTTTGATAGGTTTGTAGTGTTTTAATGTGTCAGGGTTTCAAATACACGTACTTTTTATTGCTTTGTTATTATCATAACTAAATTTCTTCTTCTTCTTCTTCTTCTTCTTCTTCTTCTTCTTCTTCTTCTTCTTCTTCAGGCACTACAACTTATTGAAGTTTTGGCCTTCTCAACGATCTCTTTCCATTTCTCTCTATCTTGGATAATTTTTGGCCAATTCTGAATCCTTAATAATTTTATATCTTCCAGTACGTCATCCCTCCACCTATTTTTTTTTTTTTTGGTCTTCCTGTTGCTCTTGTCGTTAGAGGTTGCCACTGGTAGATCTTATTCACCACTCTATCATTTTGCATTCGGTTTACATGTCCAAACCATTCTAGTCTTTGAGCTTTAATAAAATTTATTATATTTTTATTTTTAATTGTCTTACTTAATTCCATATCGATTTGAATCCTCGATGTAGGCTACCATCTTTTTCATTGATTGGTCTCATTATCCTACGCAAAATTTTTCTTTCAAAACTCACAAGCTTTTGTTTTATTGTTTCCTTCAACACCCAGATTAATTAGATTACTAAATTATCGGTACGTCATCACGACATTGTCATCATCATAATCATACGAATTTAGACACCTTGCCAGTTTTAACGTGAACGTTTATGATTCAGTGTGAAATGATTAATAAAATGTTTTGAAAATTTTAACATCTGGCGTCAAATTGCTTAGCAGCGGTAAGGAGTTACGTAACACTAGTCTGACGTCATTTGCTTAGCAACTGTTCATCCAGATGATACACAGTAATTCCATTTTAAATATTTGTGCAGATATTATGTTACATAGTCAGTAAAGAAAGAAATGAGAACAATAATTAGGCCTAATAATAGAACACATAATTTGCATAAAGTTTATTTCACTCTTAATCATATTTACGACCATTAATAAGAAGAAATTTGTTAGTAATTTAGATATATCACGATAACACCTAACTGAGAACATGAAGTTTTCACGTAATTGCAGGGATCCTATGAATCCCCTGCCACTTACATTAGGCTTACATTACATCATTTTGTAAAAAAAAAAATAATAAATTTATATGGCTGGGGACAAGCTGTGGGTTTTACGTGAATACGTATCAACAGATCTAGACGACATCTTTCCTTTGGCACCATAATCACTTCGGAGTCGCGAGATTTAGACCTACTGCCCGGCAATTTTCGCGCAAACCCAAAATGGCCGCCAGTCGCCACGGGCCCCCACCAAGTTCATGCTTGCATCGTAGTAATAGCCTATAACCGATGGAACTAAACCACATTTATTTCAATCATCTTATTAATCACTAAATTATGATGTCGGAATGGACAACCCTGCAAACGTTACATCGTTACATCGCCGTTTCCGTCCTGACACCCCATATATCGGTCTGATTTTAAAAACGCATTCGAATCAAGATTTCCCATTGTCACATCATTGATATACGAGTATATTGAAAATGCAACAACCATTATGCAGCGATGCTTGCAAGTACAGTACGATTATTTAGTCCTGACAGTCACTGATAATGTGCGCCTGGGTCAGGCGAGTCCATTAAGTTACGCCAAGGGTTGTTCAGATTAGTCAGTCGCTTGCATTCAGAACGATCGGATGTTACGCATGCGGTAGAGCGGTGTGTTTCCAGTACAGTTAAGCTGTACTGCATTTCTTTACTGACCGCTCGCTCTTATCTCTACTCCGGAGCTCTCCCCACTACTCCTATTACTTCCCCTTTTTCGCGTCGCTGAGCTGTCAGGACTAAATAATCGGTTTATACAGTGTTTTGGATCTAGAAATCAGCTCTGTTATCATGAATATATTATTTAATGCATCTGTACTTTCAGTATAAGTATGGGATCATCAAATTAAGAAAAAAACCGACAAACTAAGAAAAACTACTTGAAAATATATCTAAATAACAATCTGTGAATATATTTCCATTCAACTTGACAATTCATTATTTAAATAATCATAAATATATTACATTTTTCAATAGAGATGACATCTTAAAATATATTAGGATAGTTTTATTAACATATAATAATTTGTTTTTATTGGCATACAATAATTTTTTACAAACGTTTTTGCCTAATTAGGCATCAGAAAAACTCTTGGTAACAATATCTGACTTTAATTTCATTACACATACTCGTAAATGCATTAAAAGTAATGCATATGTGTGCAAAGTATTTAAAGTCAGATAATGTTACCAAGAGTTTACCTGATGTCTAATACGGCGAAAACGTACGTAAAAACAAAGTATTTACGACAATTGAAACAAATCATTATTATACGTTAATAAAACTGTAAAGTTATTACACTATATTTTAAGATGTCATCCAGATTGAAAAATTTAATGAGTACATTTAAGATCATTATCGGACAAAACAACCTACACCATGAATTGTAGAATCATTATTTAAAAGTAAATATACTATTCAGACCTCTGAAACAAAACTTGAGATTTTCTAGAGAGAAAAATACTATAGCTACACAGACGTCGAAGTTGCGGAATATCATCATGATAATGATGATTATCACATAATCCTTAGATTGATGCCGAGGTTTTGTGGAAGTACGTGTATTTTATAAAGATATTTATTAAATTTCTATGTATCTCTAGAAAACTAAGTGGAAAAACTGTTATAAATACGCAATAACTAAACTATTTTTCCTATAGGTCTATGCTAAGTGTAGGTAGCAATTACCTTCCTCTGATATTGACACATACAAAAATATATTTCACTATAGAGTAAAAATACCCTTTCATTATCACATATCCACAAACAAGCATTGAAGACTTGTTTGCATGACTGTGTTTTAAAATAGATGGTATTCGCAGAATCTTGTGTAAATAACATCACTTCAAGGGCCCAGGAACATTCCGCTGCTGATTCAATTTGTTAAAAATTGTAAGATATTTTAAGAACCTAAGATGGTTTAAGGTAAATTTTCCCTTGTTGCTGTACCTACCAGTTAGTGGTTGTGAATCTCGTAGTAAAAGTAATGTTTGCCTTGAACAAGGTTTTAGAGGAAAGTCAACGAACGTATCGTTTGTGGACACAATGTCAACACTTGGGCGCCTGCGAGGCAAGCAACCTGTGCTCCTTTTGTAACCGGGGCTATGATAACGCAGTGAATTCCATTAAGTGAGGTGCGGCCCCCCTGGAGTGGGGCTTGGAATTTGCACCTTCGTTACCTTTTTTATTACTTGTCAATTATGCATAATACTACCTAGCAGGCCTTGGTGTACGTGGCAGCTAAAGTGTAGCTTCAACGCTGTGTGGAAGTCACCTCGAATTCCATGTAAAGCACGAATGCTTGTGTTGTTAATGGGATATTTATGTTTTATAACGGTCCTCGGATTTGGAATGGTGATCAACGTGCCTGACTGCGAAAGTAACGAGTCCGGGATCGAATCCTGGTAGGGGCAAGTCGCCTAGCTGAGGTTTTTTCCGAAGTTTTCCCTCAACCTACTAAGAGCAAATGCTGGGTAACTTTCGCCTTCGAATTCTGGGTTCATTTCGCCGTCATTATCACCTTCATCTTAACCCATCCTGCCTACTTCCATACTCATGTTACCCTATCATACAGGTCTAACAGAATCTGACTTGATGGGTGCCCCAACCGCAGAACAGGATTCTTCATCATAATCGCCAAAAAGTAGGCAGAGGCGCTAATAGCTACACGTCAATGTACGCGGAATTAGGAACAAAATGTTTTCTAAGGTCTAACTCTGGAGTAGTGCTAACTTCATGTTATGGAAGTCTGTTAGAGTTCTGCCAAACCGGTTGAGGAATCCCGGGCCGTGGCGTCGTGGTCTATGGCAAGCGCGCTAGTTCGAGTCCTCATGAGGGAAGAAATTTTCTCGTGAAATTTCGAGCAGTGTGTGGGACCGGTGCCCATCCAGCATCGTGATGCACTTGGGGAGCTACGATAGGTAGCGAGAATCCGGTTTCGCAAACCAGTTATAACGGCTGGGGGGATCATCGTGCTAACAACACGATACCTCCATTCTGGTTGGATGATCGTCCACATCTGCTTCGGCATGTGGACGTGGGGCCAGCAGCTGGCTCGTCGGTTTTGGTCCTTCATGGGCTGTAGCGCCACGAATTTATTTAAAACCGGTTGAGAATAATATAAATTATACAACGATACTGAGCGCCTGGCGCTGTAAGCAGCATGCGAAGCTCTTCCGCCATACGGACTGCCTTAGTGTTCGGTTTAACGAATGTTCAATTTGTTTCGCTCTCTTTATTGGTGGACGGCTGCGGCTTTGTGATATAAAGGGCAGATCACGTCATTGAGTCATTCAGATGTTACAATTAGCTGTCTTCAAGAGCAACAACATGCAGCGTAAAACTACAGCGTAAAGTACTTTCTTTGTTAAAAATAACATTATTTCTTAAAACTAACATTCTATCTTCTTAGAAATGATTTCTTAAAAAAAAGTAATAATGCAGTAGTTAAAAGCATTATATAAGAACAATAACTTTTTTTAGGTGTACATTTTAAGTTTAAAGTGTAAACGATACAATTGAATGCACACTCTTAGAAAAATGTTTTGTCGTACAGATACTTCATACGTTTACAAAGAGCGACTCAGTTTTGCACTACTCGATTCTTTACAAAAGGTTCTGCTCAAAAAATATGTCCAACAATGTATATTTATTCGCCTTTAGATAATTTATTAGATACTTACAAGAACGTTTCATCGATATCACTGCTATGTTTCACACCAGTGCACTGTGCTCATTAAAATTCAACTAAAAACTTCTTTGTATATTGTTTAATGAAGTCTGTTACTATAGTGGTATGTAACTTCATAGAAAATGTGGAAACTACATCGATCGATGGAAATAAACGGATTTAACACCTCTGTTCTAAGTCACTGCGGATATTTTTCAACTTGTCCAAAAACCCAGTTAGTAAACCTACCGCGAAGGCGACGCATACTTTTTCTTACTTTTACGCATTTCTCTAAAATTAAATTCCTTTATCAAGTTATTAATGGAAATTGCTCTTTACACCTCATTTTCTTTAAGTATTATTCATAAGAAATATATAAATTAAAGCATTTAATATACATCCAAACAAGATGATGATTGGTCGGATGTAGGGGAAAGATTTAGTGAACTTGAATTCTATGTTTATTAATGATGGGTATCGAAACATCCGCGTATAATATGATGAAATATCAAGTAACTGCAGTGACGTAGAATGGACTCAGCAGTGCAACGAAAATATTCGTAAAATTAGCAGAAATATTATTAAAATTCAAACAAGATTCGTCTAAAAGACTAAGCGGGCTTTGGTGCGTTGTTAAAAAAAGGTGCACATTGGACTTACTCCTTTGCTATTAATTAATGAGGAATTCACAATGCAGTCAAACAGAATAGTTGTATGTAATGACTCCAACAAGTAGGATACCCTTTTCACCTGAAGACGAAGACAGAACCAATCTTCGAAACGTTGAGAATTCCTTATTCATTAACCGTAATGAAAAAAGTCCAATTTGTAGCTCTTCCTAACAAGATAAGACAAAATAAATAATAATTATTGAATGCTAAATCCATGTTTGTTGATTTCTGAAATTATGGGTGCGTGAACTCATGGTTATCTCTTACAGTCTTTCTTCATTTATTCTGATTCATTTTTCTCCTTCAGAATTTTTGGCATTTCATTACTGTTATTGTTATTGTTATTGTTATTATTATTATTATTATTATTATTATTATTATTATTGTATAATTTATATTTCAGCTTTCAATTACCTTATTAATTAATATTAGTTATTTAAAAAACGCTGAGTTTCATCAATTTTATTATTATACACTTCTCTTTCACCGGAATTATTCAAAAGTCAGAAAATATTTTCGCATAAACTTCTGTTTCAGTTATTTTACTATTGCTCTTATGGCAAATGAAATAAATTTGCAGTAATTGAAGCTGTTTTTGAGCAAATTCATACTAGAAATAATGGTTTCACCCCAGGTACGCCATATTTGACGCTTTTAAATTAACTTTATTTCCACGCAGATGGGATAAATGGGTTACAAAACGAAGATAGTTTTTGTCCATTTACGACTAACGTGCTAAAAAATGTTGGATCACAGTACATTTCTGAATTCGCGAGCATTAGTGGATTTATGCCCTTGCTACATAAATCAGTTGTACTAGTTTACAGCTGTATTTGCAAAGAACATGGATCCATCACGTGATTAAAGTGAAAAAAATACAATCAGTTACTTCGAAAGCGGTTACCGACTGTGTGAAAACATGTTCCGCGTGGCTTTCGCGTGATGACACATCTTTTGAAGTGCTACGGCTGTGATCCGAAGAGAAGCACTTTAATTAGTATGCATTCATTTTTTAAGAAAAAAAGAACAAGTAAATAGCATTAGAATTTTAACAGAAATATTATTATAGTTCGTCATCCGATAAGCAGAAGTAAGCATTGGAAGTACTTAAGCACTATCACCACCCACGCCCCAATCGCGACTCCTGAATTGCAATTCGCATGAGCGAAATAAATAAGATTCACTAAAGTATAAATTTTACAAAAGTAAGAGGTAACTTTAATTCTCACACTTTCTCCACAATCTTAAACATTCTGGCACTGCCTTATTACACAAGAAATTGGATTTTTTGCATCATCATGACAACGAGTTTGTTTACTTATTGCTCTGGTGGTTGTGTTATAAGTAGCCACTTTCCTGTAACTTGGCCTGCAAGATCATCAGATATTAACCTAGCAGATTATTGGTGGTGAGGCTATCTGGAGGAAAGTGTGCTCTTGAGCAAACGTACAACAATTGATTCGTTGAAAGACTCCATCGCAGCACTGTGGCAGATATTTCAGAACACGAACTAGAGATACTCTAACTCGCAGGAGCGGCAAAGATACTCGCGCACACAAGCGACCTCGCGAAGCGTGCTACCCGCAGGGACTGTTTACGTATCTCGTACCCAGGACAATGGAGAGATGGATGTACGGAGCAAGGGTTGAACAATTGTGGTGCTGCGCCATACGTGTCAGGGTCCAGGAATAACTTCACTATTGAAAGAAACTCAATAAATAAACAAATTGTGTCACATATGATTTATTTGCAGTATCATATTAGTAGAAATAAACCAGCCTGTAGGACGTATAGAAGGAATTTATTCTTAGAGACATATATTTTATTTCGAAAAAATATACAGTAACTAAATCATGTTACTTGAGAAAAATTAATTTAATCTTTCTGATGAACGTACTTAAAAAACTACAAGAACTTGTATATTTTTATCAACAGAACATAACAAGACCAATAATTCTTATTCGAACACAGTAAGTCGAAATGTGCAAAAACCATAGCATTAAAAATAGCACATTATTTTGTTTAATATAAACAAATTGTGATTTTTTTTCTGTTCGTTTTTATTTTGGCAGGTGTTATACTGGCATCTGATTTCATGGACACTTCAAACATAAGTAGGCCTACTATATTACCAAACAATTTTTTTTATCTCTTCGAACAGTATTACAACAAGAGCTGTGTATCTACAAAACTTAGTTTCTGAAAGAATAGATTTTTTTGTTTCTTAATTTATTTTCCAATATCCGAATTAAGATAGTTTAATGCTGCAAGCCTAAAAATAGCTTTTAATTTTGTATCTTTATGCTTGTTCTCAGTCTTGGCTTCATACGCTTCATTGTAGAGCAGAAATTTTCAAAAGCATATGTACTACCAAACATGGACATTACATAGGCTGTAAATTTACATTTTATCTTTCCTGCACATCACGTGCTTCTTGCATATTGTGCATTGGGCATTTTCCCACTTTTCATTCCTAAAATGAAAAGTCACCCCCCAGTCGGGGTTAAAACAGTTTGAAGATTTACTCTTCTCTCCTTCCATGTACACCTTTGCTTAGCAGTCTTTCCCTCGTCAGGTGCGCTTGGTACCAGTGGAGCGCGTAGGCCGGGAATACACAGGCGCGCCGCGGCAGTAATGCAACAAGGGTCGAACAGAATTCGAGGCCTCGCTCGCCCGTTTGTACGCGTTTCAAGCACGCGCTGCGGCCAGAACGCGCACACTTCAAATGCCGCCCAGCGATCCGTTTCTTGTCGGTTTTTGTCGCGAACACAAAGGGATTCGTTGCCTCAGTGTGGACGGTTCGTTGCCGTTTGTCTCGTGAAGCGCGCACACCCCAAGCACGGAGTGGTCTGAAGTAGACTGGACCTCATAAATTATGTCCTGTCTTGTGGAAACCTGGTGATGTTGACTATTATAATAAAAACAACAGAACGTGCCAGTGAACACACAAAATGAGACAGGGCTCCAAAACGAGCGAAAAAGCAGGATGATAGTACAGAATTACTGACAGACGCTGTTGGAATTATGCAAGCCGCTGCTGGGACGTTAATTTTTTTAATTAGTTATTTTACGACATTCAATCAACTACTAGGTTAGTTCTATTTAGCGTCGATGAAATTTGTGATAGCGAATTGGCAATTGACGAGATGAGGCCGAGGATTCGCCATAGATTACTTGACATTCGTCTTACGATTGAGGAAAACCTCAGAAAAACACAATTAGGTAATCAGCCCAAGCGGGAATCGAACCCATGCTTGAGCGCAATTCCGGATCAGCAGGCAAACGCGCTACCGCCTGAACCACGCCAATGGTTTCTGGGAGGTTAAAGATCACTGTTGAAGAGTGTGAAGTCAAATCATTTTGTACTTTCTTTTATCGAAAATAAAAGCATATCATGCGACTACTAGGAAAGGAATTCAGCAAGCTATTTATGACATTCAGGTGAAAGCAAAACGAAACTTCTTTGAAATACCAACTTACTATGGACAGGAACGTTTTCATTCATCTGCACCTTCATTTGATGTCTTATTCCCAAATGGGTTACCCTAGACAACCTACTCAATCAATTACTCCCTCAACTTACTATGCTTCAGCTCCCTTACCACCGCAACGTCCTCCGACTCAAGTCTTCTCAAGCCGACTTTAATGACAAAATCTCCAATTCCATTCTTACTACACTACACCCTGTCACTTTCGGATTTGAATCAAACTCTCTTGGCTCTCCCCAACATCATCCAGTCAAAACTCCGTCCCCAGAATGTTAATCACATAGGCATGTCCGATAGTCAAAACCAGCACGTTTAATGTCTTCTGTTTTTTCTTATTTTTAATGAATTGAATAACAATTTTTGTAGTATTTGTTGTATATATTTTGCATTCCTATGTTTTATTTTAAAATCATTTTCTTTGGCTGATTTAAAATACTCGTTTTGACAACACTTAAATTAAAAACATCATTTGGCACAGTCGGCCTGAGTATCATAGTTGGTATAGCGCTGACCTTCTATGCTCAAGGTTGCGGGTTCGATCCCGGTCCAGGTCGATGACATTTAAGTGTATTTAAATGTGACAGACTCATGTCAGTAGATTTACTGGCATGCAAAAGAACTCCAGCGGGACAGAATTCCGACACACCGGCGATGCTGATATGACGTCTGCAGTTTGCGAGCGTCGTTAAAAAAAACATAATTTCTTTTTATTTGGCAATCAAATTTTGATTACTGGAAAAAGAAAATGTTTGTAGTTTCATTGTATGTGTTTCTTTATTACAATGTGACTTCGAAATATTGTTGATTTTTCTTTGTGTGATATTTCGAATGTTTTAACTGTAATTCTCTCAATATATCATTATTTGTATTGCAATTAAAATATCCCCATTAAAGAAGCACACTATGTTGGTACTATGATTTAACTCATCTTGATATTTTTCTTTAATGCGCTGACAATTGCTGGGCAAACTTCTGGAATTATTTCCCCGATAATCTGTTTTGAAATTCGTAAAAGGTATTGAAGGCTTGTAAACAAATCCCCTGTCGCCAAGAATCGTAAAGTCAGTGCGAACCTGGAATATTGACGCATACAATCAACCAAAAATACTGTTTTACATGCTTTGTTAATTACACAATAACATTCTTCAAAGGATGAATTGAGTTTAGTACAATAAATAGGCCTACTATCCTATCTTGACTTCAGATTGGTTCTCGCACATTGGTGGCTGATTTTTTAGTTTGGCCCAATTTTTATCAATAATTCTCCAGAATTGGTGGAAATCAGCCGAGTAGTCCTAAGGTTTTTTTTTATATTGGCCGCTTATTGGAAGTTTATTGCATTTAACAAATTACTCCCTAGCTGCTTCTTGTACAGTCTGTAGGTCTACGTTTCTTTCTGTTGAAAATGTATCCTATTACTACCAAAGCGCAAATAGCAGTTAACGAAGCTTCCTCGTTTTCCATGGTCGTGCATCGTGCGAGATAGAATGGAACTAGGAAGGTGTTTGAGGCTTGCGCGCTGCTCAGATGGTTCGTATCGTGCGCACCGCTTGCTCAGAGTGCACAATTTACTCCGCGCATTGCATGTAATGCCGCGTTACTGCCGCAGCGCGTCCGTGTATTCCCGGCCAAGAGAGTGACGGACACTCTGACTCCTATGTGCAACTTGCTCATACGCGCCCTATTGCCGTTCCTGCGAATACAGCACTGAAGAGAGGTTGTTATTTGTACAAGAACGAAATGGTGGATACATACGTCTGCGATGAAGTTAAGGCAGTGAGTGGTGATGCAAAAAATCTCATTCCTCTGTATTATTTTAGTGTTTGAATTTTTAAGACTGTCTACAAAATATGAAAGCTGAAAGTTAGAATTTATGAAACAGTTATATTACCGGTTGTTCTTTATGGTTGTGAAACTTGGGCTCTCACTTTGAGAGAGTTAAGGATGTTTGAGAATAAGGTGGTTAGGAAAATATTTGGGGCTAAGAGAGATGAAAAAAGTTACACAACGCAGAACTGCACGCATTGTATTCTCTTCACCTGACATAATTAGGAACATTAAATTCAGACGTTTGAGATGGGCAGGGCATGTAGCACGTATGGGTGAATCAAGAAATGCATATAGAGTGTTAGTTGGGAGGTCAGAGCGAAAAAGACCTTTGGGGAGGCCGAGACGTAAGTGGGAAGATACTATAAAAATGGTTTTGAGGGAGATGGAATATGATTGTAGAGACTGGATTAATCTTGCACAGGATAGGACCGATGGCGGGCTTATGTGAGGGCGGCAATGAACCTCCGGGTTTCTTAAAAGCCATAAGTAGGTACAAAATATGAGCAATTAAGGTTATGTTACTTTTTAAAAATCCTCTATAATAAAATATTTTAGATTGAAATAATGATGTAATATGAGTGGCTAATGAAAAGTGGATGCCGACAAAACATGTCGAACTGTATCAAATGTTCAGTATTGGTGGTTTTTTATTAGTTACCATAGTCTCTGTAAAACGATAAAAATTTACTGGGATAGGCCTATAAAAATTAATTTCTAATGTATGTATATCTCAGATGATATTTTCAATTTTTCGTAGAACTGACAGGTATGCCTCATCTTGCGTGAGAATAACAGTAGATCGTTACTGTCATGTTGACATGGTGGGCTGGATGAGATGATAATAGGCATACGTTTTTTATGCACTGTTGTTTGAGATAATCTGTCACACGCTGAGTCAAGCAGGCTGTTCTCTGACAAAGCACTTGATAGTTCATCGAGCGCAGTTGCTATGTGCTTTTCTTGACACGGCTTATTGTATTATTGATTCTGCCAAGCTGAAAGATTAATCACAGTCTTGTGTTTACATGCATGTTTCAAGGCATTCAATTCGTAAGGACAAAGATTAAACTCTGCAATTCTCGTTTAAAATAGTCGCTTGTGGTATCATATCGAGGACAACTCCCGATCTGTGAGCGGTTATGTAGTTTATCTCTTGGTATGTTTATTAATTCTCGTGTGATTCAGTGCAAATGGAATAATCCTCCCACGTACAAAGATTAATAATTGTAAATAGCAAAAAAGAAGCTAAATTCGTTCTGATCGATCGGAAAAAGAATCAACGCGAAGGAATGCGACACGTAATCACAGCATGTTTCTAAGCAAGACGCATAAACACATTATTAAATTGAATAATGCGTACAATCAACATACTACTCCCTGTCATGTCTTCTCATCGTCTTGTCCTGCTAAGGCCCGATTGTATAAACCATTTAATCTTAGATCAGAGGTTAAATTGACCCTTGTTTCAGCTGAACTTGGAATTTTGTGTTGTATAAAGTCTAATCTGAGATTAATTTGTCTCAAACTCAAGTCAACTTTGACTGAAGAAATTTCTCCGATTAAGTTAGATGATCCAAGTTCAGTTATTTCTTTTCCGTTTGAAATATACGAGTGACAGATTGTGCAAATAAAATATCCATTATTATTAATATTAATAGATATGTTAGGTACATTTATATATATTTCTTTCAATTTCTTGCCTTAATACACAAACATTCTTATATTTTATAAGGCTCTATCGTGTTCAGCAGTATCAAATAACATAACCTATAATTATATTATGTTTATAACAATCATTAATTATTAATGGATATGATAGGTACATTCATAAATGTTCAATTAACTTATTACTAAACGAAAATTGTTGTTTTATAAAGCTTTATTATGTTTAGCAGTATCAAACACCATAACATGATAACAACTTGGAGAACAGTCAACCTTCTTCTTATTGTCCGCCATTATTTACATTGCAAAAAAAAAAACAGTGTCTCCAACAGAGTGTAATACGGAAAGTCGCGAAAAAGTAGTTGTAAAGTCGCTAGATTTCTCATTATCAACAAAGAAAGATTAAATTTTGTCACTATGGGGTGCTAAAAAGGTCACTAATTCCCTATTTAAGCAATATAAAAGTTAAAAGAAATTGTTGTTGAAAAAGAGTTAAAATCGCTAGATTGGCAACACTGAACAAACCTGTATAACATGGTCCGCGCATCACGTATTTCACCTGTTTATGCGATGTTGCCAAATCTTTTCACGTGAACTTAGATTTGCATTTGAACCAAGGTAATTTGATCGCAGAAAAGTTTTATACAATAGAAGAAGTGTCTGAACTCGGTTTACTTTTCGATCTTCGATCAAAGTTGATCTTTAGTCAGGGAGTTTTGTACAATTGGGCCTAAGTCTCCTCATCGTCCTGTCATGTCGTGTCGTATACTACTACTACTACTACTACTACTACTACGCTAGTCATACTATTAGCTCAATTGGTAAAGCATGACTGCAAAACGGAAGGTAACGGAAGGTCCGGGGGTGATGGAATTTTTCTCATCGTAACTTCTATGATGGCACCAAGGTGCACTCATCTTGCTGTCACATTGAATACCAGCAGTGGTTCTTTCTGGGGTAGAAAGGCTGTCTCAAAATAATGCTGACGATATCACCACCTCCTTTGCGATGTCGAGAAAGCGTATTAACAATACCTTTACGTCCTCATACACTGTACGCACGGGACACCTTAACCTTACTACTGGTACCTACTACTGCTACTCCAGAATTTACCGAATTTATCTTATTTGATACATGTTTTTTCAAGGCTACCAATCTGTAAAAAAAAATATCCCAAGTCCGAATCTAAGCCTGTGTTTTTGAATCACAAATACCTATTTTAATACCCTTATATTGCAAGCCTATGTACATTTCTTACTCTACTGAAAAATTTACTTCAGTCGACTAGGTATGTTTGTCAATTCAGGTCTTCAATAGAAGAGAGTGATCTCAAAACGCGTTCAGTTCATTTTTATCCACCGATCTACGGACTGAGCGAGTTTTCAAGTGACATGCATAGTAACACAAACGTTTAGATAAGGACTGTCGTTGTTTTGGAAGAAAACTAGCTTAAAATATGATGGTAGAGGTCTCAAATATAATAATATAGCCTATATGTAGTATACATAATAAAAATGGCCAAATGTGCTGAGCCAGTTTTGGGTCACACGCTTCAATTGGTTATCTAAAACCACTTTTTATCGTATTGACGAGCTCCCAAACACAAATTCGAATACAATTATTTTTAATTAACAAATTTAGTTGTTATATTTTGTCATTGTAATAGCAGCTTACAAGCAAACATTCTCACGGGGACAGATAAAAATGTTAATTTTTTTCTTCCGCCATGTTAATAATGTTAAAAAAAGTGAAAAAAATTAATGGAACAGATACAGAAATCGTTGAGCTATTTTTCAACATAGCTATTCTCCCAAAGGAATTGAGTCATTTGCCATACCATGGCATCAACAGAGAGGTACAGACGGCTGTCACACACTGGTTTCGATCCCAGGCGGCAGGCTTCTACAACACAGGAATACAAAGTTGATCTCACGGTATGAAAAATATCTCAGTTCTGGTGGGGAGTATGTTGAAAAATAGCTCAATAATATTGTATCTGTTCCAACAAATCTTTACATGAAATTGTGTTTTCTTTATGTAAATGGTCCAAGAGAAATACTTTTTCGACGGCCCTCGTAATTGTTTTCGAGTGGCTAAAATTTGTATATGCACTTGTTTTGACATTATTAACATGGTGTAAGAAAATCTTTTTTATCTGTCCCATGAGAATGTTTGCTTGTTAGTTTTTTTAATATATTCCATGTATGAAACTGTTTTAATTTATAAATTTGGTAATATTTTGTTAGTTTTCATAGAAGATTAGTTTTTCTTATTTGTCCTTTGTGCCGAAGTCTATTACTTGTATGTTTAATGGTCTAATAAATTTAATTGTATAATTGAACGCTGTCGTTAAACAAGAGTTAATACACAGTATGTCTGCATAATACAGTCAACTTCGGTTATAGTGAACCTCTGCAGACCAGCATATTTTGTTCACTAAAACCGAAGTGTGTGTTTTTATACTACTGACGTTGCTATACATACAGTATTAATGTCCACTTGGGATAGACCACGTTCAATATCAGTACTAATGTTCTCTTTATCTTCCAACTTAAAAACTTGACGCTTCAACATCCTGATGTTCACAGTTCGAAACTTGAATTTACTCTGGCCATGTAGGTAGTAGGCACTGACCGATTTCGCACCTCTTCCCACTAGAGGTATGCTACTGTGTACTCGGCCTTGGAATTTCCCCGGTTCACTTTTACAAAGATGGGGGAGGAAGGGTTGTGGACCATTACACTGTAATCCTTCTTATATTTACCCTTTGGTCATCACTATACTCCCTTTTACAAAAGAAAACCCTTTTTCTTCCTATTCTTCCAATAACCTCTTTTAAAAGAGTCAGAACTAATCCTTCCTTTATCCCTCACTGCGTACACTACTCTCTTCAACATGTTGTTTCAAACTGCCCAGGAAGCTGAACAAATCCTTTGTCTTTCAATGCACTTAAGGAGTAGAAGGTTTGAGATTTTGTTCTGAACATATTCTTGGAAGTTTATGGGGAAAAAGGGTTTCCTAACTTACCATTTTGGCCATTTTAAAATTACATTTTCTTGGGGAAGTTTTGGTTTTAGGTTCACTATAAACGGAAATATTAATGTACTTCATAATGTATGCGGGTCTGGACCAACGACTTGGTTCACTATAGCCGAATGTTCACAACAACCGAGTTCACTATATCCAGAGCTGACTGTATGCAGGAAAAAATTAAAACCTCTCTTTTTTCTCATTTCATGCTGTGCTTATAAAGAGATTCCAAGTCTGAAATGTCAAAAAGGCAATAATATTGAAGTAATGGAAGCAGTCAACTCTAGAAGTTAAGACATCTTTTTTGAGAGATTAGATAAAAGTATTAAATTGCGGTTGCTAACGCTAAGAATAATTCTTTTAATAATTCCTTCAATTATTGAAAAGGCCACAGCAAGAAGTAAATAATGTGGCCTCCAAGTCTCCTTGCGACTGAGGCTTTGCGAAAACAATACCGTGGCATTGAACCGCATCCGAGATGGGACCAAAGTGGAGGCCAGTACTGCCAACGGAAAACATTTCCTCGTTTAAAAGCTTTGTGTTTTTTATCTCTCTAGAACTTCCAAGAAAACACGTTAATACGACTTTGAAGTGTGCCCTAATTAGATAAGACTCGCGACTTATTTGAAATTGCCTTGTTTCCTGAAGGCTATTGTTAAGCTAGTAGTGTTTTGTCATCGTCTTTCCTGCCGTGTCTTCTCATCATCCTGTTCTACTATATCTTCTCATCGCCTGATCCTGCCAAATCTTCTCGTCGTCTTGTCCTGTCATGTCTTCTCATCGTCTTGTCCTGCCATATATATATATATATATATATATATATATATATATAAAGAAAAACAGGAATATATTTTTATTAAGAAAAACAGGAAAACGAAATGTGTGTTCGGCACATACGGGTTTCTATACTTTATCTGCCAATTATTTCCTAATTTTTGTGTCGTAAAGTAGACATTTACAAGCGGGACACCATGTCATGCGGTCTCCAAGATGCAAAGACACCACTTAAGACAACATTGCACAAAACAACACAAAAAAGATATATTTCCATTTAACAGATAGGGATCAAATTACTAACTACAATATATGTATAGGCCTAATGTCAAGCGACTCTACAAAAACATTATCAAACAACAATAGTCAAAAAGGAGATAAAATCTTATCTCTTCAGTAACAATAGAGCAGTGATGATCGCTGGGAGATAAAGGAAGCGTGTAAGTTACTACAATTTTAAAATTAAAATGATACTTAAAACTACAAGATGGGCCAGTCAAACGGAAAGATTTCAAGGCGAATAAAAATAATGAAAAGTTAGTAGCCTATTATATCAATTTAATCAGTAGAAATGACAAGTACATGAATAACCATTAGGTATTCAACAAGAAAAAAATTATTTCTTAAAATTACGTCAGCCAAATGACCTCCATTGAAACGCACACATTCTTCGAGTCTGCCCACGAACTGTTGCATAACCCCTCTCAGCTTATTGACAGGTATCGCAGCGACCTCTTCTCGTATACGTTATTTTAGGCTGGAATTGTTCTGGGTGGATTGCCCCAAACACTTTCGTCTTGAGGTGTCCCCATAGGAAGAAATCACATACCGTTAAATCAGGTGACCTAGGCGGCCAAGCGATATCCCCGTTCTGAGAAATGACGCGGCCCGGCAACAAAGCATTCACAGCATCCATCGGAATTCTTGCGGTGTGGCTTGTTGCTCCGTCCTGTTGAAACAGTGTGTTTTCATTCACGGAAAATGGACGAGTTGTGGTGTAAAAAATTCTGTATAATTTCAACATATCGCACTGAATTAACAGTCACTGCATTTCCGGCCTCGTTCTCAAAAAAGAACGGGCCGATTATTCCAGTTGATGAAACCGCGCACCATACCGTTACCTTTTGCGCATGGAGAGGTTTCTCATGACCACTGAAATCAATTAATTTCAGTTTGCAGTAACGATGAACCCATTTAATAAAACATGGTAGACACAAACAACTTGGTTACTAGGGAACGCGGAGATAGTGACGTCACTGCCTAAGGAGTCATAAATTGTAAAGTAGGCTAAGTAGGTAGAGAAGAGACGGTTATATTCATTCTAACATTATTATTATTATTATTATTATTATTATTATTATTATTATTATTATTATTATTATTATTTGATTAACACATTAGTACTGTTGGCTGATAACGGATTTTCTCTAGCTAAGTTTAGGTTGTCATGGAGAATCGCTAAAATCTGAATATCACTAATTCTTGGTCTTACCGATTTCATTTTATCATGAACTGAACCAATTTCTTCAAACTTTTTAATTTATACACAATAAGAAGACATTATACAAGGACCTCTTTCAGATGCAATTTTGTCTTAAATCTTACCTCTCGAGTGAAGTTCTACCACAATAAGCTGTACCAAATCAATTCTTGTTTGCATATTTAAAACCATTTTTCGAACTTGGAAAATATATCTAATAAAGAAGACAAATAGCACAAGAACTTCTGTTTATTTTTGAAAGCTTATTTATTGCATCATAACAACGAAAGTTTTAGCACGGAATGATGAAACCCCGTTCTTCACAAGTTCCACAGCCCCTTAGACAATCTCGATTGCTCAATTCGTTTATAAATTATATAAATTTAAAATATGTTCGTTACTTTATAATACTCCTGTGTACGTGTAAAATTACAGACTGTATGCATATTTATTTCAGGAATTTGACGATTTCCCTTCAAGGACAACGCGATTCCCTGTAATCTGAGGAAATCTAGTGGAAATTTACACATCAGTCTGTGATCATACTTCCATGCTTTCGAGTGGTAATAATACCCGTACATAATCCATGCAAGATAAGGCATAAACTGGGCCCATGACTTTGTTCAGAGATAGAAATTAATACTCCACTCCCATATCCACGCGACCTGCCACGAGTCGTCAGGAAGAGTACAAGCAGCTTAAAGATTTACAAGATAATCACCACTGAACTGAGTTGATCAGGCCAGACAGATATCACAACGCTAATACACTGCAATATTGAGGTTTATCGATGGTTTCTGATAAAGTAGATAGACGTCTTGAAGAGAGACACAAAAACATCACACCTCTTATCCTTCATTTTATCGACTCTGTGCTTTCAACACTTCTGTCCGATTAGATAATTCATTAACATCAAGAAATAGTGTAATATGTGCAGGTTACCACTTCTTTGTGTAGAGTCTGTAGAGGAAAATAAGCTGTTCAAGTCTGATTTCAAGGAAGAATAAACATTTCTTTTGCTTATATTATTTCAATGTACCGAAGTACATATGATATTTCCATGCAGATATTCTGCGTCATCATACGATGGAAGAGTAATGGAACGGAGAAAAATTCTCTCCGGCGCCGGGATTTGAACCCGGGTTTTCAGCTTTACGTGCTGATGCTTTATCCACTAAGCCACATCGTATGATGACGCAGAATTTCTGCATGGAAATATCATATGTACTTCGGTACATTGAAATAATATATGATATGCGTAAATCACGAAGTGATTTAAGACGGCGCTTATTCCGTCGGATCCCGGCCAACTAGTCACTCATAACGAGTGCACCTGAGCACATGTGTGGACTTCGGTCCGATGTTCATAGACATCTATGACGTAGTGCAAAGGGCGGCCACTAGAGGGAACCCAAGAGTTGGAACTCAATCAGAGACGATTCTGTTCGGCGTCGGGGTTGTATCCGGTGTGGCTTAGTGGATAAAGCATCAGCACGTAAAGCTGAAAACCCGGGTTCAAATCCCGGCGCCGGAGAGAATTTTTCTCCGTTCCATTACTCTTCCATCATTTCTTTTGCATTTTGTCGTACGTAGGCTATTAGACCTCCATTAACAACTGTTTCGATTATCAGTCCGTAAGACTACTGAAACTTTTTTTGAATAAGGACACTTTTGTCAGGGACCTCATTGTCAGGTTACCTTGTATCCTGAGTAGAAACTTGGCAAGTTATTGGAGAGGTCACAGTAACCCAGCACTGCAACCTAATTCATCTCGACCATGTTTAAACAGTGCCGTCCATTTTTTCACACACGAAAACTCTGGAGTGAATTCCCCCAGTGTAGTATCCAAGTCTGCTTTAATTTCTGTTGGACTCATTCACTTTTTTACGAAATATTTAATGTTAGCACGAATCTCGACATTTTTCATTTTTGCCAATCTATTCGGCGCACTAACTTCGAAATGAAACTACACAAAATGTAGTTAACAGAAAATTATAATTTTTCGCGCTTGAACTAATGTACTTTTTTAGTAAGTTATTTTACGACGCTTTATCAACATCTTAGATTATTTAGCGTCTGAATGAGATGAAGGCGATAATGCCGATGAAATAAGTCCGGGGTCCAGCACCGATAGTTACCCAGCATTTGGTCATATTGGGTTGAGGGAAAACCTCGGAAAAAACCTCAACCAGGTAACTTGCCCCAACCGGGAATCGAACCCGGGTCATCTGGTTTCGCGGCCAGACGCACTAGCCGTTACTCCACAGGTGTGGATGAACTAATGAAAAAAGCCGCTAACAATGACGGCATTTCTGGTCTAAAGGTTTCCAGATATACTCGCACTTTCTGTCCTTGTGTGAGGTGGACAGTTACATTGCTGCTTTCCATACTTCTCAAGCTGATGAGGCGAACTGAAGCCCAAACAGAAAAAGATTGCAAACTTATTCTTTGAGCAAACTCCCTAAACATTTTTGCGTTTCGACCAAGGCACAAGCGTTCACAAGCTTTTCTCTTTTGCAATGAGGTAACGGATCCAAAATACTTATGGTTCCCCCGCTTTTGGGAACCAGTGAATGTCTTCGTGTCAAAGCGCTCAAACTGGAATTTTGATTTCACAAGCCATTTTGAATCCACCTGTTTTCGAACTGTCCGATTCTCTTCAGCATTCATTCAATCATTCATTCATTCATTCATTCATTCATTCATTCATTCATTCTATTCCATAGATCTTACATGAGCAATGAAGCTTTAAGATGTGGAAGAAGTCAAAATTTTACAATATTACAATTACAATTTTTACAAATTTTTAGTTTTACAATTTAATAATTTTCTACAATTTTTACAATTTTATGCAATTTTTTTATAATATTTTGGCGAGATGTAGTGAGATGAGGTGAGGTCCGAGGATTCGCCAAAAGATTACCCGGCATTTGCCTTTTGGTTGGGGAAAACCTCGGAAAAACCCAATCAGGTAATCAAATCAAAGGGGTTGATGCCGAGGACTCGCCATAGACCATCCGGCTTCAGTCCCACGGCTGGGGAAAACCTCGGAAGAAATCACCAAAGGGGGATCCAACCCAAGCCGGAACGCAGCAGCAGCAGAGCAAAGAAGCTCTAGAACTAGGATTTTGATATCTGTACTTCATATGTTGTCAGAAGTCAAAGACACCACATAGAGTCACGCCACTTGTCTTGACTTTTGACTTATGTCTTTTGTCTTTGACTTTTTGGCTTTTGATAATGCGGTATTGTTGACACGTTTTCAATGACATCTGTGAACTTTTCAAACGTAACTCTCTTACTTTAATTATTTATTTATAATATCAGTATTTATATAACTTTTCTTGAAGAATGTGTTGTTGTGTTTCTGTTCAAATATGACAGGGCGAAAGCTTTGACCAAGTAGAGCGAAATAGGCAGAGCAAACAAATAGCAGACCGAGAATAAGCGTGGTGTATGCAAATCAAACAAGACGATATTAGATTTGTTAATAGCATTCATGATATGACATTTTAAATTAAATGGTTTCATATGAACTTTGTTTTAGTATAATATTTTTAAAAATAAATATTAAGAAACAAGGAGTTAGACTCTAGATAAAGAATTGTATAAAATATGCAATGTTTCAGGCTAGCATTTCTTGAATTTCTATGGCTTAGTGTAACTCATTCTACATTTAGCCACAAAATGACTAAGCTGGCAACACTGTCTAAGTTTTCTAGCCAGGTTTCGAAGCAGACAATCCTGCTTGTAGTGCTCGTCTCTATAACTTACCACTCCCTTCTATGCGTCGTTAGCAAACCAATCGTGCACAGTCCTTGCTGATGGTTCTTCATCTTCAAAAACATTTTGAAGTCGTTGGATGCATTCTTTTAGCGTCAGTTATAGTTTATTTAACTGCTGAGGTTATATCAGCGTCGCCGGTGTGCCGGAATTTTGTCAGTAAATCTAGGGACACATTTAAACAAACTTAAATGTCATCGAACTTGACCGGGATCGAACCCGTAACCTCGAGTACAGAAGGCCAGCTATACCGACTACGCTAACCAGGCCGACCCGAAAATATTTGATCACACAGTAGAGTCGGTACTAATTCATTGTAATTGTACTTTTAGATACGCTGAACTGTTGTGTCTGCGTCTCTACAAATATGCAGAATTTTGCAATCTTTATAACTACTATAAATTGCTAATTATAGCACAAAACAAGCATTTTATTGCCTCTGTAATCTCATAATTCTTGGGAAATTATTATTCTGAAAAACTCACGAAATAAATAATGTGAGACATAAATGTATATTTGGAATAACGTTGATGCTTGCTCACTTTAGACTTTGGCCTTCGAGGAATCATTATAAATCAGCGCAGAGCTATGCTAGCTTTCCTTATCTTTACGTACAATATGTTCATGCTTTCCTGAAACTATCACGATATATTGTAAATATGATATTAAGTAGATGACAAATTGATGTAATAACCTATAGTTAAAACAAACGTTTAAGATCTGACATAGACAAGTTTTCGAATTAGATGATTCGAAGTACAGTAAAAAAATTTATATCTTCGCAGTCATATGCTTTATACTCCTATATTAAAGGAATTTATAAAATCCAATTTAGGACTTTTAGGAGTTTATATAAAACTAACACTTAAAATTTTGGTAAATATTCCATTTTAGGTGAAATTTATGTGCAGTAGTGGCAAAAATAACCGGACCGACCCTTGTAGCTGATTTCAGAGCCTTGTTCACTCCAGAGCACGATAGACTGGTAACTAAGACTTTCGTGGTTCGAATCCTGCCTGGGAAGGAAACGTTTTTTTTTTTTTGTTCCTTATTCAAATATATTCCCAATACTTTTCGATTGCTGGTAAAATTCATGTTCTGGGAATAATAAGTTAAGTAGTAAAATATCGCTGTTATTTATATATATATATATTGTTACAAACAACCTAATGCTACATTGTAAGTGATTAACTGACCTCGGACAATAATAATAATTTCTGTTAGTGTAACATGAGGTGGGGGGAAGGAACTGTCAACCCTACCTATTATCTCCTGGTCTAGTTGCTTCATAAGTGGTGCCTTGTTGTTATCACTTGTGAGGTTTAGACCTGTTTAGTTGACTAAACAACAAACAGTGTAAAATGGGTATCTATTTCCTTGCATTCGTAACTTTAGGTCTCGACGATGCAATTTTATTTTCAATTGGTTGTTTTACGACGTTTTATCAACTGCTATGATTATCTAGAGCAGTGGTCGTCAGCACTCGCTGAAATGGGTAACGTTTAAGGAGTGTATCGGAATATGCACAGTCGTGCAGAAGGGAGAGGAAGAAAATATACCCGCCAGCAGCCACGGAAGTACGCTAGTGCATTATCCGCGGGTAAGAGACGCTAGCCCGAGGGTGCACTGTGCTGATGACTCCGATCTAGAGTCTTAGTGAGATGAAAGTGATGATGCTAGCGAAATGAGTTCAAAGTCCAACGCCGAAAGTTACTCAGCACTTGAATGGCTTGAAGGAAAACCTCGGAGAAAACTTCAAGCAACTTGTCCCAATCGTTCCACGGTCAGACATGCTAACCGTTAGTCCATAGCGGTAGACTGCAATTTTATTTTACCTCTGTATAGTGTAGTAGTAATAGATCAAAAACATATTAATTATGCACTTATAATAATGTGCTGCTGTAACACAAAATACCTCAAAAGGTTGCGTAAAAAATAGACGGAAGGAGTGAAAACTTTACACCATTGAAATAAAAACAAAATACTGTTCTATAGATTATCGTATATAGTAGTAATAATAATTCGTGGGTATAGTTTCTAAACGTA
Organism: Periplaneta americana; assembly: GCF_040183065.1. Lineage (NCBI taxonomy): Eukaryota > Metazoa > Arthropoda > Insecta > Blattodea > Blattidae > Periplaneta > Periplaneta americana. The sequence goes on along the minus strand of NC_091131.1, from coordinate 100,571,955 downwards.
ACGGAGATTGTAAATCTAACATTAATTAATTTAACCTTATTATACGGTGGCTATCGAAGGAACAGAACGTAGAACGTGAACTGTTTATAGTAAATCCTCCAGTTGTTTGAACTGAATGTTCATATCGGTGCCCATACGAATAGTCGAGATTCCTGGACTTCCCAATGTTTGTAAATTCCACAATGAATATTTCTCTTAACGAGATATTATGAATTTTATCTCATTTATTGCAGCAATAACGGCAGTATCAGCCTATTATCCGCGACTGAATAACATCGTTATACATAGAATGAAAAATATGAAAAATATATTAATATTTTACAAACAAAAGGACAAAGGCTCTTAAAATAAACTTGCCGAACATAAATTGGCGTTCTGATTCTAATTAAAATAATAACTAGTTCTTACATACGTTGCAATATCGGAATCATTGTACACTTTGGGTATTACTAATAAAGAATCTTACACAGACGTTTAGCTGCCTTGTACTTACACAATGGATAGCACGTTTATAAGTCGTGTGCTACTAAGATTTATTTAAAATCATCCGTCCCCAAGAGAGGTTGACCACTGGGATCCGGAATTATAGGCAAATTAATAAATTAATAAATCTATAATATTCTCGTAGCTGCAGTGCATATGTTTGTACAGTTTACTGTGCACTTAACTGCGGAATCCCGACCAAACAAGTCACTCAGCTGAGTGCGCTCCTAATATAATGGCAGTTGACATTGGACATATACGTCAACATATATGCCTAACTTGGAGTCAGGCCACAAAGGGAAACAATGAAGGAGGAAGTTTCGATCCGGCGCTGTGGATTGAATTCGGCGTAGCTCAGTGGTCAGAGCGCTTGGTGCGTAGAACCAAGGACACGGGTTCGATCCCCGGCGCCGGAGCGAATTTTTCTCCTCAAATATTAAATATTAAAAGTGTATTGTTAACATATAAATGATAGTGTAGAATTTGAAGAGAGGCCTTCAGAATTTCCATCACTATCTTCTGAACCTCATACAAGGGATTTTAAAAGATTTAAGGATATTACATGTAAATTTTGGTAAACATTCCCTCACTCCAAATAGTAAGCCTGTAACAGTCACACGTCGTTTATAACAATACAACTGTTACTGTTTTTTTAACTATTGCAGATAAGGTGAAATGAGGAGAAGGTGGAGAGTGTTGGTGGAATGAAAAAGAGAAAACCCTCTGCAAAGTCTCACGACCTGAACGGGGATCGAACCCGGGCCACTTGGATGGAAAGCAGCGCGCTAACGTTTGAGCCGCATATCCGACTGAGGAAGAGGGGAATGTATAAGAAAAAATAGACGAGAAATGATAGAGAAAAAGAAAGTAGAGGGAAAGTAAAGAATGGGGAAGACATTTAAAAAGCCTGGAGATGCAATGTATCGTTGACACATGAAGGTCCTTGGTTGCAAGGCTGCTCATCGATCTTGTGCTGTTTACAGGAGCTTATATGTATCGAAGTAACCTCAAGTATTTCTCCCGTCTTCATACATATACCCTGACATTCAAAGATATCAGACCTACGATTTTATGATCGTGTAAGCGAACTTTCCAACCACGGGATAAGTCAGAACCAAAGATATAAAAAATTGACAAACTTTGAAAGAGCTCCGCTAATTCTCAACAGATAGCACCATTATTTGGGCGGTTAAAAATGTGTCAGGAAAATTGTGTAGATAGATTAAGCATAAATTATTTTCATAATTGACAATATCATCGGTTTCCAGTTAAACCCAGTGTTGTTTTTCAATTAGTAGAGTGCGATGAAAAAATTGATTCTATAATGTGGGTATATTTATGTACGATTGACAACACTGAATAATATCTTCACCATCTATTCATGGAAGTAATAACTTATAAAACCACAATTACACCAACAAATTATCGATCACTATTGATTAGTAGGGTCAGATACCTTTGAACTTCAATGTACACTGACATTCAAAGGTAGCCTATCTGACCCTTACTAATTAATTGTCATCGATAATTTGTTGGTCTAAGTGTGGCCATGGATCCATGGTGTGACTTCTTTAGTTATTACTTCTATTAATAGATGGCGAAAATACTATTCAGTGTCGCCAATCGTACACAAATATACAGTGGAAGCTCTTAAGTTAGACAGAAATGACGTTCGACATCCCATAGTTCGACTGCTTACGTAGGAGAATTAGACACGCCCGTATACGAGCACTAAGAAATGGGTTTGCCATTTGAATGGGAATTGGTTCTATGTCTTGGAGTGATACTTTTGTTACAGGAAAACAGAATATTTTATTGATTAGAACATCCATATTTATCGCTGATTTTAATTAATGAACTCTTCTTTTTCTATTTGAGATTTGTGCCGTTTGTGAGACGGAACTGTCGAAACCCACTGTGGTACTAGAAGCGCATACATAAGTCTCGGGGCGGGAAGGAAATGCAAGTACAGTACTGTATTCGTTGATGGATAACCAACAAGAATTGTATTTATTTCACCTGCCACACCCACTACTCTTATTGGACAGAACTTTCAATTCTGTTTTGTCGAACTTAGGAGAGTCCACTGTACCTGCAATATTTCATATCCCTCTGCTGATTGTAAAGCAACACTGGGTTTAGCTGGAAACCGGTGATATTGTCAATTGTGAGAATAATTTATGCTTAATCTACATCATTTTCCCCGATACTTTCTTAATTCCCCCAATAATGGTGTCACCTATTAAGATCTAGCGGATCTATTTCAAAGTTTGTCAGTTTTTTTGTATCTTTGGTTCTGACTTATACCGTCGTCAGAAAGTTCGCTTACACGGTCATAAAATCGTAGGTCAGATATCTTTGAACGTCAGTGTACCTTAGCCTTTGCGTCGCCTAGGCTGCATTATATCCATGGCCGTGTACGTGACCAGCCAATGTTATGGTAACTTATCTGAAGCCATGTGTAGGAAATCTCGTCA